>NC_089759.1:11754156-11764156 GCF_040412425.1 Macrobrachium rosenbergii | reverse complement strand
TTTAAACCCATAATGCCGAGGAAACAAAGGTTTTACTACAACATATATTTAAGCCAGATGTCATAATCCCCGCAAAAGATCATAGGAATAAAGCACTTGAATTTTTTTTTATTTTTGTTCACTACCAGCTTAATAAGTTTTTCCTCTAAATAGTTTTTTCTTCAAAATATTCTTGTACAGTATAATGGGGTGCATCTATTGCACCATTGCATGTAATATGCCAACAAATGCAGCAATAAGGTATAATTTTATATTAACATGTAACTGTAAATATTTGTTGTTATATAAAAACATTATAACAGAAAGGTATGGATTAGCATGCACTACACAACTTAAAATTCAATAATTATATGCGGCAGTCTTAAGCATGGTTGCATTTCCTTAACCAAAATACAGTCGACCCTGGGGATTCGCAGGGGATAGGGACCACAACCCCCGGGCGAATAGCTAAAATCTGCAAATGCTTGACACCCCTCTAAAAATGCTTATAACTGCCTATTTTAATAGTTCAAACATCAAAAACATCCTATAAAAATGCTTATAACTGCATATTTTAATAGTTTTATCATAAAAAATGTATTTAGTCACAACAATATGAAAATATATTAATTAGTGGATATTTCTCTACGAAAAATGCTGCAAATAGGTGAATTTCCCACGAATAATGTGGATATACGTTCCACAGAAAAATCCGCGAATCGGTAAAGTCCTGCCTGAACCGCGAATAGGCGGGGTCCACTGTAATACGTATGATACTAATTCCATGCACTGTATTAAAAATTTGCATAAGTCTTATCTATAACATAATAATCATTTATTATTATTAATTTCGTTACTACAGAACAAAACTAAAGTCCTCAGCCCACTAATTAGTGTGAATTTAGCTTATATTACTTAAAATCAACCTCATTCTATAACATTCATCATGATGATGAGTACGATGCATATAATATTCTTAACTTAAAACTGTTATTACGACTTAAGATTAGATAAAGTGCAGTACAGTATATCTGTACCTGGAATTTTTTTATTTCCTACATTGCAGGTACAGCATTTCCATAGCTGGAAAATTTAAAATAAAAAATTCTTTTTCCCTACATTTAGCAATGCAGAAGCTGAAAGAAAATCAATTTCCACTTATTTCCAATGAATTAACACACTTCATGAATTAGGAACACTTTACAAAAATACCTGAGATACTTATGAGATTTTGTAAGAATAAAAATAGAGATAAATATTTCACACAACTGAATGTTACTTTATGCACATTCAGTTGAGAAGGCAATCTGAAAAAGTAGCAACAACAGGGGTGAACTGGGATGAATGCTAGACTACCAATCAGTGCAGCAAAGACATGGGCACTTGCAATAAAAAAAAGTTTTTGAAGAGGTATGACTAAAATATGCTGATACTCATGGCCAAAGTGCAATAGGAACATCCTACTTACAAATTCAGATGTTACAAAGGGTAATGGTGTGCTGTGGCTGGAAAATAAACTGAAATCTCAAAGATTAAGACAGATTGGAAATGTGGTAACTGCTGTGTGTGTGTGTGTGTGGGGGAGTTTATCAGAAAAGTACTGGGTATGGGAGAAGTACAATTAAGATTTAACAACATGGATATTCAAGCAACATGCAAAGCAGGAAACAGTGATGAGAATTCCTTTCATGTTTATCTTCAAAAGGGGAAAATCTAAAAAAAAATTAGTGAAGGTCAAGACAGTCAAACAAGGAAAATCCCAGAAAATTTGCAAACTGTCATCCTAAGGACTTAAAATCTTCCTAAAAAAAAATTATGAAATCATTGTTTAAAGTTATGAATTTACAAACCAATACATAATTAGTATTTTTAATAATATTCAGCTTTAACATCTTCAAAAATTCATTTTAAGAAAATTCATTTCCCATTCCTGAGCATGAAATTAAACCCTTTGACGCATTCTAAAAAAATTCCTTTTTCCAAAGAGATTAAAGGGTGGGAAGAGGAAGAAGGATGCAAATAGAAGCATTCCATTATAACATAAAGGCAAAGAATACTCTAACTTTGAGGAAAACCAACCATTGATCTCATACGTTGCTGATGGGAAGGTTGGCATGTATTATGGCCCTACAATCATGAAGGAAATTTCATGTGAAAATGATTCCTCCTTGTAGCAAAACCTAAATTTGTCTGAATATTACTTATTTGCGCATGTCATCTACAAGTCCAGCAAAATAAGTTCACACAAATCCTACTTTATCCTGAGACTACACTTGACTGGAAAAATTTCAGCTGATGTCCGTCATGACTATGCAAACACAATCTTCTTTGCAACTCACAGTAACAGGCAAATTCAGGGGAATAGTGCTGGTTTACAAAACCTTAAAAAGGGAACCTACATTTCTAGTCTATCTCAAAGCAAGGATCCACAGAGGTGGCTCACCTAACAGTAATAAAGAAAATAAGCTTCTGCTCAAGTATTAAAGACTAAAGACAACCTTGATTGTCTAGCTGTCATCTTAAAACTTTACATCAACAAGGAGTGATTATGAAGCTCTTGTGATTATGAAGCTCTTGAGATGAGCCACAGATTCATAGCTCAAAGGTTCTCAATAGCCCTTTGAAACTGCCATCCCTCACTGTCTAAAAAAGTGTTTGAGAAACTTTCTTTGAAGAAACTCTGTCAAACTGCATATTGGTAGAATAACCATTTTACTCAATGGAAAAGAATTTCCCCTCTGGAAAAATCTATGAGTTTTCAAAAGCACCATAATGAAAGTTTTGAATGGAAGACAAATGAATATTTTCACTTTGGAAACGATTACTTCAGTCCACTTCTTAGAAATTACTAGCAAATGGGCAATAAAATGCTGTTGCTCCTAGGTAAAACATTCTTAGCTACATAGCTACAACCTGTATCTGACTTGCATTTTCATAAAGTTGTTGCAAGTCTGAACTGAATCTGAAGGACCAGACTTAAGGAGTCTGAATTTCCACATCTAAATCCCAGGAGTCAGGAACATAGTTGTACCCATTGTTGAGCACAAAAAATTCAGCCTTGGAATATCCATAGCCTGTAACAAAATCACTTCCACAAAGAAAATTTCTAACAAAGGTCATGATAAGCAGCCTTCCATGAAACATACTTCTCTCGGTTTGCTTTCCTGGGAGGCCAGGTATTGGCCTAGTTCAGTTGCTAATCTTTTTCAATTCCTACAGGAGTTGTCCTTCCGGCAGATATGGAGCCGCTGCTCTTGAGTGGCACTGACAAAAAACTGTCTTCTTGAAGAGGAGTACTATGGTACTGAAGGTTGCCTCCAATAGCTGCTAGGGAATTAACTTGTTCATAATATACTGGGAGCTATGAGACTTGCAGTTATTTACACTGAAAGTTTTTAATACAATACACTGTCTAGAGGTTTCCCTTCCAACAATATGGATCCTGGTTATAAGAAGAAAGTCTCTTCCAGTGACTTTTTAGTAATACAGTAAGAAGATACATTTGAAGGAATAAAAACTTATAAATATGACATCTTTTACCTTCACGTTTGTGCACAAAAATATTTTACACTAAATTTCACCATGAACTGAAACTTTAATTAGTAACACACTCTTTGTATTTAACATTATGCACTTTCAATTACCATACTTCACAACAGCATAGATACTTATCCCTTTTCATCAGGTGTGATTTTCCATTTACTCATGCACTTTAATTTTTTTTCTACATAGTAAATAGCAAAATGTGTGTACTGCTTCAGACCAAAATATCAATATGAATCACAGTATAAAAAATAGTAAATTGTAATTGGTGACCTATTCTTAACAGAAGTTTTACATCTAAAATAATCTACTGAATTTGTATAGCAACCATAACATAACATAAATATGATGATTATTCTAACAATACAATGTATCATGAAAAGAAGAAAGCTATATATAAGTCGACTATAGAACTCTGAATTGAAATTAAGAAGATATATAAATTGAAGTACAAAATATTATTACCTTATGCTGGAAAAACGACTGAGATTAGAACTCATGAATGTTTGTTGGGGCAGCCGTTTCATTTAAATTACAGATTCACTGTTTTAACTAATTTAAAACTCAATACAGCTCAATAAGCAAAACTTACTTATTTCTATAACCAACAATCATAAAAATATTTGTTAAAGCAATAAATATCTGTATGCTTTAAAATTATAATTTTTCAACCAAGTCTTCAAGCTTTCAATAAACAAGAGCAATAATTTGCCATTAATGAAATATGTTGTACAATAGCAATGATTTGCCATTAATGAAATATGTTGTACAGTACTGATAGAAATAAAATCTTTACAGTTCACTGGCCAAACAACTGGCTAACTGCAAACCCATTACAGTATCTTATTTGATAATATAGTAAGACCGGTAGGCACATTTGGCTTTATCTCTTTTCTGTAACTAAATGATGGACAGACATTCAACCAGATAGGTAACACAACTCGAAATCACTTTAATTTTTGTTTTGGTTACATCATGGTGCAGTATATGAAGTTTTTTCACAGATGAACAGTAAAACACAATACAGGCCAGAATAAAAAATATAGCTACTGTACACTAATTTTCAGGTAAACTTTTCATACAAGTGTGAGAGTCCCATGCCGAAAACAATGTCTTGAAACATGCTACAGAGCAGGAAATGGATACAATGCAAATAAAAATTCTTTATGGAAATAAAAATGACAGCCTTTAAATGCATTACATTTTAATCACGCATTACTACCATGCACAGACACTCTATCACTGCTAAAGTCTACTGTATTTTTCCCATACCATAGATATCTATCAGCCATTTCTACTAACAACCTTCACATATAAGTGGCAATAAAGGGTAACTGAATATAAAAATGCATTACAGTACTTTAAAAAGAAGAAATGATAATGATTAGTTCAAGCTGAAGCTCTTCCATGAAGTGTGTACTCATGCTAGTACAGTGTTAGTTTACAACTATGTCAGGAGTACTCTAAGTTCTGGTAAATAAATCCCAATACACTGTACCTGGAAATAGCGTCCATTTCCATTGTAGTATTCAAGAGTCTTATCATCAATCACGTCAATGATGGGGACAAGAACAGCTGTTCTACTCTCCTTTATTCTTTGCAGTAACGGCTCCATCCTGAAACATTGATGGCAAGCATACTTTCTTCTGATCTTAAAACTAAAAGGACACCACACTGACAGAAATGGAGTAAGGGGATGTAATCCACTTCGAATAACAGTTTCATTTATGAAAAAATGAGTAAGAGCATTTTTTCAAAGTTCTGGATCAAGCTAAGGTCATCAGCAGCAAACCATCCTGAGCTGTTGAGCGTGGAATAGATGAATAACCCTTCATCTGAGGAACAGTCAGTTTCAAAATCTGTCCTGCCAATTAAATTCAACGGCTAGTAATGACCCAACAACGTATAATTCTTAAATCCCTCCAGTAAGTCATCTCACAGTTTACTCGTAAACATTTCATTACGACTTTATGCCTTGAACATACAACCATAATTCTTAATATTTCAAGTACAGTTCTAAATAAACTACCAGTGAATGAAGATATGAGATGTTGCTCTAAGCAGCAACTATGAAAGTTCGGTACATGAAAAAAAAAAAAAAATCGTGTACTTACAGTCCTCTTTTAGATTAGAGATGGCATAGCAAAAAAAGGCAATTAGTTCTAAGTCCCTAAATCACTATGAAAAATATTGGAATTTTATAGAAGTGTTTGATATCTTAAATTCCACTAATAAAACTCACCAAAAGGTTGACTTGAATGCATACATAAACATCCTTTCCAAGGCATTTTTCAAGGGTGACATCATCTAAATCCTGCTAAGTCTGTTGTACTTCTCACATTCAAGCATTACATCACTTGTTGAACTGCTTAATAATAACTAGACTCTCATAACATGACAAACAATTCTGCTTATTTCAAAGGCTCTCCACAAATAACACAGTTAAAAAAAAAATTACAATTTCATCACGACTTTCAGGGCATAGAAATTTCAAGTTACTCAGCAGAAGAGCAGAGGGCCTCAAATTCAATCACCTAATCTGCTAAATACAAATAATTCAACTAATTTTATTCAAGTATCAGTCTTGATTTATTTCAAAAGTATAATTAAGCATCTAATTCATAACTACCCATTTGGAAGTCTGGTAATCTAATAGTCCAATGTAACAGTCGGTCGTTTTATAAAATGCATCCATGAATGAAAACAACATCATCCACATTTTCTTGCTTTATAACTGCCATACCTCTTACACGGACTGGTTGACTATAATGATCTTTACAATTCAACTGAATGTTGCCATCCATTTCGAAGTTCCATGCCTAAGTACTGTACTGTACCCCTGAGTTTTTCTAAACATTTTAAAATCATATATATTTTGCCACATTCAATCTGTTATTTAAAATACTCCATACCTATTTGTTAACATGACTGTGGAAGGCAGAACCTAAATCTACCTTTCCCATGCGTTGAGCAAGGAGCAAATAAAATTAAAAGTTGTAGGATTAAGGGGCCGAAGCCCCTTTAGCCAGGTAGAACATAACGAACTGGGTGGTGTTAGGCAGTTGGGTGATCCTGAGGTGGAAACCAATTACATAGGACCCGGTAAGATGGATTAGTTGAAATAATGCCAATTAAATTAGGAGGTAGTAATGAAGGGCGCCCGAAAAGAAAATGGGTGGTGCCAACACTAAAACCCCCTCTGCAAGAGCATAACAATACATCTTTGATGAGATTAGGTTACGATTTATAATCTTCACCCTCGTAATAACATCCATGACATGAAGAGTATATTTCTCCCATTACTTCTGCAGTTTGTTATTTCACCAGTGCTGCTGGGGCTAATCACTCCTTTTTCAAAAGTAAATCTGTTTCTCACTTTGGTTCCTCCCGACTCACTGTATTACTGGGGTATAGGCAAATGAAGATGTAAGTAGTTTGCGTCAACAAAACTCTTGAAAACTCAAACCATAATATCTGCAATCGGAAAATTATTAGCTTCAAACTATAAACCAGTCATTAATATTATACACCGGATACCTGTTCTTCTTACTGAATATGGGATAGTATCATAAGAATCTATCACCGACTCAAAAGTACTACAGTATTCAAAATCTGGTACTAATATTACCCCAACAGTTGCTGTATACAAATCTTATAAAACTAAAAATTTTACTTATGTCTTTACTAAGAAAACCCGGGCTTGTAAGAAAAAAAAAATGTACCGAGAACTGTACCCCCTTCTTTCTGAAACGATTACAGTGTAATCACAGCGTAGCCCTAACATATCCTCAAACCGACACATTTTAATCATGGTCCTTTCCGTCGACATTACGGCTGTTCCACATTCTTCATTTCCTTCTCAAGCTAATTTCATTAAGTATCATTTTGACCGATATGTAAAGTAAGGTATGTGACAATAATATCTTGTACAGGACAATTCAATTTAGTGTTGAAGAGATAAAAAGATGAAGTGGAGAAAAAGATGCTGCAAGAATATACAAGGATACTCGCTCACACGTCAAAGGCACAAAAACAAGCATCGACAATCCTTTCTGTAAACATGTCTAGAAGATACCTGAAATCCGCTATATCCTCCATAGTACAGCGTCGTGTCAGATATAACGTCAATGACTGGAACAAGAACTGCATTTCTCTTGTCCTTCACTCGCTGTAGTAGAGGCTGAAGCCTACACGGGAATTTGGATTTATTTGAAGTTATCGGGCATCACAAGATTATACAGGAAAACCTTTCATAACGCCTGCCGTTTCTACAAAAGCTTTGCTAAAATATCAGTTCACACGGAATTTAGTATTACAATCTCCCATGTTCAAAGAACTAATGATTATAGTCGCAATTTTTAAGGAATAATTCACCGACTGAATCACCGTTACTCATTTGTCTCATTTTTTTCTAAAAGTGTTTCATACTTCTACTGGCTGCAACGGTAGTTACATTGTACTCTAACTCTTAAAATTCCAGGAATGTTCTTAAAAGTTGCTGACATAAGTATAAGCTGGATACATCACGACAAGTTTGATATAAATTCCATTTCAACACTGCGGTGTTTTGCAACATTTCCTGTATTCACGTCTATTACATAAGGCATAAGCTACGGTTCAGCAGACAAAAAAATATATATATATCCTAAGCAGGATCCTGATCCTAAGAGATTACAGCATACGAAGAGCGAAGGGAATTTACAAGGCAAATGTGCAGTCCTGAAATACCTGTCATATTACATTTACTTGTTTGAACGACGCGAAATTCAAGAGTGAGGGGCAGCAGAAGCTCATTTGGCAAAGGATATTGGATTATGAAAAGTTTAGCCCCAAAAATCAAACGAATTTCCACTACATTTAGTGGCAGGAGGGGTTAATAAGAAATTTAATATGACGTTTTGTATTTATTTTCAATTATATGAAATTCAATCGGCGTTTATGGAGCCTCAAGTTGAATGAACGGCGTTGCTATGTATACTATATGAGTATTTTAATTTTGCGTGGACGGCTTTACAAAAAAAGGCATATGAACTGGTAATTTTTTCACACACGAAAAGAAAGAGATTTTAAATAATTACCATTTGCATTTTGGTTCACTTATGTTGAATGACAAATGAATTCTGGAATAAAGGCATTCATAAATTAAAATAATCTCATTACGAAAGCAATTTACTCAAATTTCGCTGTCATAAAACTAAAAAAATTATAACTCAACTTATAGGTATAATAAAGCAGTATTGGAATCTAAGAAAATGAACACGGAATCATTGTAAAATTTACTTATTACTGAATCTGAAAAACCTACACGCACTTGGTACTCTAGTACAAATGGATACTAACTCGCATATTAGCGCAAACGTAAAAATAACTTCTATTAAGACAGAAAACATAGACACTATAAATGTACCTTCTTACTAAACATCATGAATACGAAAGTAGCGGAAACAATTGCAAGTCAAAAATTAGTTGTAAAATGGTTATAATGATTTGAAGAAAATCAAAGTATTATTATGCTCCATATGTTAGTAATATTGAAGGAAAACAAATGTAAAACAAAGTATTCAGACTGGAGATGAAATTCGTTTAAAATTAATATAAAAGAGAAATTAACAATATATTGTGTAAAATCAACAAGTTAGTACATACAATCAAATGAAAAAAGGAATTGGAAAAAGCACTGCTGATGTAAAATAATGACGTCATGAGTTTAATCCGAATAACCCTACACTCAGTTGTTCTCCGTATTTGAAATCTGAGTCAAAAACATTTTCTTTATTATGTGGGTTGGCTCATTATTACGACTGTAAAAATGTATTTTTTTTTTTTTACCGAGAATATTTGAAACCTACGAATAACGAGGTGGGATGCCTTTCATGAGGTTAATAAACAAAAGTGCAGGAAGTTTTCCCAAACAAGTACTCAAATTTCCTGGCCTTAATACTGCACTCACCATTTCTCATTTGCTTCACAGTGGGAATCCAGGAATATGAGGACGTCGCCCACAGCCGCCCTAGCGCCTGCTAAGCGAGCACGGATGAGGCCATGGCGCTCCTTTAGCCGAACCAATTTCACGATGGGAGGTAGGCGATACTTCAGGTATAGGTCCAGTTTCTCTCCAAGCTCCTCTGAAATATGCTCTCATATTAAAAGGTCCTCTTCGTTAAAAAATAGATGCTCATCTATCTCAAAGTTTGAATGGCAGTGTACATGAAGGTTTTGGGTATTTGTGGGGTTTGCTATGTGAGGTATATAATTTCCCTTAACAGGAAATATTTTCTAATAAAATTGCACTTGAATGTTCATGCCAATGTAATCGGAGTTTTCGTATAACTATGTGGTTAGCTGTCACAAGTGTAATACTTTCCTTAATAACATCGTGAATGAGAACTAGTATCTTTTAAAGTCATATTATGGTCTCTAAGAATATTAACTCCTTAATTATAAATTATTCAACAATCTCAATAAGTAACCAAAATTC
>NC_089759.1:11711656-11751656 GCF_040412425.1 Macrobrachium rosenbergii | reverse complement strand
CCCCATCCATCCACTTTACTTGAAAATAAAAGCAAACAAAAGTCATCAAAAGGCATATCTGCAACAACTTCGGAATTTGGTCTCTCTGCATTCGTTGAAATGAAACGGTCCTTCTGTCGTCATAAGCAGCGAAGAGGACCTTTCCAATCTCAGACAACTGCGTGCCTTTCGCAAACATCCTCCGACCAAATGCACTATCTCTACATCAGGCGTCTAATAACTGAGCGGCGGAGGTACACTAAAAATCCAAATATGCCAGCGCCATCTTGCTTCAACAGCCTCTCGACCGAACATTTCCCTTGCTCACCCACACCCAGACACCCTCATGCGAAAGCCTTACTCCCACTTTTATGGGCCCTTTCCCACTCACTCCCGCATGCGGCATTTCTCTCATTCCCTTCTCTTTCACTTCTCAATTTGCCTTGGAACTCATGCATATCAGGTCTCAAGGGCTGGTCGGTACGAAGAGGAAAAGGATGAATTTGCATTCTGAAAACCATTTTCCAGGAGAGAAATTTCCCTCGGGGCTCTTCTGCGTCTCAATTTAAGCACGCCTTCGAAGTGCCAAGATACTCAAAACTGCACGAATTCAATTTGGTCCTTAACTAATGACGTACATGGCTTAAAATGAATGATTCATACAGAACACCATGATAAAATTGTCATTCAAATTCAAACTGCATAAAGCTATTTCGGAGCAAGATTAAATAATTGGAAAAGTGAACTGAAGTGAATAGAAATAAAAATCAAATGTTTATATTAACATAAACGTGAATTTAGTCTAGTTTTAGAACTAGCTGAATTAATAATGAAAATGAATAAAAGACTAACATATGAGAGAAAAAAAAACCACGGAAGAACATTAATGTGACATTCAGCTGCATAATTTTAGTCGAGCGTTGATCTAAGGGCGAAAATTATTTCAAAATATACTAAGCGAAAAAACTAAAATGAAAGGGAAACTCAAAATGTATGAATTTAGCTCGAAACCGTTTAAAAAATAATGAAAAGGACTTAAAACGAATGAGATATAATGAAAACTAAAAGCTACCTTGAGAGTGAAATTCCAACTGCATTAATTTACTTTATTCTAGAACAAATTATGATTGAGTTCAATGAATTCATTATAATACAAAATACAGGCAAAAAACATTCAAAATGCATGAATTTTGTTTAGAAAGTTAAACTCACAGAAAAACTTAAAGCGAATACAGAATGACCATTCAAATATGAATATGAAATTGAAATAGTAAGGCTTACTAATAATGCAGGTAAATGACGACACAAGCCGAGGCACGACGGGAAATAAAAGGAGGTGCATTAATAATAACTGAAGGAACTAAGAATGTAATAAAGGACGAGGGTGAAACGCTGAAAAGTGGAAAAACATGAAAATACTCGCTTCGAAGAAGGGAAACGTCTGGAAAACTAAATGAAAACAAAAAAAAAGTGTAAGGTTTGTTGCAAGGAGAAACAACTGCTATGACTGATATATATATATATATATATATATATATATATATATATATATATATATATATATATATAAATATATATATATATATATATATATATATATATATATATATATATATATATATAAATGTATATATATATATATATATATATATATATATATATATACATATACATATACATATATACATTTGTGTGTGTGTATGGTGGGACAAAAGTAGGTATAGTTTTTATTTAATAAAGTTATCTGTAAAAGTAGGTAAACAGTGTTTAATTTGCAACACTCATCGGGTCATATTTAATTCCTTAGGTTTTCGAAATGTCCTCAATTATCAATGATACATTCCTGGATCCTGTTATTGACATTTGACACACTTTTGCACAAATCCCGGTTAGCATCAATATCCATATATGCTTGTGAGATGAACTCCTTCAAGCGTACCCCTACTTTTGGTGCATGTAGCCTATGCATTTATTTATGTAATAAATAAATAAATAAATATGTATATATACATATATAAATCAGCATATTCTGGGGATTTACATCATACACATACATACATACGCACACACATACATATACAAATATAATATATATATATATATATATATATATATATATATATATATATATATATATATATATATATATATATATATATATACATACATACATACATACATACATACATACATACATACATACATACATACATACATACATAGAGAGAGAGAGAGAGAGAGAGAGAGAGAGAGAGAGAGAGAGAGAGAGAGAGAGAGCGAGAGCACGCACATAAAAAACGTACTTCTTTTCTTCTTAATTCATCTGAATCTCCATGAATCTTATGACAAGAAGGCCTGATTTAAAGTGTTCGGGTGAAAGTAAAAGGTTTGTAAACATTCGAAAAATAACAACACTTAAAAAACTAGATGTCTACTCTCTCTCTCTCTTATAATCTCAATATAGTTGCTAAAATAACCAAAATGTAAGTGCAAACATATGGAACCAAAAATTGTTTGTTAAACTGAATAAATAAATAAAATATCTATCCTCTACTCTTATGACCTCAATATAGTCGCCTGTGTAACAAGTACAGACTACAAAATTGTGGACGCAACTACCATCATGAATAACAATGACGTCATAAATCTGACATCATCCGCATTATTCTCTCTCACTGCACGCTATTTTTTGATGTGCAATAACTCTTCTCGAAAAGTGTCTATTCCAGGTCGTGAGTGCCGTAGAATAAAAAACAAATAGTGAATTAAAAAAAAGGTTAATGTAACGCTGTTCCTAGATTGCCAGGCACCCTAAAAAGAAGCTTTACAATTTGCTAGTCTCCCTGGTTACGCCCTTCACAAAAGAAGGCTGCAAGCTCCACTGGCATTACTTCTCGTTAGACAGCCACAAAATCTTTTTAGCGTGGTTTCCATTTCATTTTGCTCTTCCGCATAAAATGTAATCCAATTTTAAACTGGTCGTTCCTGGAGGTTTATGTTGGATGTAACTTCTTATTATTCCTTTCAGCCTACTGAAAAACTCTGTTAGAAGCCTGAAGTGTGTGTGTGTGTGTGTGTGTGTGTGTGTGTGTGTGTGTGTGTGTGTGTTTTTTTAGAGAGAGAGAGGAAACAACCAGCATTACAAAACCTTTTATTTGAAAAAAAAAAAAAATCGGGCTGCAAAGGAAAATGTCAATGTCGCAATTTGTCAGCCATGAAAATAAACATTAGCAGAAATGATCTGTGATTACTCATCGTGTGTGTATTCTCAGTAAGGGCTTTAAACTTCCCTCCCCTCAAAAAAAGGCGGGGGTTTCGTTCATACAGTACCTGCTTATTAACTAAACCCCCCCCCCCCAATTTTTGTGCTAATCCAATCCTTGCCTATCGAACTGATACAAGAAACCGATGGCTTGAGTCAGTTCTTTAAATTTACCAAATTTACCAAAATTTAAGGAATCTGCCTGTATGACTCCCTTTAGAATCAGAGGGTTTCATCAAATATCCATAGCTTTTGAGGATCCCAGATTTGTTTGGAGTCAACCAGTTTGTTGTCAAAAAAATAATGAAGATAACCTAAATAGGGGGAGGAAGTGAAATATGAATTGCATGTCATATAGTTCACCAGTGCAACAAAGACGCAGCGGATATCAAAACAGACGTCTGCAAACTAAAATTACTTAAAATTACAACATTTCCGCGTTACTTATTCCTTTTTTAACTAATACTGGAATAAAGTCCTCCCCGCCCCCAGCCCCGCTCGCTCTCTCTCTCTCTCTCTCTCTCTCTCTCTCTCTCTCTCTCTCTCTCTCTCTCTCTCTCTCTCTCTCTCTCTCACAAAAAGCGTGTCGCCTCTCAACGCCTGGAGGATGGAAAATTGGTTCTCCTGCGGGATGTCCAGTTTATCTTTATAATAGGATAAAAATCTCATCTTATAACGGAAGAGGCCACTAACATGCCGTGGCAAAGCAATGAAGAAAGAAAAATCACTGCCAGCTCCCGTTTCTGGCATTTTGTCCCACGCGACCTTCACAGGATGGGATATGTGATATTGTACAGGAGAGAGAGAGAGAGAGAGAGAGAGAGACTAGGTAAACACTGGCATAAGATGCAAACCTTTGTAATACAGTTCCTGAGAAAATGATCTATGTACCACCCTTCCCTTAACGATCAAAATAAAACAAAACAATTACCGAGAGTTAAACAAAAGATTTATAATTTGTATACAAGAATGAAAGGTGAAATAAACAGCGCAACAGAAGAAGAAACAGACAAACAACAGAAAGGAGTGCTGACGAAAATGCTATTTCCAGCGGCTGATTTTCGATATGCACGGGCGAATAGGAATGGCGAAGAACGTAACTAATAATGGGACATGTAACACCACGACCACATAATTGTACATAACTTTTCAAATAACAGAAACCTCATGTAAAATACATAAAACTGGAGAGACTTAACTAAAACTCAACTTTGAAGGCATCTTGAAGAATGACAGAACATCTTAAGAGAAGGAAAAACTATTCAGTACATAAATCCATGTACGTACCAATGAAATTACCAAAAAGACGAAGAGAAAAATAATAATGGTGTGTCTAGGAGTTGATCAAAGTAAGACTCAATATAAATATGAATAACCAAATGGCATTTTACCACCAAGAGGGAATAAATCCATAAACAACAAAGATATGTAATGCTGAAGTCACAAGCAAGTGTAGCAGGGGGGCTGGACGAAGAAACAGGCAGTCCAGTTCATAAATCTTGGCTTAAATGCAAAGAGGAGGGAGGAACGACAAACAAAAGCTCCCCCGCCCCTTGCTCGGCAAAGGAATGGTTAACTGTAAATTATTCCTCCTCGCATACCTGCATATGAGATAACCTTGTTACACTTTCCCTCCCCCTGTCTCGTCCCCTGCAGTCCTTCACTCACACACACACACACACACACACACACACACACACACACACACACACACACACACACACACCCTCAGAGTCCGTCCAGTAACCTTCTGGCTTTTCACCTTTCACGTCCACCGTTGGAGATCGACTTCATGAAATGTCTCTTAATAGGATTTCCTCTATCTTTAGACACATGCAAAATTTCTTCCATTATTTTTCCATTTCAGAACACAGCGTGACTGTGTCTGCCTTCACGTTCATTTGTTTTTCCGTCTTCAACTTTATCTACAAATTGCTTTTACCTTTATTCTTAACCTTAAATCCAAAATTACACTTTTCCATTTGGCATTCTAATGCATTCATATATATATATATATATATATATATATATATATATATATATATATATATATATATGTGTGTGTGTGTGTGTGTGTGTGTGTGTGTGTGTGTGTGTGTGTGTGTGTGTGTGTGTGTGCATATAACTGAATCATGAAAATATGGAACATGATGCATATATATAAATAAAGACAAAATCCACTCTTTCCCTCGTGGAAAGAGAAACAATGGAGTACTGCAAGGCCTTTCTACTTCTTGTTCTTTACTTAGCAGACTGCTAAGTAAAGGACAAGAAGTCGAAAGGCTTTGCAGTATTCCAATGTTTCCGATTTTGTCTTTATACATACATACATAATATATATATATATATATATATATATATATATATATATATATATATATATATATATAAATATATATATATATATATATATATATATATATATATATATATATACAGGGTGTTTTGAAATTAGAGCCCCCTCTGCAGCATAAACTAAAATTGATATGGACAAAAGCAAAAGTAATTCAGAACAGGTATTTATTTAAGTTTCTCTCTGAGTATTAATATTTTGTGTGGCCTCCATCTGCCTGTACCACAGTCTGCATTCTTGAGGGGTATGATTTCAGCAAATTGCAAAAAAGCTGAGACTCAAACTCCATTTCCCTGAGCACTTCAGTCACCTCTCTTTGCAGGTCATCGAGGCTTGGAAATTCACTTGACGAGAAGAAATCGATACCACTGTTTCGAAGCAGCTCCTCTGTCTGAAGAGCCTTGAAACATGGTGCCTTATCATGCAAAAAAGTGACTTCGTCAACTGATAACACATTTTCAGGATCTTTGAGGAAAGGAAATACTCCACCAGTGAGCACAGTTTCTCTGAAGTATTCACCACTCCATGACTGTCCTTTTTCTTTGATGATCCACATTAACCGTTTGGCTGTGAAACAGAGAAAAATTCCCAAACATTCAGGAAATTTCACAACTTGGCAATAGCGCACGTCATCGCTGATATCATCCAACTTGCAGCCCAAATGATATAATTTTTATGATTTGGCTTCCTGGCTGTGTAAATGAAGAATTCATCTGATGCGGCAACATGGAGAAAGCCAGCTTCATCCCAATCTTTAAGAAATGAACCACAAAACCATGCCCGGTCTTCTCTCTGTTGCTGAGTGATGTTGGGCTTCCTGATAACATGAAATGGCTTGATACCAGATTTTTTCAACTCACGATATACAGCATTATAACTTCTCTTCTTTCCCCTTTTTGTTTCTAGTTCAAGCGCCAATTTGCGTAAAGACTTTCTTGGTCTACCCACTGCCTCAGCTATGATGTCTTTTGACTCCTGAGAAAGGACTTCAGGCCTTCCAAGATTCTCACTCTTCGCGATGACAGTCACAAGGATTTTTGTTCCAGTTTCTTTCAACAGAGGATTCATCTCTTTTAATGTATTTAGCTATCCAGGAACGTGAAATGAAGGATGCGCCAGCATCCCTGGCCTCTCTGAAGGTTATAGCCTGGAAAAGAAGGTTATAGCCCAGAAAAGAAGTAAGCAACACCATACCCGTTGCTGTGTTCCATTACAACACTGAAGCCTAAAGAAAGACACAATAGAATTTTGATGATCACATAATGAAGCATATACTCATAACCGACAGGCAAGACCAGTTAACGTTTTGAAGACATCGTCTCTGTTTCTTTGGCATAGGTACCCTTGAAAATGTACATTTACTGTTGATTTTCTTAAAAAAAAAAAAAAAAACTCTAATCCATTTAAATATACATTCTATATCAGTGACCTCTCTTCCCCTCTCTTTGCTCAGTAAAAGTTGGAATTCCACAATATCCGAAAAATGCATACAATTTTTTTTTTTTTATCTTTCTCTCCCATTTCATTACCCCTTGTTGTTAACTTACCAAACAATAATAATAATAATAATAATAATAATAATAATAATAATAATAATAATAATAATAATAATTAAATTACCAAATAATAATAATAATAATAATAATAATAATAATAATAATAATAATAATAATAATAATAATAATAATAATAACAATGGCCACTAAAAGCATTAGTTGATTTTTCTGTAGTCCTACTTAAAAGCAGAGGCTCAAGCATGTGGAATTTTGCCAAATTCTCACAAACTTAAAATATGTTTTGCATGCAGGATTAATATTTATGCTTCAGCTGAAAGTGAACTTAATGCTATTGTAAAAGAAGCCATTTCAAACACAACTTGGCGACATAAACGGTTCGCTACTCTGAAACATGTACCTTTTGACGTCAACAGTACCTGCCTTAATTAAACCAGAGGGCACTGTCACTCACTGTCCAAAGGAACAGGCAGCCTTTTCGGCTGGTGTGTTTAACAGTAAGTAATGTGAAACCCAATATTCCTTAATCCTCTTTTCCTGACGATAAAGCAACAAGTTTAGTTTTTCGGTTCAGTGAATTATAGTGCAGTTTACTTGACCTTGATGTTTAATGTAGTGTTAGACCCAAATTACATTTTACCTTTGTTTTTGTCTTTTTTGTAAATACTGCTGTTTGTTTACCTAGTTCCTAAGCTGTTCTTTGTTATTCGTAAGTTAACTCGAAGGCGTTCTTTTTGTACACCTTGGATAATTGGTTATGTTTATTATATTACGACTGAGCTATTGCTCATGCCCTGATGATTACCGCTTACTTACTGAGTAGCCTTTCGCAAGGGTTTGGGTGCTCGTGATTACATTCAACGTCCAGAGCTGTGCATATAACCTCAGATTCAGGTCATAGAGTCCGTATGATTGGTCTCGACTTTAGTGCTGACCGCATTAAGGATGCTGACCTAGTTTTCAAGCTCATAGAGATGGGCCCTGAAAGAATATTTCTAAGTATTACTTCTGAATTTTTTACTAAGATATAGCAAAGATTAGTTGTGATAATGATGGTATTTCACAGGGTAGTGTTTTTGGCCCACCTCTGTTTATATTATATATGCATATATGGTCTGGCCTTAGAAATAAGCTGGTTACTTGTACAGATAATGCCATATATGCATAGATCCCATCTCCTCATTATAGAGCTGTGGTTGCCGATTCTCTGCCAGAAATTTAGCCTAAATTAGTGTATGGAGCAAATTGTGGGAATGATGCTGAACCCCAATGAAACTCAAAGGTTGATTGAAAGCAGGTTTGGAAACGGTGGAGTCTCACCCCTTGGCCTAAATCTTTTCACTGACTATGGTTCGTTAATATGGAACAGCTCAATTATAACTACTGAAAATTCACTTTCGACAAACATGTTCGACACATCTCTTCTTCAGTCGCGTAAAAAATGAGTACGCCTTTCAAGATTGTTGAGACCTATTCTGAGGAATGTTTTTATTCTTTTCTTATCTTATTCAAGATATTGTTGTTAACCTCTGGCACCCTCGTTCGATTATTGTACAAAATTGTCCATAATTCTGATCATCCTTTTCTTTCACGAGGTTGAGTGGCAGGTAGTTTCTTAATAGTTTTCTTCCAGCTCTGACCATATGTTGAAATGATCTTCCAAGCTATAAAGCTGAATCTTTGGAAATTCAGAACTTCGAATTGGTTGCAAATGCTTTCTATTATAAAGCTCGCTCATATGAGTCTCTTTCCATAGTTTAATTGTTTTTTTTTTTTTTACACAGTTTGTTTTTATCTTCTGTATTTCTTTTTCCGTATTGACCTGCTTTCCCAACCAGAGCCCTTGGGCATGACGCATTCTGCTTTCCTAGTTAGCAATAATTATACAGTGTCGGCATTCCTAATTTCCCCAGATGCGTGAAGAGGAAGAGCGTTCTTTGCTGAAAAGGTTGTTTCATCCCAACATTTGTTACTCAAAAAGCTGCTGCGCCATAATTACTTGGGAACGCTTAAACATTTTCTGCGTATCACTGTAATGAGAACTAGAGAAAAACGAGCACGTTCCCAAAAGATTTCATTAATTCTGGGAGCATTAGGAAACAATTCTCAAATACGCTGAGACTAGCACACTTCGAAAAGAATCATTTTTAACGTAAAACTGTCGTTTTATTTGAGATGACGGCATAATCGCTAAGCCGTGAAAATTCCCATTATGTCCAAGAACTAGAAATGACTGGAGAATTAATTTCAGCTTATTTTACTCATGGTTTAAAAATCTCACTTCACAAAGCAGTTACATGAAATAGGCCCATAAATTCCTTCGCACATTCTTCATTTTCCACAGTCACAGTCAGCATAGCTGTAATAATAGAAGCAGGAATATTAGGCTTTACATAGGTGATTTCTTTATAGGCAGAAAAATCACAGAATCCTTTCAAATTACTACATAAAGACATGTAATTAGTAATGAAAGTAAATGAAACATGGAAGAACTCCACGAAATGATTAGTGAAGCAAAGGTACCAAAAACCAGGGCTTACACATAGTAACTCACAGATGAGTAATAGTGAAAGTAATTTACTGAAATATAACGTTAAGGGTAAAATAACCTTTTTATGACCAATCCGAAAACTCACTTTGCTAACACCGTGCATAAACACAGCAGAAACATGAAACCTCATACTGTATGTATTACCTAAGGTGTGTGTGTGCGTATGTATTGCATGACAGATTAAGACTGGTTACTACCAGGTCTACTGGTCACCTGCGGCTGTGAAAGGAAGAACCTATTAATGCCATCTCTTCGGCTCATGAAGACCCACTCCTGCAGCCCTCCCCCTGCCCCACTACCACAATACCCCCTCCCTTGGCAGCAGCTATCATGGCTATAAGCAAGTACTCTGCTTACCCCGCCCTCTCGCTCCCTTGCCCCCTGGCATCATTGTTCTCTCTCTCTCTCTCTCTCTCTCTCTCTCTCTCTCTCTCTCTCTCTCTCTCTCTCTCTCTCATTACTCACCTATCTAACTCTCAATACATACATATTGTGAGCGACAGTAGTATAAAGAAAATCGGCACTGACAATTGCAACATGGAGAAACCATAGCATGGTATTGTAAAAAGAGACACTTCCGGAAAACACACTCAATCAATTACCAACTGTCATGCAAAGGCAAGAGCATGAATAAAATGATAACCCTAGAAAGTAAAAGTAAAGAGCATTGACAACGACAGAAAAAGAGGGAATGAAAAAGAATGGGAAAATATTATGAGGTATAAACATAATTCGTTGCAGCAGAGCGAACGAGATGAGTACAAAGCAAGTGTTCAGTGACGATACGAAAGTAGATTCAGATTTCACACTGGGAGAGGAACACTCCCATAGCAAATAACTTCTAAAAGGCGGGTTCATCTCAACCGGGCTTCATCTCTATGCCACCCTACACCCACGTACTTAGTTTTTGTTACATTCTGTCGTCACATCACTGGCAACTGTTGTGGATTTTCATTATCATCTAATTACCCTCTATCTGTAATTATGCGAACACACGATGAAATACAGTGGGAATATTTTCTAGTGAACATAAAATTTAAAGGATCATAAAAAGGAAAAGCATTACCATGAAAGGAACATGTCCTTGCACAGCTGAAAGAAATTAAAATTGGCAGCTGTACGAACAGACTTCATAAATGCTCCCATGGACCTCTGCACTCTTATTCGTACTTTCACAAGTAATTAATGCAAAGCTTGTGTAAATAATATTTAACAGCAAACTAATAAGAGTGACGGTACAGTAATCAATTGCAAATTAATAATAGGGGACACAATAAACCGCAGATCGCTGGCAATACAAATAATTTATAGCAAACTGAGTACCGAAATTTTGTTCTTCCACGACGATGGGCTACTGAACCACTCAAGAAATAACATATTTATCGTTATTATTATTTCGTATAATTCAAAAACAGTACGTTTATCTGACTACTTCCGTTGAAGTATCAGAATTCTGGAGTCTAACTAAAGCAGAGTTTCAAGCTATAAGGCTCATAGACGTGATCTATACAACGATAACAATCACGAATTAACTGCCTTCTGCAACAGAAAAAACATCAACAACTCGAATTTAACATTTTGATGCGTATATCTGCAAATGTACTTAATAAAGAGTACGACGAATAGTATATTTCTCCTATAATGAAAGATACGATAATTTCCAACAGTAAGATCACCTTATTATGTTGTCAACCGGTATGACTAAGTACAGAAATACCTGAAATTATCCTAGTATAAAATGATGACCCACTTTATCTGGTAACACAATAAATAAATAAATAAATAAATAAATAAATATATACAGTATATATATATATATATGTATGTATGTATGTATGTATGTATGTATGTATGTATGTATGTATGTATGTATGTATGTATGTATGTATAACTGAATCGCGAAAATATGGAACGTGATGAATATATAAATAAAGACAAAATCCACGAAGGAAAGCGAGACACTGGAGTACTGTGCTGTGAGGCCTTTCGACTGTCGTTCTTTACTTAGCAGACTCTAAGTAAAATACGACAGTCTAAAGGCCTCGCAGCACTCCAGTTTCTCTTTCCTTCGATATATATCACTGTACACAATGGCAGGACTGTCAAGAACATATACACTTTCCGGAGGAAGTAATTATATTTCTTAATTAAGGCAAAATTAATATAACTTTCCGCAACATACCAATGGCAATTAAGTTCTCTAATGTTCAAAGTATTTCAGACAAGGATGAGAGAGAGAGAGAGAGAGAGAGAGAGAGAGAGAGAGAGAGAGAGAGAGAGAGAGATAATCGGCTGTGCCAACATTAAAGGACAATGCTAATTCCTTTATTTAACTTGAGACTGAGACGCACTGAGACCCTCGCAGTAACTCCCTAATGCTCTCACTGAGAAGGGAAAGCACTTCAACCATACTCCGTAGTGCTCAAAGGAACTAGGAGAACTTTCACCATTGATCCAGTAAATGACAAACTATGAAAGAGTGGAACAAAATATTAATAATTTCATTGTTTTAAATTCAGAGAATATCATACAAATCAAAAACAAATTAGTGTAAACAAAAAAAATTAGAAACTTGAATAGTTTAGATTTACAGTTGCACAAACATGAAAGCTAATCTTACGTGAATGGGCGATATACATAGACAAAATGGAAAACAGAAAGCTAATCAACAAGTACCCGGATCTGCATAACCCAAAAGTAATCTTTCAGCCTGTGTTGAACTCCGCTCTTTCATTCTGTGTCTGAGTTGATTACATTAAAATGAGCCTATTTAAGACATAAATTCAGTCTCAAATTTCCACTAGACCATCTGCCTTGTCTGCAACAGCACTACGTACCACGAAACCAGTGTAACTTAGGACACCTAAATTTTGCACGCGCATTTCTGGGAGAGAGAGAGAGAGAGAGAGAGAGAGAGAGAGAGAGAGAGAGAGAGAGAGAGAGAGAGAGAGAGAGAGAGAGAGAGTAGAGGGTGGGTGGCTATAACAATTTAACCACTAGACAGACATTGCGGCTAAAAATATCCATCTCCCGAGGTCCACGAGATATGAATTATTTTTCCTTTGAAAGAACGCAAAGAATTACTTTCGCCTGCTCAGTCCTTTTCAGCCTTCTCAAAAACTGCAATTTTAAGTTTCGTTGCTGTTAATGAAATTCTATGTCACTGATAAAACATACATACTGATGCAAAGCACACAGACAAGCGTATGCACGCACATATTTATCACACTTGTGTATTATATATATAAATATATAATTTTTTTTTACATTTTTAACTAAAAAAACTTTCTATTAAAATATACCGTAAACCAAAAATGAAAGGTCAGTCATCGATGACTCTTTAGCCAAGCCTGAGAACTCTATAAAAAAAAAAGCTTTGTAATATTCGTACCATATGGTACAGGATTATCAAATACTGCGGTAATAATACTAATGTTACACGAAACAAAACAACGCTACTCATGACGGATGTGCATACGTAAGGAATACTCTTCGAAGGAATCAAAAGGCTCATGGGCAAATCTAGGGAGCGCAAGACGATATAACTTACTGCAAAAACGCACCAAACCGGCATCGCATGATACTTAAGTAGCAAAACAGCACGTTTAGCTAAAGGGTACCACAGTATCCGAAGACCTCTTGAACGTGTGTGTGTGTGTATGTAAGTATGTATGTATACAAGTATGTACATACACACATATATATATACAGTACAGATACATTATATAATGAAATAAAAAAAATATTAAGCTCTGCGTCAGACGTCTGTAAATATGAAGCCATGCTTTGTATGACGGTATTTCCCAAGAGAATCCATCCAGTCGTGTATACATCAAACACCAGGGTACAACTGATCACCTTTAATCCGAAGAACATCAAATAATATCGGTCCATGCAAATCAAAGGCTTCGACATCAAAGAAAACTCCTCCTGCAAATACCTCTGAAAGCGGCGTTGAAGTTCACACACTAGAACAAAAATATTTACCGACATAGAAAGCACGCAGTATATATATATATATATATATATATATATATATATATATATATATATATATATATATATATATATATATATATATATATATATATATATACTGTATATACACACACACACACACACACACACACACACACATATATATATATATATATATATATATATATATATATATATATATATATATATATATATATATATATATATATATACTGTAAATATATTTTTGAAATATCAACACAAGTAATTGTGTTGATATTCCAGAAACTTATTTCTGGAACAAAAATAAATTTCTGACTCACATTAGGACCGAACCCAGGTCTGACTCACATCAGGATCGAACCCAGGTCTTTCAAATGAAAGACCAGAGCGCTGCCAACCAGGTCACACACGTTATAAAAGAAGTTGGAACCCGAGTACAACTGTGCCCAAGGAATCACCTCGGCAGGCTAACTGCTTGCTGGTCTTTCATTTCAAAGACCTGGGTTCGATCCTGATGTGAGTCAGAAATTCATATATTACATATATAATATATACTGTATATATATGCATATATATATTTAATATATATACACATACCTACACATAGAGTACACAAAACACATAGAGTACACAAACATACTACGTCAAAGTCATATATAAGACGTCTTTCTTTTTAGTAAATGGAAAACTACATGATAAAACAACAAATTAAAAACGCAATGATGTTACTTTTAACAAAGAAAACAATCTACTGTATTCAGAATTACAACTAATACCATCCCTTCATAAAGAGTACTATTTAGGATTATTATTTTGTGATAACTCAATTTTACAGAACTTTCTCTTCAAGGTCCATAAATGTAAATGTCAAAAAGTGTTTATTTACATAAACATATATACATACATACACATACACATATACATATATGTATGTACACTGTGTGTATGTATATATATATATATATATATATATATATATATATATATATATATATATAAAAAACCAACACTTCGTCCAATATAGAAATGTCACTTGAAGAAGGCAAAACAAGTCGTTGCATTTCCATTACTTAACTTCAGAGTCAAGGATGCTGCTCCTTTGCATAACACTACGAAATATCAAAAGAAAATGTAACTAAATATTTAATAGTTCATCGAGAGTCTGGAGACGATTTCGAAGACTTTCCCCTCAGCTCCCATTAGCTACTGTGAGTCATAATGGCGTAATTTGCTCCTTACATTGGCATCCCGTGAGCGCGTAATTATTGTTCCATACTCTAGGGGGGAAAAACGATGATGTTCCACGGAAAGAAACCCCACCAAAATTAGAACAATTAAAGCAGGGAAAATGAGAGAGAGAGAGAGAGAGAGAGAGAGAGAGAGAGAGAGAGAGAGAGAGAGAGAGAGAGAGAGAGAGAGAGCTAATATTAGAGACATTAAAATGTACCGCATGAAGAAATTACTCGTAGTTTTATCCCCACCGTGGTGGGAAATTAGCTCGGGGCCCCCTAGAGAGAGAGAGAGAGAGAGAGAGAGAGAGAGAGAGAGAGAGAGAGAGAGAGAGAGAGAGAGAGAGAGAAACAATTCATTCCCTTTAGCGATACAAAGTCAATAAAAGGACTGTTTACCAGCACACTGAGCACTAGCTTATTAAACCTCGCTAGAGAACGATAGCACACAAATCTTGTACCCTGTTTTATCAGCAACATTCACCACATACATAACGAGCATCACTATAAGACTATCAGAGAGATCCAAGTGAACAGTAGCAAAAACATTATATTCTATTATAAGAATACAGCAGTCGAACATATTTTGTGAGATGTTATAACCATGAATAAGAAGCATTTACTTCAACATACTGCAGCCGTTTAATTGGTGTTTCCTTAATACTTTCCTTTTTCTATCTGACTACCGTCCTTTTATTCACAACTCCCATATTTCATTACCCACCTGCAGAACAAAGTTGCCTCCATCTATACGGAAGTAAAAGCCTTTTCAAATATCAAAAGGTTTTCTATTTCGAGTACGACGAAGATAAACTGAAAAAGATGTCAGGTAAACTGAAAAAAGATTTCTAGTCATCCGGAGTGAAACAAAAAGTCTCCAGGGTGTTCCATTATTAATAAAAAGGATGTCGAGGAAGTGCTCTGTCTAACATAATCTTCTCCCTTTGGATAAAATCATACGTGTTCTCATTCATAATCTCGTCTTTACAACAACCACTCTCCAAAAGTTCTGTTACTCCAGATTAAAAGCACCTGTAATCAATTAGTGTCTGATTTTGGCCTTGTACTGTAAATCCAGCCAAAGAAGCGCATGAACACTTACGCAATTACAAACATACAATGCCACCTACACTGATTAAAATTCATAAGTGCCGGAACTCCAACAAGCATCTCCAAATGTTCCGATTTCCGTCGGAGTTGAGTTTTCTCGTTATTCTCTACATTAATGGCCCTAGCAGCTGCGGCGTCCTTTGATTTATGCAATAAATCAGAAGTCTTTCTCATTATTTTCTTCCAGTGACGCAGTTTTTCAATATCAGAAAACCACGAAATAATTTACTATGTAGTTGGTCTCTTTGCTCAGTGCTGATATCAAACTGTATACAGGTTACTCAAGTTTACTTGTTTATATATATATATATATATATATATATATATATATATATATATATATATATATATATATATATATATATACACACACACACACACACATATATATATATATTATATATATATATATATATATATATATATATATATATATATATGATTTATTTTCAAATAGGTTTAAACTCAAATGTTTCTCCAGTCTAGCAAGCCTTTCCGGGTAAGAATACCTTCCAGACATCACGTGAAATAATCGGCACAGGTACAGTACCTAAATGGCAAACGATAGGAATTCATAAACTAGTTGTAATTTTCTGGTAATAACATCGTAACATAAAACTATCCATACAGTCCATCCATTACTTTAAACCGTTACTGTAGTCAATGCAATGATCGCTGAAACAATTACTGCAACGTGAGCATCAATGATGAGTCTGAGGGCTCGTATATAAATATACCTTACACGGTGAAATATTCGTTACCCTTCACGAAGACAGAATGGTGTCTAATCGTAGGCACTTTAAACAGATACGCTAGGACTCTTAGGAATATACAGGTAATTATTTTGAAGGTTTTAAAACATGCTACGTACAGTTGGAAACGCCAGTACCATAAATTACGACAAAACTAAAAAAAAATAACACAATAAAGGTACACCATGTCTATAAAAAGGATAACAGAATCTTCTAAGCCAGGGGGAACTATCTCTTGCAGATCATCTTCAGACTCTGATATGGTTGTAAAAACTAAGCTGACATTTAACTTTATATATGGATTATGATCACGGTTGTATTTTACTCTTCAAATGTTCTTAAATCATACAACAATTTAGCTTCATTACAGCAAAATTACATCGACAACGGCGGAAGCGTATCGTTACGAGAGATCTGAATTCATTATGTATCTTTGACCTTTATGATCAAAACGGCATGACGAAAGCCGCGTGGTTCCTCATGTGAAAGTTAAATTGGCTGTTGATACAGCAACATCTGTCTTTTATATTTGTTCAGTTAAATTGTCATATAAATATTCATGAGAGTTTAACTGTCCTTTATGAACAACAGAAGACTACTGTCATACAATGAAAATATCCTTTATCCTACAATAAAACTCTCCCTTATAGTCATTCAATGAAATTTCCCTTAACATTTATAAAAAGCAATTCTCATTTATAATAGCAAAATTAAATTCTCCTTTAACTGCAGAACGAATATTCTTTGATAATCATGCAGTGAAACTGCCCTTCATCATCAGAGGATAAATGACGTAATGGGAAATTTTTAGAACACTCAGATGGTGAATTAAAGAATTATGAAATTCATAATCCTGAGAATAAGAGAAGCTTTCATTGCTGGTGGAAAAGCTTTTGTCAAGCTCAATGACGTAATGAAATGTAGTTTGAAGTAAGATATTTCCATATCATCATTACATTTAAATATCAGGATATGAATATGCACAGTTACACATATAGGCTGATAAAATATTTAACGGACCTAAAAAAAAAAGGAATGAAATTTTCAACATATCCTTCAGTTGTGCAACAAGCGCTTTGTATTGGGAGAGCACAAGCCTAAATTATTCCCATGATTTTACATCCATTCACCAACAATATTTATCATGAAATATAATAAACTAGACATCAATTCTATCCCAAATTCGCGAAATATAACTATTGTCATGACAGGCCTTGTTGTAACTGCAATATTGTAAACTACTCACCCACACATCTAAATTTCATCTTATTTATACTGACATATAAGTATCAAAATTACTGCAGACCATCAACGCGAAACAATAATGCCCTGACCTTGAATCCACACACACAAAACCAGTTTTCAGGTATACCTCTGGATTCAACCAGTGACTTAGAACTGACTGACGTCACAAGAACTACTGTCGTTATATAAAAAAAAAAACACGAAACATTCTAAAAATGATTGTATCTACAATGAAAAGTTTGTGACATGCAAATACACACGCGTTAGCAACTACCTGTCTCACCTCAGCGCTGCCGTTACTATGTGCAATTCCCACCGGATGGAGATTATTTCAAGAACTTCAAAAGACGTGTCGATCTCTAAAGCATTATCAATTACTCTCTGATAACGCCAGACACACCCTTCGCCTCTCATGCCACCGACAGCTTAAGCAGTTAAAAGAGATCTGCCATTATTTCACGTTCTGATAATAGTGAAATGCTTTATTTTGAGCTTCGTGCCTGCAATGTGGTGATAAACAAAAAAAAGGGTGAGAATAACGTGATGATTTGAAGACAGCTTCATACACAAAAAGTTTCTGCAAAAGTTGCAAAGTCTAGAAAGCTGTCTGTAATTTAACTCAATTTTCGAAAGTTACCAATTTCCCCTTTGAGATTTCAAACATTACAAAGTGACACTACGTAATGTACAACTTCATATCATCCCCTTCTAATCTCCACTGATCAGTCTGTAACACACAGCTATAAATGACAAGGCTTGAGAGGAAAAAAAAAAATCTTACGATCCACGAGGATTTAAGAATCTGAAATAGGTCCCTTTGTTGAAATACATATTCTACCTGCCGTCAAGGTTTAACATCTCCATTTATACAAAACTCGGTGATTGCTGCATATCATTCGGTCACTTTTGAATTCTTTCCACATCGGCAGGTATCTCAACAAAATAATCCTCACTGTCTGTCATGCAACTGAACTCGTAGGGGGGGGGGGAATGGTGGGATACAGAATTTAGGCCAAAGGCCAAGAACTGGGACCTATAAGGTCATTCAGCGCTGAAACGGAAATTGATGGCAATAAGGTTTGAAAGGTGTAACAGGAGGAAAACCTCGCAGTTACTCTAAGAAATAATTTTTAGGAGAGGATGGATAGCAAGATGGAAGAATGATTATATGAATGGAGGTACAATGAAAGGAATGCAATGGTTTGCAGCTAGGGTCCGAAGGGACGCTGCAAAGAACCTTTAGTAATGCCTACAGTGCACCCCGTGAGGTGCACTGACGGCACTAGCCCCCTACACGGCTGAACTCGTAGCGAATATTTTAAATTACCGCGTAGACTATTCTTACATTTATCGATCTGTAAATCCACGCATCCAATAAAAATGTATCAATTTCTGCACAAGAGTTAAGTTAAACTATTTCTTTCGGGAAATTTCCTTAACCTGCTTTAATAAGTTTAGGAATTGATTATCTTGAATTAGAGATTCTCTTCAAGTATGTTTATCTCCTGATTCATACAATTTTTGTTCCTTTAAAAGTCAAGTTTATCGCTCCCTTCGCGATTAAGCCCCACTCCTTTTTTTTCCTTGCGTTTTTTCTTCCTTTTTCTAGCGGCTGGGCTAAATCAGGACATGAAATACGCCGTCCCACTGACCTCTGAACGTTGGAAAAAAATCATTTCCTAAGGGTAAGAGGTAGAGAAGGGCCATTCTTCAAAAAGAAACGGTACGTACAACCTGCAATTCGAGGATTACCCAAGGCCATTATACTAAGGATACACGACTTCAGAATAATATCAATACTCCTTGTACTTGAATGAAATG
Source organism: Macrobrachium rosenbergii (assembly GCF_040412425.1). NCBI lineage: Eukaryota > Metazoa > Arthropoda > Malacostraca > Decapoda > Palaemonidae > Macrobrachium > Macrobrachium rosenbergii. Next base: position 11,731,859 of record NC_089759.1, on the reverse strand, counting down.
CATTACAATAAAATAATGGAAAAATATGCATTACAATAAAATAATGGAAAAATACCGAAGTACAAGCTCAAAAAAAAAAAAAAAACACGAAAATGAGTCTGTAGCCTGAGGACAGTTTACCCACGGCATACTTATGGACACGTGAACATATCCGCTGCAATTCCCAAGTACGTTTTCTAAGGGCTCCGCTAACAAAATTACCCTGTAACAGGGAAGATAATTCAGGGAATTACCTATTACCCAAAGGCACTGCTATACGGGGAAATCATAAGTATTAAACTTGAGAGAGAGAGAGAGAGAGAGAGAGAGAGAGAGAGAGAGAGAGAGAGAGAGAGAGAGAGAGAGAGAGAGAGAGAGAGAGCACTGGTCTTTTCAATTACATATTTCGGGAAAATCAATTACCATGTCCTGAAGAGAGATTTGTCTTTTCACTTGCAAGGCTCATTTTCTCTCTCATAAAGGATGTGATCCTAATTAAAAGTTCTCAACACCGAGACGCAAAATGAAAAACAGCATATATGTCATCGTCATTTTGACAATATATTAACTTTTTGGCATTTCATCGCCAAATAAGGTAGAGTAATATAATTATAATAAAATACAAACGCAAATAACAAAAATGACACGAAAATAAAAAAATTAGTCATAACCTAAATACTCAGCCATAACCTAAATACTCAGCTATAGCTGTTGACCAGAACCAAACATGCTACAGACACAGAATAAATGACAAGCAATGAAAGTTATCATACTCAGACTAAGCTAAAAGTCTTAAACAAATGTAAACACTTGTAAAATAACTTTGATACACTAAAGTCTCGATTTATCATTTAGAAATAAGCAAAATTAATGACAAATAAGTACAAAATGTATTAATAAATTTACATAAAAAACGAACAGCGATTGGCAGGAGAGTTGAAAAAGCAATCAACCTATTTTCTAAATACAGAGAAAGTTTACAGAGAAAGTTTACAGAAACTCACATGCTGGAACTAGACCACACAGCTTATCAGCATGTGTATAAAATTCTAACAGAGTACGGTCAAGAGAAGAAAAGGAAAATTAGGGTGAATATGCGACAGTGTGTCACCAGAGTGAAAGGTGACCGTTAAGATTATCTACATCGTGGGAACAGAGTACCGTAAGGCGGGAAACTCTCATAATTCTCTAGAAGATGGACTTGAAAATTGCTTCATTACTAACGAACAAATAAAAAACACACACACAGAAAACGAAGTTGGAAATGTAAGGTTTAAGAACATTATGTGAAGATTTGATGATGTATTTTCGAGACCCGGGAAAGCGTCCAAAGGTATGTGCAAGATCTTACGACAGTATTCCTAAGGTCAGAAAAATCTTAAAGACTTTATTTTCAACTTCTGGGAAATCTTACAAATGAACTTTCAAGACCTTGGAAATCCTATGTATGTATTTTCAAGGAACAAGAAATCTTACGAATGTATTTTCAAGATCCAGAAAAGCTTATGACTGTTTTGAAGATCCGGGAAATCTATCGAATGTATTTTCAAGATACTGTGTTTTAAGATTCCGAAAATTTTCCGAGTGTAGTTTCAAAATTCACAAAACCCTACGGCTGTTTGTTTTCAAGACCTAGGAAATCTTCCGAATGTATTTTCAAGGTCCTGAAAACCCTACGAATGTGTTGTGAAGATCCGGGAAATCTATCGGATGTATTTTCAAGATCCAGGAACCTTACGACTGTTTCCAAGATCAGGGAAATTTCTGAATGTATTTTCAGGATCCAAAAAACCTTACGGCTGTGTTTTCAAGAGATCCAGGATATATTCGAATGCATTTTCAAGATCTTGAAAATCTTACGACTGTGTTTTCAAGATACGTGAAATCTTCTGAATGTATTTTCAAGATCTGAGAAATTTTACGAATTTACTTTCAAGATCCAGAAAATCTTGTGACTGTATTTTCGAGATCCTGGTAATCATACGACTGCATTTTCAAGACAAAAGAAATCTTACTCTTGTATTTTCAAGATCATTACTTTTTCTTTGTAGTTCAATGTGTTCCCAGTGCAGGTAGCGAAATTAAGGTCCTTTTCAAGAACAAGTAAAACTTATAAATGTTTTTTCTTGTGTACTTGCTGGATAAGTCGACCGGTGCAAAGGCTCACTTCACTGGATTTCACTGTTGAGTCAGATACCGCTAAAATCGAAGGAATATCTTACCCAACGGCTAGAATCTTCAGGAACATTTACGAAACCCGTGTGGGAGTCATTGCACAATGCGAGAGACGAACAAAGTGACATAAACCGGAACGAAAGTAATGTCCCGCCGGAGGACATAAAATCCTTGCCACGAAGACACACTGCAATCTTCGCCCTCCAGTGCCTTTCACTGCGAGTAAAGAACGTTATTATTATTATTATTATTATTATTATTATTATTATTATTATTATTATTATTCAATAATCAAAATAATACTATTAATAAACATTTATAAGATAGTATGGCGGTAATACACAAAGAGCTAAAGCAATGGTTCGTCCAATCACTTTTTACGCCGTTAAAACATTAAATATTTAAAAAATTATTTAAAAAACGCTACTTTACCTAAAAATAAGCAAATTATCTCCTTCTTCATTTGATTTCGATTTACAGTTACTTGATGTACATGGTAAGTGATTTTCGCTGGGGGAACAAATGCAGATTTTTTTTACTTTTATTTTACGAACACGTTTTCTTCTGTGGCAACAATATACCCCGCCATGATAGCGGACCAGAAGAGTTGATGACGAAGACCTTCTGGCATTCAAATGGCTAGTATTAAAACTCTCGTCTCCTCTCAAGGAAGAAGAGGGCAGGTTCCCAAACATCCATTGCACTGCGGCATCTTTTAGTGAAATTTAAAAGATATGACTCTGCAATAAGTTTAAACACTAATTAATTCAATAATAACTATCATAAAAAAATTGTATATAAATACAAGCGTTGATATTCATGTACATTCGAAATTACAAGAAAAAGGCATGAGTTGCAAATACATACGCTCTTTATGATAACTGCATCAATTTACCATAAAAACAGTGAATGGAAGGAAAATATCAGTAGAAACAATGATATTTTTCCCAAGTCTAACGTAAATGGTTAAAATCACGTTCAATGACTGGCTTGCTGATTTAGTAACGGGCATCCAGATTCTATCGCAAAGTTAACAATGAGATTATATATATATATATATATATATATATATATATATATATATATATATATATATATATATATATGTATATAGATATAGATATATATATATATATATATATATATATATATATATATATATATATATATGTATAATGTATATATAGCTAGCCACAAATAACCTATAAATATCGAAATCACTTTATCTTGGGAATAACTTACAACAAAGGTAATTATAATATAAAAGTCCTTTTGTAATGAACAAGATTCGAACCTGTGGACAGGTAGTTGTGGTCTCTGCACTTCACTTTCAACCCCAAAAAAGTATGGGTTCGAATCTCGTTCTAGGTAGTACTTACCGTAGGATAATGCAGTTTTGGTGTATGTTATTGCCAACATAGGCTACAATGAATTCGGTATTAATAGGTTATCAGTGATATATATTTCAAACTACAAAATTTCCGTGAGTAAAACTGACACACACAAACACAAATATGTATGTGTATGTGTGTATGTATATATATAAATATATATATAATATATATATATATATGTATAGGTATATATGCATATACATATGCATATATACATATATATGTATGTATATATATATATATATATATATATATATATATATATATATATATATATATATATATATATATATATAAATCTTGGGCAAGCAGTTAAACAATGTGAAATCTGAATCGAGCGATTCTTGCCCTGGACACTTTCCAGTTAACATCAGGATCCATTAACTGAGTCCTGGTTTACACTTACCTTTTAAACAAGAACGCAAGGGAATACACACACACACACACACACACACACACACACACACACACACACACACACACACACACCTTCTAAGTCCTAGAAAGAGAACACTTTCACTTTCAAGGAGAAAAAGGTTTCAGATTATCAGTGACTACGAAAATAAAGCCACCCAGTTACTGCCACCAGCTTCTCGTTCTGCAGTTTTATGCCATTAATGCTTAAATAATCAGTCGCAATATCTCGAAGGTGACACATTTTAATCTGCAAAAATATATTACTAACTTTCTTCCAATACGTAATAAATGCCAGAAACCATTTTAGCCCATTAAAATATGAGTTTTAAGTTCATCTTAAGCAAAAAATGACAGAAAACTGTGCTTCTAAATCGAGTATCGTATTACAACAAAATCTGGTGGATTTGAAGGTTGCAAAAGTAATTCCGAATAAAGGCCACAAGTGATTTCCGTTAATATTTCCCCATAAATGAAAACATTTATTATACCAACGTCTCCAAGCTCCCGACAGTGATATTTCTTGTATTTGACAAAGTAAATATCAGTTTAAAACGTACTTCAAGACACAAATTCATGTTTTAAATCTTATGAGATCTTATGAATAAAGCGCGTACTAACTGGCCATAAAACAGTACCTTTTATAGCCAAAGAAATACAGAAAAATCTTACACATAACACGAAAAGACTAATTCATAACAGCATACCACTTTAGGTATTGATGATTAATGTGAAAGGGGGAGAAATGAAAATTGCAAAGGCAGTCAGTCCTTTCACATGCCATGTCGACAGGCCGCCTTAACGAGGCACAGAATGTATGATATGCAAATGAATGACCTTGCATCTCATTAAGAGTGGCATATCGGACCCTACAACTTATTCCACTGAACGCCTCTTATGCCATACGTGAAGTACGCCCCAAAGGAACCTCAAAGGGCGTGGTTAAAAGGCAAAGCTTTGAAAGGCGTGAAGAAGTGTTTGTGAATACGTAGCCAAGGGCTCTTTAAAAGGAACTGTGTGGGTTACCGAAGGATGACTGTCGCGGTAAGTGGGTCGAGAAAGGGCGTGTTTCACCACAACAATCAAGTTGAATTTATTGTAGAAGGAGATATTACTTTCACTCTTTATTTCTCGCCCTGTCATTTACTTTCTATATTGTTCCTGGTCTGCAGACAAAGATTACCACATCAATTTTATTTTAACACATTACCATGAATGTGTAATATATAAACCTATTCTTACAAGTGTTGCTTATGTCACAGACGCAAGTTCGCAGACAAAGCTCACCTTAGATTATTATTATCCATCCTGAATGCAGTATTGCCAAAGAAAACACTTTACCCTTTTGATAATCATGGAAGACCTATTCCCTTCTGTTTTTCTTCCATATCCTCTCTACTGCCGCTTCTGCTCATCGCCAAATATATAATCCAGATGATTCCTTTCTGTTCCAGGGAAATTCGAACATTTCTCCTTCCGAAGCTTGTATTTCTTAATGAAACTCAAACAGTGAGGAAAGATGTTATTAGGAGTTTGTAGGGATATAAATTAAGATCTGGGGTGAAGAATGGAGAAAGTGAAATGGAAAGCTTTGATTACAAATGATGCCGGAGTTGAATGATAGAAAAATAAACTAGGCTGAACATGCATCCCGGAGAGAAAGGGCTATTAAAAGAGGTGATCAAAAGAACAAAGGAAGGCAAAAGATTAGTATAAGAGGAATCGGAACGCCAAGAATCTTGATTACTGCTGGGGACAATGGAAGATTAAGAGAAGGACTTGGAAACAGAGATTTACGTCATTGGATACGAGAACACAGTTTCTTTGATTGGCTCTTACTTTAATGATGAGGGAATATTACAAAATGAAAATTACATGAACACTTGACGCCATTCAAATGCCTATCAGCCAATATCAAACATATTTAAACAACAATGTCAGTAAAGACTACTAGAACTAAAAATAATAACAAATCCTAAACATCTCATGGTGCCACGTAAAATTACTGAGGTTAATTAGCCTCACTGAAATGGTTTACACTGAAGTCAATCAAAGGATAGTAAGAATACATAAATAGCCTATAGAATGGAGTAAAGAAAACCGTAATTGCCAGGTAGATTTCTTCAACTATGCAAAAGAGTTAAGATTTGTCCTCAGTCTACGCTGCACAGAATATAAGTATATAATATATACTGTATATATCTGTATATATATATATATATATATATATATATATATATATATAAATATATATATATATATATATATATATATATATATATATATATATATATATATATATATATACATACAATGTATACACACACACTCAGTTATATATAAATATATATATAACAATGGAAAATACAAAGGAGGTAAACAGACACTGATATCTAACAAACAAAGATACATTCATTAATTTCTTTCACTAACACCAACGCATACACGTAGGACCTAGGCTGAAATTTCCATAGAAAAACGATGAAGATTTACGCATTCAATAAATAAACGCGTGAAAACCTAACCCGAAAAAGCCCCTTCATAAATAAAGGGATGTTGAACGTCAACACAGTAATGTCAAATATCCAATATATTTTATCGAGCATCGAAATCCTTTAAACAATTCTTTCACTGTACTTCCCGTTCCACGGATAATCTAAGTTATGGCATTTTTTTTTAGCGCTGTTCGCCGATACACGAATTCCTACAAAACGTTTTTACATAATCTCTTGTTCTCCTACGTCAAGTTTATCGATCGAAAGCTACAGACAGAAAGATTACACTACATAAAAAATGTGTTAGTGGATGCACAGATGTTTGTATGTTTGTACATACACATTAACAGAAGGATTATATACATATTTTAACTGATAGATCAAGGATGAACCCTTTTGGCAGAAAATTTCCACAATATTAAAGCCACTTCTTAACACCTACACACAAACTCACCAGCAGCTCGTCAAACCTCTTACACTTGCACTATGCCAATCACCTGTATCTTGCACGCACAGTTGTGCTTCTTTGATATTAAGGCTCTTTCTCTTCATTACCTCGTTCACGCCCATTTATCCAGTATTATTCTTCCTCAAATCTTCATATCTCTCACCCTTTAAATTCTTCGTAAGCCACATGTATTAAGTAAACAATACATCTTAATTAAAACCTTTTTCTTTTACTGAAAGTCTTCTCATTCAACATCTGCACTTCACTTCCATAAAGGAGAATATGGCTAAACATTCTCATCATACATTCCAACCTTGACTTCCACAAAGTGTCTTCTCATCATACATTCCAACCTTGACTTCCACAAAGTTTCTTATCAACCTTTTACGTACACCCTGCCATCTTCCTAAATCTACCTGTGCTGTGACTCACCTCTTCTCCCATCCGATCAGCACTCATTATATTTATTTACTATCAAGTACCTACAAGAATCAACTATTATTCTGCCCGGGTCCATATTAATATACATGCTCAATCTTCTTTTTTTCCATTTGCCCTTATACACTGCCCTTGCTCATATCTATCCTCTTCATTTTCCTCTTGCAAACACTTACAAGCTTTCATTAGATTCTGCTGCTTCTCTTCACTACCCCCAATCAGTACTGTATCATCTGCAGACATCAGCCAGTCTACTCATTACTACATTCATTACTCATTTACTCATTTTACAGCTTCATCAAAATTTAAGGTAATTTATCTAGCTTAACGGATCACTCCACCCATATACCCCAAAACTCGGGAACATCTAGTGAAGGGTTGTGAACCCGTTGGCAGGACGAAATGCCCCATAAATGGCAGATGAGCATCATCTTCTCTTGGGGTCTATGGCAACCGTGTTTTCATTCTTATTAAGTGGCTTGAAAAGAAAATATTATTACTGCCATTTTACGTTGTGCGCATTACCAAATGAGTGGTTCTATGGCGTTTGAAGTCCCAAACTGATATTACGAAAAAGGAGACACGTGTGAATTCAGGTTAGTACAGAGCCACGTTACATACTCATTCATGCATACATACAGTATACACTTAGATGCATGCACACAAAGGCAGAAGACACATACAGATACACACACACATATATATCTGTGTGTGCATGTGTCTTCTGCCTTTGTGTGCATGCATCTAAGTGTATACTGTATGTTATTAGTACCTACGGTACTAATAACAATTATACATTTAAACATGTTCATATACACCGTGTGTGCGTGTATGCATAAGTGTCTTTGCAGGTTCGCGGGATAGCCGTAAAAAGGTTTCCCCCGAGAATGTATGGAAGTGATTTGGTACCATCAACTAGTAATGGATTAATCACGCTGGCTAAACATCAGCTTTATGTCATTCATAAACACCTAAGAAGGTAAAAACAAATACAAATGGAAAGTAAAACACTAAAGTGCAAAACAATAAAGTAAATTACATAAACAAGGAATCAATGAGAGAGAGAGAGAGAGAGAGAGAGAGAGAGAAAGAATTACAACTCCATTTTTTCTCTTTGTTTTACAGAAATACGATCAGTGTGGGAATTGCAACCATTACTCTGATTCTGGCCTAAGACTTCATATTCCTAACTTGATTTCATATTCCTTGGACACATGGCTTTGCCTCTCTTATCTGTTTACTTTGTAAACTGTGGCAACGACCCCAAGCTTTCTCGGGTTTCATTACTCTGAACACGGAACGGGTTTTAAATGCTTCCGTTTCTGCACGAGACATTTATTTAATTGGCATTCTCCCTTCTGAGTTCTATAAGGCTCAAGTTTCGTTGCATGTTAACAGCCGGAACCTCTTTGCTTAGGCCTATTATGGAATTATCTTTTTCCCTGCATCATCCATGGCTTGGAAAGAAGGCTTTACTATTATTATTATTATTATTATTATTATTATTATTATTATTATTATTATTATTATTATTATTATTATTGGCAATTTTTATATATACATTTTATTTCAAATATATATATATATATATATATATATATATATATATATATATATGTGTGTGTGTGTGTGTGTGTGTGTGTGTGTGTGTGTAAAAAATGTAAGTATACCTTAGTTTTACCAGACCACTGAGCTGATTAACAGCTCTCCTAGGGCTGGCCCGAAGGATTAGGCTTATTTTACGTGGCTAAGAACCAATTGGTTACTTAGCAACGGGACCTACAGCTTATTGTGGAATCCGAACCACATTATAGCGAGAAATGAATTTCTATCACCACAAATAAATTCCTCTAACTCTTCATCAGCCGGCCGGGGAATTGAACTCCGGCCCATCGAGTGACAGTCCGCAGCTCTACCGACTCATCCAACGAAGAGCTTATATATTTATGTGTATGTGTGTGTGTATGTATATATATCGAGAGAGAGAGAGAGAGAGAGAGAGAGAGAGAGAGAGAGAGAGAGAGAGAGAGAGAGAGTCAATAAAGGCACAAAGATCCTAGATATCTCCCGCCATTCTAACGAGAGCGAACTTAGTCGCCTTTTTTATTTCTTGGGGAAGATGAGCGCGCTCGTTCCCCTCCAATTATGCATCCAATTACTCCTGAAGATGTCTGATCAAATATTATTTTCGCTCCAAGAACAAGCGGACGTGTTTAATGGCAACGTATGGAGGAGGACTAGGATTAATTATGATCAGTGCGACTGTCATCATAATAAAGTAGTATTCATTAGTTACTTCATCACATCCATTAGAGGTAATTAAGAGTGACAGGGAACATTTACCTTCATTTTCACTTATTTTTTCGCAGATGAAGAGAACGCCTGTTTCACATCCGGCACAAGAGTTGGGTGTGTCTTTGTTTGTAAGGAAAGACGAGTCATTACCTTTTTCATTTACACAGAAGACTTCTTGAAAACAAGGCTAAGTTACAAAAAGGATGGCTGAAACTTGCATAATTTGAGGAGCTATCTCTGGAACTTGTTTATTAGGAAGAGATATCTCTGAAATCTGCTCAGTGGGCAGAGGTACCTCGGAAACTTCCTAAGTGGGCAAAAGCATCTTTGAAACTCGCCTAGTGGATCCAGGTACCTACGATTCTTGCTTAGTGGGATGAGGTATCTTTGAAACTGAGTGGGTAGAGGCACCTTTGAAACTCACTTACAGGGCAGAGGTACCTCTGAAACTTGCTTAGTGGCCAGACGAACCTCTGAAACTTGCTTTGTGTCCAGAGGAATCTCTGAAACCTCTTGAAACCTGCTTAGTGGGTAGAGATGCCTCTAAAATTTACAAAGTGGGCAGGGGTATCCCTGAAAGTTGCTTAATTGGCAAAGGTATCTCTGAAACTTCCATAGTGCCCAGAGTTATCTCTAAAACATTCAGTGAATTTTGGGCATGTGTAAAACTTTCATAATGTATTCTATGTCTAAAACTTGTATGCATGTAACACTGAAACTTCCTCAGTGATTACAGGTATTTCTGAAACTTCCACAGAGTGGGGAGGCCTGTCTGGAACTTACATAGTGTAAGGAGACCTGCCTGAAACTTGCAAAGTCTGAAGGCATGTCTGAAACTTATAGTGGGCAAAAGAATAGCTAAAACATGTCTGCAACTCACAGTGCGCACAATAATATGTCTAAAATGAGTCAGAAACTTGCAGTGTGCACAGGAATATCTGAAACACGTCTACAACTTACAGTGCGCACAGGAATATCTAAAATGTATAGTGAGCATAAATATTTCTGAAACTTGCTTAACGTAGACAGTTATACCTGAAAAGTGAATACCGCGTCAAGGTTTATCCGCTTATCAAAAGCGAAGAAACAAAACATCCGTCTGGTGCGGTGGATGAAGCAGCCTTCCGGCATAAACATATTGTAATAAGCGGAAAAAAAGGCAAGAAAGGTCTTCACTACTCGAGAAATGACTATTGTACGGCAGGCAACAACAGTTACAGCACCAAAAATTAAGAAAAATTTTCATTCAAGGATCAAGAACAAAGCTTTATCATGTAAATAACCATAGTGGCACCAGCAGCAACGCTGGTAAAAATAGTAAGATCCATTTTTTCTGCTCAGAAAATTCTAACATGGTAAAAGAGGAAGAAAAGAATTCGCTGTCGTTATGTAAATTCATTCCGTTACGCAAATAATAAAGAGACGAAGAAGGGGAGATAAATTATGATTAACGTAGGAGGTTTAATAGTAAGAGTATCTAGTATACTAAACAGACAACTGCATTACTCATGATGGCGTCAATAACACTTGGTAAATGAAAGAAGACTTGAATGAAAAAAAAATGAGAATTACGATAAATATACGTGCATACGTTACGCTCTTAGTTAAAACTACTATTGATACACATCAGTTTTATTTCAACACACTAATTTTCCTTCAAGATTTACTTGTAAAAAGTGTACAGAATTCATTTATCTGCTAATTTTGTCTCATCTGTTATATTAAATACAAGAATGCGACCTGTGCGCGCAGATTATAATTCTTAAGATTACATTTTTCTCAACAGATTTGAATCACATTTCAACATCACTTGCACCTTAAAAATTTAAAAAATTTTCTTTTACAAAAATTTCCTTGATTGCATTTTCCTTTTTATTACATTTCGCTCTAATTTCAACATTATCTCTAACGATTAAATATTAACTTACCTTTATTTTTGTAATAAAAGACTTTTTATTCCATTTTAAAAGTTAAAAATTAATTGAAAAAAAAATCAGTTTTCGCTTCATGTGATTTGGCCCAAATTCCAGCATCATTCAAACATTACAAATTAATGAAACAAGAACTTAATTTTCTTTTAAAACTGAAAATCCACTTCTCGCCCATTACAATTATTATTATTATTATTAGTATTATTATTATTATTATTATTATTATTATTATTATTATTATTACGCGGGGGCAATTTCTAAGTCAAGCGAACTTAATGGATCACGATTTTCTTTCTTCAGCCAACAGGTGTTCAAACGACTTTCCTTTTTTTTTTTGCCTTCATGTTGCTTCAACTTTCCCAGAACACACACACACACACACACACACACACACACACACACACACACACACACACACAGAGTTCCCATAAAACAAAGTTTTCCTGTTTTCCAAAACAACTCACCAACAAGTTGCAACATAAAAAAAAAGGGGGGGGACGAAACTTTCTGTGTAACTGAAATCCCGCGCTTAACATTCCTCAAACATTTTTATTTGAATAGAATAACTCGTTGGTTGGAGCGCCTTAAAAAAAAATGATGCCGAAAATGTAATAATTGGAGGATATAAATATTCCCCCCACGCATCAATCTTTACGAGAAAAAAATATTTGGCTGACAGGAGATATATGCTTTCGTTTTCGTAAAACAAAATACATGAATGAAAAGGATCGAGCATCACCAATATGATATAACAAAATCTTATCACTAGAATATCTAAATTCTTGAACCTATGCTCACCCTCTGTTACAGCATCTGTGGCGTTAAGTCTTAGATAGAAAAAAAAAACGCAGTGGTCAATAAGTCTTGTGGACTGCGGTTGACAGTCCATACCGTCTTGAAAATAATGTCACCCACTAAGTCGACCGTCTACCACGTACTTAATTCATTCCTAGGCCAGGTCAACAGCACACAATGTGTTTCAATGACGTTTACTCGACCATCAGGGATTCGAACTCGTGAATGAGGCGAGCACTGTAACGGCCAGACAAATAGCCGAAATATTAGGGCACCTATATCATAAAAAAGACGGTAATATAAAAGAAGATTGATAGTAGTCTCGTATCGACTGGATGACGGCAGCCTAAACGTAGAGTGTACTTCCATTTACTTGCAGCATTCAGCTTTCCAGCTGTGAATGGGTATCAGCATTTACTGAGGACAAGACAAAAAAAGGGTGATGGGCTAGCAACTGAGAGGCTGTACCCTCCTGGCGCCACCCCCATCATGGGGGAAACGTGCGTAAATAAAGAATTATATTTGGATATTTTGTGTGTGTGTGTGTATATATATACAGCATATATATATACTGTGTATATATATGTATATATATATATATACATATATATATATATATGTATATATATATATATATAATATATATATATATATATATATATATATATATATATATATATAATGTGTGTGTATATATATATATAATATATATATATATATATATATATATATATATATATATATATATATATATATATTATATCATATTATATAGACGCGTGTTTTCACCTAGAGGAAAAGAAGCTTGCGTCTATTCGCACAAGAACTTAACATATTCTGTAACGCACGTACAACGTAATCATAGCGTTCAATCGACCAAAACCTTAATGCTGCAGCAACACGCAAACACACAGAAAAAAAAAAAAACAATAATAACGATAATCCTAGCAATAACACTCGACCAGCCTCCTGATGCACGGTTGCTTTAGAGTCACGATGCAGTGTCAGCGCGTTAAATGGAGACAATGAAAGACTGGAGAAGAGGAAAAAATAATCCTCCCAACATGAGATTGTGTCAGCGGGGATCATCCTCCACTGCGGAGTCACGAACCACTGCCCACTCCACCAGGCGGGGTCGCCGCGGGTCATTCTCTTTCTCGTTCCCGCGAGGCTGCTCTTGGCCTTCTCCCAAGGTCACTTGTCACTCAAGATGGCATTTTTAAATGAAACACTTTCTGCTAATCTGTGTACTTTTTCATGGAGAGGGGTTGAGACGGGAGCATTAGTAAATGAAACACTTTCTGCTAATCTGTGTACTTTTTCATGGAGAGGGGTTGAGACGGGAGCATTAGTACTGTAATTAGGACAATAATTATTAAAAAATCTACAAGTATTCATACACAAAAAGCATAATAATCCATTAATTACAAATCATGCCTCCACAATACACTTTTGTTTGTGTGTGTGAAAAAATAAAAAAAAAGAAATATAATATGAACAAGGAAAAATACAAATTATACATACATAAGTGGTTACACCTTAAGTAACAAAAATGAAGGCAACTTAGCATGACATTTCAAGCTGCATCAAAGTCTTCCTTAAAACAAACTAGCATGACATTTCAAGCTGCATCAAAGCCTTCATTAAAACAAATTAGCATGACATTTCAAGCTGCATCAAAGCCTTTCCTAAAACTAAGCATGCAGCCAGCGTCACTACAAAAAGCGTTAATGAACTATTTCGCTGAGGTTACAGCAAATATGCATCATAAACAAAAGAAACACATTTTTCAAAAATACAGAAGTGTCCACCCTACTGCTTTTTCCCCCCATACATATCGTGCACGACAGCTCGTTCCTTCCTCGCACAAGACCCCCTAAAAAACATCCAAAAGGCAGGTAACGTTACGGAACGAAAAACTCCAGAACACAAAACCTTTTGTTATAGTTGGGAGGTCACATACCAGTAAAATGTGAGGCCTGATTACCTCCAGGGCCCCCTATCCTCTTCACAAAAGACCCCTTGTTTGCCGCAGAAATGCGGCAGACTGGAAGAAGCCGTCTCTAGAATCGCACAATAATTGAGCCTATGGACTCTTGATGTGAATAATTAAATTTTTTTCCATACGAATACGCGTCTAAGAACCTACTCACTCTTGAAAAGATTTTAAATGATTGTCGTAAGTACTAATGTCTACACGAAAATATCTGAATACGTATCATGAAAATTATTAATATGATGAAAATTATTAATATGAAAACCACGTACCAGTGCTCATTAACCATGCAAACAGTGAATAAATATTACGTCGATAGATCCATTACAATGACAATCGACAGCTGGACATCTTTATAGCTGCTGCTTGTCGCAGCCAGCCATTAATATTGACGATATCGACAGGGTCAGTTCGACAGAATTCAACTGAATTATCACAGTCACACAGTAACTTTTCCATTCACCAGAACTCCCGGACGGAAAAGATTTCATCCCCTGTATACCGCTATTGCTTTCGTAATAGAAACGTTTACTGAATGCTGCTTACAGACGCTGAATATCTCCACTGCACAATATACGTTCACGGTTTGCGCCTAACTTGTTCGCCTCGGCAAAATCGACTTGTTGTGACTATCCTTCTCCCAAAGTAACAGCCATCACAGAGAAGCTTTTTGCGAACACTAAGCAAGATCTATGAAGAATCGTAGAATGGGCATACAAACAACAAAAGTCATTCGCATTTATACTATAATCAAATTTTATACTTCTGCATAATCAAATTTTATACTTCTGCACTATACTATCAAAGAGATATGTTGCAGAAGCCTTTTATTACAAACGGCTTTATTTTAGTTACAATTTCATAATGCAATACGAACATATCTGTTTCCCTCCACAATGAGCAACAAGACACAATGGGCAGAACACCTAATGAACGAAGCATTGTCTTTGGTCCCCTCCCTCACAACACGAGTCCCAAAATATTAAAATCCTACAAAAAAAAAAAAAAATCGCTCGACATGCTACCCCTAATCACGGAAGGATGATAAAGCTGATTAGGGAGAGCGCGCCACTCCATTTCAGATAAGAACCTGTCGTTGTAAAATATTAAAAGTCGGATACCTCTCACGCACAGTTACTACTGAAAGACAGTCAGCTGCATGATAATAATAAAACAAGACAGCCTGAGTGTTTTCTTATAACCCCGTCGCTAGCCTGAATCACACAAACATACAAGTATCGATAAAAATTTTACAACTAAACACGCATACGTACAAATATATTAATACTGTTGAAAAAAAATCTTACTTGTACATGTGTGCATGGCCGCGTACGTGCGCGTCACACTGTCAAGAAGTACATCTGGGCATTTAAGAGTAGTACGAGAGTGAAATCACTCTCATGACTTGAGATCCGGCATCTCACTTGAGGCTAGAGATGGAATATACTTGTCCCCCTCCCCTACCCCTTCCCCCTGGACATTCCCAAACACGGCACTTCCCAGGTCCAGTCGAACGACTTGCGCTTTCCATTCGCCCACACGCACACGGCCAACGGCCTCAGCTTGGAAGACCAGAATACAAAACGCTCGTTTAAGGAATGTCCGCTCCGTTGGACGAGGGCGGCCTTAACCGAACTCCGCAAATCGCCTTCCTTATAAAACCATTTGGGAAAAGCTGCGTCTCTGTTTACACACTGAACCTCTCTCTCTCTCTCTCTCTCTCTCTCTCTCTCTCTCTCTCTCTCTCTCTCTCTCTCTCTCTCTCACACGGGTTATCTGGCAATCTTCTTCCAAGCTTCAATTCTGGCACATTCTAAAAATTTTAGCTATCATTTTAGTTACTGAAAGGATATAATCGGCAAATCCTGATCTCTTCTTATATTCGTAGGCTTTTCAAATGTTCTTATTTAATACTGGATGTTCCAGATGACACAAGCATATTAACGTTTCAGTTAACCACCAGCTGATAAGTCTTATGAATCATTACTTATACCTGCTAAAACAACTCGATGAGTTTATCATCGATTACTTATGATTCGGGGCAGCTTTATTTCTCGTGTTATACTTGCATTAATTATCACTCTCCAATATCCATAAAAACAGATCCTCAGGTTTCCCATCGGTGCAAAATCAATTAGCCATTAAAAGAAAGAATCCTGGCAAAAACATAAACTGCAGGAGAGATCGCGAGCTAGCACAATTATACCGAAAATTCTCCCATTCCAATCTCGGAGTAATCAACTTCAAGATTGCTGATTACTTCCCAAAATAAAATTCTATCGTCAAAAACAATTTGACCTAAAATGTATGGAAAAACGCCTTTTTGTCTACGAAACAGTTCAGGTTTCTAGCTCATTGAGCTAGTTCTACTCAATCTCCTAGGAACTGGTTCATTTTTTCTTCCTTTTTGCAGACGCATCCAAAAGGAAGGGTGTGGTAATGGGTAGATGAAGACAGCAGCACCGGTGGCTTGCGTAAAATCTTATGAATGGTCAAGTTTAAACCGCTTTTTGTGCATTCTTTTTTTTTTTTTTTAGCAACTCTCCCTCTCTCTCTACCTCTCTTTCTCATTTGAAAGGAACATTAACTACAACCGGTTTCTCATGAACTGCAGTGCATCCTTCAGAAGATTTTCCCCAACAAGTGGCGTGGAGAGCAGCATGTAGTGACTTTCCTTTATCGTATATACTATGATATATGAATTGAAAGTAAAACCTAATAAACAGGGTGCAACTATATATTTCTCTTTACACTTGTACTTCAGCATAAATATATAATTTTTCTTTACTCATTTTTTATGGACGAGAAAATCCATAGAATGCAGTTAATTTAACAGATAAAAATTCTCTTTGATGTCACAGTTTTCCCTCAAAATAAATAACAACTTCCTGTCATAAGTCTGGTCCTTAATTCTTATAAATGCTGCAGAATTAAGGCCATCGAGACATGACTGGAAAGAATCGGTCTGGTGATGAAAGTGTTTGTATCGTTCACCTGAACTTTTTTTCCTAATGTTTCAGCTATCTTCAAGCTCTGGACACTTAAGGCTATGTAGCGTCTAGCGAAACAGAGAGAAAGGCGCTCTGGATGAAATTGGTCAAGCTTGCAACAAATGCCCAAGGCAAGAATAATTAGCGAGAACAGTCGACAAAAAAGGCCAAAGGCTACTGAAAGTTCCTGAAGCCACTACAGCAATGCCTGACCACATCTGCGGTTTCGGTGATGACACCAGTTTTAGTGCTTGAACTCGCAAAACGAGGAACGCTAACAGCTATGATGAAATTACCCGAATTGGAAAGCACTGTAAAACTGATGTAATACAGAATCACAAAACTGACAGTATACAAGCACGAAATGCATCGGAATATAACAACAAAAATAGCACTGCGAATCAAATAACTTCAGACACACGCAAAAAGTGTACCCGCATGCATCACAAAACAAGCGAAACTGAAACCTGAACTCCTCTTGCAACACTAAAAGAAAACTTTGGTAAAATGTCAGCCAAATGGGTTACTGCTTCAACTCTTCCAGAATCACGCGATCATAAACAAACACCATGGTTGTTACGAAATACTCGTCACTTCAAGTCACAAAATGACTCTGTCTCAGCGACTTTTCAAAAATAACCCCCAAAAATATGGGTCTCCGTTTCTATTGCACCTGTTACATCAGAGGTGATTTTGTTAATGTATGGAGATAAGATGGAGATGAAGTAACTTGGAGTTTCAAAAGGAATGTGTCATGATGCAACAGTCATCATGTCCACAGAGTGAATGTATTATATAGTGACATTTTAGTTACTATTATTCATACATACATACAAACACACACACACACACACACACACACACACACACACACACACATATATATATATATATATATATATATATATATATATATATATATATATATATATATATATATATATATATATATATATATATATATATACAGAAGTCATACACAATATATTTTCAGCAATTTCTGGACTTATTCCTGAAATTATAAGCAGTTCCACTGTAAAACAAGTACAAAAATACAGTGCTGGAGAAGAGCTACAGTCAGTTCCGCACGCCAAGAATTTTCGAATGGGAAATCGATGTACTACATCAACTGCAACGCGAAACTCCCAAGCAGATAACAATACGTACACTGCTAGAGTGTCTCGTAGTGTAACTATTATGTTACACACACACACACACACACACACACACACACACACACACACATATATATATATATATATATAATATATATATATATATATATATATATATATATATATATATATATATATATATATATATATTTATTTATTTACAGAAATTATATACACACATGTAATATATATATATATATATATATATATATATATATATATATATATATATATGTGTGTGTGTGTGTGTGTGTGTGTGTGTGTGTGTGTGTGTGTGTGTGTGTGTGTGGACATAGAGATATATAATTATTTCGTTTGATTTTAAAATTGAACTCTTGCGGATCAAATAATGGAAGACGGTACGCCAGTTAAAAGAGAAATTAGTCAACACGGCCAGTTACGCGATCAACTTACTACTTGCGTTCGTTTTTATATAATAAAATAATCACTCACTCCAGCACCTGGAATTTTATTACGTTCCGTCATCGGAGAGGAAAACAAACAAGTAAGAAAGATTGACAAAAACACAAGATAAAAAAGAATGTCTGTCGCCGTGAAATATTCAAACAAATATGTCTGAGGTCGTAATAATAACAATCATGATAGTAATACCCGGCAATTTGTGCGAAGTTCGTGACTCGCTCTGGTCTTATGACCCACAGACACCTCTGAGATCGCGAAGGAAAGCTGTCGTTACAGCAAGCAGCCAGGAGAAAGATCTCTCAGGCAATCCTGCCATTGTTTTCTCTAAGGAGAAAATTTCTCAAAAGGGAAAGGCAAGAAGGCTAGCAGATTCTAGACAAAACCGGATCGAAGCGTTTGGTTTCACTTCCTTGGTGATAGTAGTCAAGATCTACACTCTTTAGACTTTGACAGTAGTAAGGATTGGAAAGACCTCGTATGATTGATCGTGTGGACATCTCCCGTAAATTTTAGTTCAACAGGGAATTTCAATTAATATCGTTCTTTGCAAATGGAATCCTGGTTTCTCCATGTCACTCAACTTTCGGATTAAGTGAGTAAGTAATACTATAAAAGTATCATGTTGCCACAGTCTCCTGTACTAGAAGCAGTTTTGTGGAATAGTTTTCCAAATACCTTTACCGTCAAAAATGTTGTGTTTTGATGTGTATAACAGGATGCCATACCACCTCAAAGTATGGCTCCTGTGACAGATGATGTAAGTTATTCTGTTGCTGTTTATCCATTCACTGGTGCTCAGTTTGTACCTGATATGACTCCCGTCTTCTTTAGGCGTTTTTCCTCCATTAGGTCGTTCCATCACTGGAAGCTTGCTTGTCAAGTTAATGGTAAATTTGCTACTTTTTTTTACGAGTATGTGAGCCCAATGAATTATATATTATACATAATAAATCATAAATGACTTTGCACACTCTAACGTGGATAATCATGATTGTGAGGATCATGTGATCGCCCTCTCTAGGAGAAACATTCCACTACAAAACAAAATTTCTTATTTGAGTTTCAACCTCAAAAGAAGTGTATATGTCTTTTTTTTTTGTAGATCCAGATTTATGTACTGTACTCGCTCTATCTGAACAGCAATTGTTGCTCTTTTTTTATTCACATATGCGCTCTTTGGCTTGCACCATATGAACTTGCTATCATGCTCAACAACAAGAGCAACAATAATAATAGATAAGAGAAAAGACCTATA
>NC_089759.1:11671656-11706656 GCF_040412425.1 Macrobrachium rosenbergii | reverse complement strand
CATAGATGGAAGTGAATAATGGCGACACTACAGAGCATCTCTTCCATAAACCCAAATTAAAAGACAAAGTCATCGTCCATCAACCGATGCAGCTTTCAAACCTCAGGTATAGTAAGTCTCGTTGCGCAAGATATTCTCTTGAAGAGAAGGTTAACAGTGGCTGAATGAGCTATGGAGCTCGACGCTTCCATTTACGTTGATTAAAGGAAAGGGAAAAATTACAGCTCAAACATTACTTTCATTATCATCCAGTCAGCGTACCGTTTCGAGTACCTCAAGTGACATCCCGTCCTGTCGAATAGTGATAGTTTTTATTCCCTTAACTATCATCATTTTAATTTTGATGAAGGAGACGAATCAGATGAGGATTGTTTTGTTTACCCATCATATTAAAGAACAGATGGAATCATTATTATTGGTACTATTATTAGTGGCAGTTGTTGTGCATTCCAAATGAAGGAAAAACTCAAGTCAAGCAAAACAACAAGTAAATTCATGACATTTGGTGCAAATAATTTCCAAAGGCACCATCATTCAAGCAAAGTCAAAAAAATTCAATTATAATGAACACCAAATGAACTAATTTACATGTCTTTGCAAACAACGATGATGAGCTAAATTGTGCTTGTTTGCTGAACTGATTATAAAAATTCCTTTTCACTGAACAACCATCGAGAATAATTCAGACTTTCCCAGCGAATAGTAATTGCGTTCCACTAGCGAACAATCAGGAATAATTCGAATATTTCCTACCTTTACCACAGCAAAGGACAGGACGACATCAATTGAAAAACTAGTCCGACACTGTAGAATTAATTAGGCGTTACCGGTGTTGACCTTCGAAGTGAAACGCTGTATTGTAGTAGCATAAAAGTAGTTTGGTAGATGGTGCTATAAGAATAAGGATAAGGAAGGAAACAAGAGAAAGCATGAAAAATTTGAAGATTTCCCCGAAGGGCTTCTATACCAACTCTAGCTCAGAAAGTGGATCAACATTATCATAGCAGCAATACCAACATTACCGCTAAGGAAAGTACAATACAATAAAAAATAAAGGATAAAAAAAATAAAAAATAAAATCAAACCATAATAAACTCCAACTTCGCAACGCCCTCTTCACCTCCGCCCCCATACTCACCTGCAAGACAAAAATGTCGCCATTAAAAATAATACCATCGTTAAAAATAATTCCGACACTCGACCTGGGCGCGATCATGAAAGAGCCATTAGCGAGCGTGTTGATATATGAAATTGTCACTGGATTCGAAATTTTAAAAGCCTCCGGCATTTGTGCTTCGATGAGAATATAATATAAAAGTAATGATTTCAATTCATTTCAGTATATGTTCATGGAAACAAGATAGGGAACTTTACCAGTTATTTTAGCAGAGAGAGAGAGAGAGAGAGAGAGAGAGAGAGAGAGAGAGAGAGAGAGAGAGAGAGAGAGAGAGAGAGAGAGAGAGAAACTATACTAGTATTATCACTAAAAATTTATCCAGTCCACTTACGTTCATGTTCAATGAAGCGTGAAAGGTTATCCTGACAGTACAACGTAAATGTTAAACCGAAAAATGAAAGCACACTTCCGTTAGTCTATACTGTAGTAAAAAAATTTTTTTTTGTTAATATCATATACCACAAATAATAATAATAAAAAAACAATTAAATCTCAAGAATTTTTTACATTACTTTGCTTCCTAATCACAAATCTAGGGTGGTTACTTTTATTTTTCTGAATTTATCATGAAATGTGTGTGTTGCCACAGACGAACATAAAACACTAATAACCATTTCTACTGCTCCATTTCGCCTTTAATTTGTTGATTATTTCAATTCGGCAAAATAAATTTTCTAGGGAAACACTGTCTGACAATGAAATCAAAGGGAGGGTTCGTAAGTGTCTGTGGAATGTTACAGATATGTCTGCTAAACGTCGTCTTCGTTCTCTGCCGACTTAAAAGTAAATAAAAAGGAGGGGAAAAACTTCATTTTACACTCAGCTTTAAAGCTGCAAACCAGGAAGAAGAAGAAGAAGAAGAAGAAGAAGAAGAAGAAGAAGCGGCACATCTGCTCCACTGCCTTAATCAAAGAAATGTAGCGCTCTGGAATTCTATCTAGGTTTAGGAAACCACTGTCGTCATAAATTCTTCAACTGTGTGTGACACTCCCTGGGCTATCGATTTTATGCCCGTAAATGCCTGAGATATGCAGCTTCATACGTAAGAAGACTCGGCACAGCTCATTATTTCCACCCTTCATGCCAAAAGGTTTGTATATTACCTTTAATCTTAACCCGGGCTTTTGCCAGCCCGGACCGTCTTCCCTTCAAAATGTCGCTCGCTTCCTGCAATCAGCAACATACTCTGCAAGCTCGCTACATTTCTCTCACGCCGAGCCAAGATCAACACAAACCCTTCGCGTTTTCTTTACTTGTAGTCTCTTGATTTTAAAGTCTCCTGTGCTTCCTTTGTGCCAGATAATTCACGTCAATGAATCTCGAGAAGTATCACGTTACAAGCAGGCGGCCTTTGAATCTACAAGCGTCAGGTTACTGACCTCCGCATTATTCGTAAGGATTTTAGCAGTTTTCAACTGTGTTCGTATGTATGTATATATACATATATGTATGTATGTATATATATACATATATATACATACATACAACATACATAAATACATACATACAAAGTAAGTAGCCTCGACGGAAGTAAAAGAGCGGAGTCCAAGATCTTTAGCTTTTACTCAGAGGTATTCCAAAACAATACACGCTAAAAGATGATAAAAAAGACAAAGTTAAAAAAAAAGGATTAAAGGAGTATAAAGACATTTAATGCATACAAACCTGGATTAACTTAGGTACTGGATTAACCACGGAGAGGCTGAAGACATCTAAAAGAATTACAGCTAATCTTTAGTTCTTTTAAATCTCCTTCCAGTCTCTTAAGTTGATCGGAGAACAGCGGTTCCTCATCTGAACTTAATCTGAACGTAATGCCCTCTGTATGCATCAAACGGTTTTATATTCCTTTAATTTTCGTTTTTTTTTTGTGTGTCCTTTTTGCTATTTTTGGTGTTGCATTTATTTTACTTGAGATTACCTTAGAGTAAAGGCCAAAGATGTTTACTTCTCCCCGGGGCCACATACCCATTTTATATATATATATATAAGTATGTATGTATGTATATTATATATATATATATAATGTATATAGTGTATGAGAGAGAGAGAGAGAGAGAGAGAGAGAGAATTACCTGTAGACTGGTCCTCCCTTACGTGAACCGGTCATCCTTTGTAAAGTTTACTGAGAACAAGTGATGTCATATCTGACTTTGAACTGTACTTGGACTAAGGTCGCTCAAATAACCACAAGCAACGCGTCTTGGCTCATCCGGCAAAATATCCAGGATCTTGCCTAACCTAATAAATTTTAAATATGTGCAGCGGCCGATTAGTAATGATTTAAATGCAACGAGGAGATAGGTTAGATATCATCTGAGAGAGAGAGAGAGAGAGAGAGAGAGAGAGAGAGAGAGAGAGAGAGAGAGAGAGAGAGATCGTTGACTGTGCGCCTACCCGTGTTAAGATAGGTCTAAATGTGGCAATGACTGGACACACAGTACTGAAGACTGACAGATAATGGTGGAGCCATATGGCATTACTTTCGTGACGCTAATGAGACCAATTACTAACGTGTGTTCGTCATGATCATTCTGCTAATTACTACGACCATTTCCTGCCCTTATTACCTGAACCCGAAGGTGCCCTTCCGTAATTATATCTAACCTACTTATGTAGGAGTTGCTGTGTAGTTTACCACAGCAATTTCTTCTATTCTTAGCATGATTATTTCAGTGGAGTTTCTTGAAAGTAAACTTATCTGTAGTAAAGTTTCTTAAATGATAGTTTTTAGATACTAACGAATGGTCTCAAAGCCTTATTTAAGAACATACCTGTGCTTAACTATAAACACAAAAATAAGTAATTACAGTGCATTATTTTAACCTCGGAGAAATTACGCATCCGCATTCAAATTTCTTACAAATCTTTCACAAAATACGATATACTGTTGTAATGACACCTGAATTTGAAATATTTACAATATACATTAAATTTGATAGCTTAATTTCTGACAGGCAATGCACGATGTTTATGCTGTTAAAATGTAAAAAAAAAATGGCAGACCAAATGTTGTCCTGGAAATGAGTCCATTCACATACAACTAAGTAACGATTAGGAAAGATGTGATTATTGTTCGAACATTTTCTCCGACAAAAATGTGACCTATCCTTTCCGATCTGTCTTCTAAACGGGTAATTATAAAATGACAGTTGTCCTTTTTTATAGGCATATTTTGGACACTGCTTATGTCAAGAGAGTCATTCCTCTACGACTCAAAATTTTGGGCACTGCTTATGTGAAGAGGGTCATTCCTCTACGACTCAAAATTTTGGGCACTGCTTATGTGAAGAGAGTCATTCCTCTACGACTCAAAATTTTGGGCACTGCTTATGTGAAGAGAGTCATTCCTCTACGACTCACGTGAACTCGACAGGCTACGCGTCCCCACATTTGATCAAATTAGATGCTTCGACAAAATATATATCAGCATATAAATAAAAGCGGGAGGGCAACGTCAAAGTAATCCTCATCCCGTGCGATATCCTCTCTCTCTCTCTCTCTCTCTCTCTCTCTCTCTCTCTCTCTCTCTCTCTCTCTCTTAAGACCCACACTAATCATCACTGTGCCACTCGGTCACCAATCGCGGTAAAATATATAAAGGACGTGGTTTTCTAGCCGGCCATACATCAGTAGAGATGTAATCATTAACCATGAACACGTATCATTGGCAGAAAAACAACGGTACATAATTGGACTATTACGGAATCATCCCTCTCAAAATAAAGGTGTGTGCAGAAGGAGAAAGATCTCTCTCTCTCTCTCTCTCTCTCTCTCTCTCTCTCTCTCTCTATATATATATATATATATATATATATATATATATATATATATATATATATATATATATATATATATATATATATATATATATATATATATATATATACATATATATGTATAATATACATTGTAATATAATTATCTCACCCCTATCCCGAAAGCGCTAAAGCAATTCCTTCATCCAAACCCCTCATAATACAAATATAAATGGAGGTAAATACTTCACAACAGAAGCCATGCTCCTGAAAGGGAAAAGAGAACCCACTTCAACCCAATTACCTCGAAAGCTCTAAGAACAAGAGGTTGGCCAGCTCCAGTGACCCACTTTCAGACGGTTGGATTAGATTTCCTTTGCGTGACGGTGATGACCCGTCATTTGAAACTCTAATTTAGCCGCCGGACTTCCTGATAAAAGTCTTATAAGTGGATTACAGCCAGAATACATTCATCGGTACTGCCTACCCTGCAATTACCCGCTCCCCCCACACTCCCGTGAGGAGCAAAGGCCACCTACAGAGACGATTCTCTTGCTGAGTAGGTGTCTTGGACCCGGAGGTAATTCCATTACGGTCCTCGTAATTCAGTCTACGAGAATAGACATTCAGGGTCAGTGTCCCAGAAGGCAGGGTACGAGTGTAACGTACTGGTGCTCAGCCTACACAATTTCGCATCATAAAAGATTATACTTCCGTCGACAAAAAAGGTCAATCTCACTTTTTTTTATCATTTAGTTCTTCCGCTTTTCAAATTTCCGTTACGTGTCGTATTTGTAACTGGCAGTCCATTTAAACAGGCCACAGCAACACGCCTTTGCTTCGCTTATCAATCTGGACCTTGAATGAGCTTGAAATATTACCTAAGAATTTTGTACAAAATCGAGAGAGAGAGAGAGAGAGAGAGAGAGAGAGAGAGAGAGAGAGAGAGAGAGAGAGAGAGAGAATATTCCATGAATTAGTAAAGATGCATCATGTGCTAAAAATAAAATAGATGACTTTAAGAAATAATATGCTCCAATATTACCGACATAAGAACACTCATTTTGCATACGAAACAATGAGAGGTGTTAACTAAGCACGCCAAGGAACCCCAAGCATTTACAATAAGGGTCTGCCCAATCTACCTACCTCCCATTATTGAGTCTGTCACCAATCTATTCACCTCTTACCATTAGGCCTACCCCATCTATGCCTCTTATAATCAGGTCTACCCAATCTATCCACCTCCCCAACTGGGTCTGGTCCAATCTACAAACTTCCTACCACCAACCTCCCTACTTCCCACCAATGCGTCTTCCCCTACTCTATCTACTTCCCATCTATGGGTCTTCCTTTATTTATCTATCGCCTACGACTGGGTCTATTCTCATCTATCTATCTATCTAATACCTACTACTGTGTTTATCCCAAATCTAACCTCCAACCAATTAGTCTGCCTCATATCTGTCTACACCCTACCACTATGTTTACCTCCTTCCAATGCGTCACTCCCAATCTTTCTCCCTACCCTTAATCTACCATCATCATAAATCTCTATCTTCCCTTATTATCTACCTCCTATTACCTTTTCTTCAACAAATTGTCTACCTCCCACCAAAGGGTGTGACCCAGTCTACCTACCCTCCACTGCTGGGTCTGCATATTCATTCTCAAACTAACTAAACACAACATATTAATGTATAAAATGAACACCTTATCTGTTGCACTCGGCTGGTGCTGGAATCCACAATACAATCTCGTGGATCTGAACTGTGCAACAAGCTACATGCTCAAGGTAAATCAGTATTTTGTAGCGCACTGTTACGATTAAAAAAAAAACTGTACACTAGTTATTCTGCTTGAGACAGAGGTATTTATATGTCGTCTCGGTCAACCCAGGATAAAGTCTGTTTTTTTCCGCTGATGAACCAGACTGTAAGTAGTGTTCGTCAAATCAAACACCTTGAATGACGGTGCGCGCGCGCGTGTATGTGTGTGTATTTAAATCATTAAGCGAATCACGTATACAATTACTCGGTGCTGACAACATGGTATATTTACTCTCCCACAAATTACGGCCTTCTCCAAACGCCCAATGCATAAAACACAAGGAAGATTTATGCACATAACACAAGACCCACCGACATATAAATTTCGTGATGTAAGGACTGATCATTATCAGTTCACTACGTTAAGGATGCTTCCAAAAATGCCATCCTTAGACGGCGAAGAAATTATACACTGTGGAATAATATACAGTGTAAAAATAAATATTTAAAATTTGGAACTGAAAAAGTTTCATAATCAAGCCTATTAGCATTTCAATGCCCATAAAAAAATACACAAGTAAATAAAAAACTTCATTGCCGAACATAAATAGGAAACTTTATTCAATTCGAAACTTCCAAACACACATAAGGGGTACAAAATAAATCCAAAACTATTCCTTTCAAAGAGTGGTAAGAGAAACACGCAATTAGAAGCAAAGCAGCTCCCAATTTAAATCTTCTGAAATTAGAAAAACAATCACAAACTGTGACATTAGATAACGACCCAGTCGATCTTTCAATAAGCATACGTAGAGCTGAAACTTCCACAGAAACTGGCAGTAGAACCTCCCTTGTTCTCACTGATCCAGATGTGCGCTGAAGCGCTCACTTACACAATGATTATTCATTTATCTCCCGACGAGGGCTTCATCTGCCTCGTTGACCACTTATTGCACTTCGGTGAGTCTAGTGAAGGGAAATGGTACTTAATGCTTTAATTAGCTATACAAATACGGATATGGGAGGAAATTACAATGTGCCATTTATCTGTTTGTATTTCTTTACGTGGAAGCTATGGGCACATTTTTTTCCGTCTCTTACAATAAGGCATTATACTGCGCGAAAACTTGCTAAGCAGTCACTTCTTATCAAAATATGTTTATTGTCAATAATATTATATTAAAATCTTGCTATGACACGAATGGCTTTTCTCAAAATATTTATTTCTTCTGTGTACTGTCTCTCCTAAGGAGTTAGTTCTTCGTTGGGTGAGTGGGTTCCGTTCTCAGCTAGCACTCTGCTGGCCGCGAGTTCGAATCTCCGACCGGCCAGTGAAGAATAAGAGGAATTTATTTCTGGTGATAGAAAGTCATTTCTCGCTATAATGTGGTTCGGATTCCACAATAAGCTGTAGGTCCAGTTGCTAGGTAACCAATTGGCTCTTAGCCACATAAAATAAATCTAATCCTTCGGGCCAGCCCTAGGAGAGCTGTTAATCAGCTCAGTGGTCTGGTTAAACTAAGATATACTTTTTTCCTAAGGAGTTGACGATTATATAAAACAAAACGCATTGGAACGGGTCTGCTGGAAATTATCTGGCGGAATTTGTATCTTAATTTCTATTCCTTATTCATATTCTTCAATTGAATAACAACTTTCCAAGGGCAAAAATTCAGAAAAAAACGTCATTGTATTATAGTGACCTTAATCTAGGAAATGACCTTTGTTGTTGTGACACCAGATAATATAATTTTAAGTCAATCAATCAATCAGTAATCTAGGAAATGTAATATGCTATATAATTCGGAATAAATCACTGCTAATGAGTCTGTGATTCTGAAATGCTAACTCATCCCGTGACGGAAATGAAAGATCTCCAGAAACTTTGCAAATTCGCCAACCCTCAAAAAGAATGTACCAAGAATGTCTGTGTAATTCTGTTAACATTTTTCAAGATCATTAAAGAAAGAGATATTTTGTCTGTCACTGATCATTTAAACTGACACAAAACTTGTTTTCTATATATATATATATATATATATATATATATATATATATATATATATATATATATATATATATATATATATATATATATATACTGTATATATATATATTGTATATATATCATATATATACAGTATATATATATATATATATATATATATATATATATATATATATATATATATATATATATATATATAGCAGGGAGAGACAAAAGAAATTCAACGTATAAATGCAGCTTTATTCTAAACATAGCTTTCAACAAAATGAAATGTGAAAAGGTAAACCAGCGATGAATGAGTGAAATAAAATATATCGCAACATTCAGAGTTGCATTTTCCCTTCCAAAGTCACAGATTAACAAAAATAAAGTGTTCGCCAGGAATCTTGCAACATTAAACATGGGATTTCAAAACAACCGACAGTGAGGAAAGCGTCTAGAAATCATGAAGAAATAAAAAAGGAAAAGTAGAAGGGTCAGCGCGCACAATGGAGTTCCACTCAATGATCTGGTTTTGCCCGCATGAATTTCCCCGGTGTCAACCCTCGTTATTAAAAAGTGTATAGCTCTGCCTGGTGAAGAATCAGGGGGGTTCCTCATGAAAGGCTACGCTCCGATAATAATGGGAACATTATGAATAGAGAGTGCATCGCGTTCTCAAACGTCACTGCATATAATGAAGACTTCAGCGCCAGCAACATGATATCAACTCTATCCAATAATAGGTCAAGGGAATTTTGGACGTGAATCGAACAATATTGTCTGTGATGATAGCAGTGATTTTAGTGGAATTCTCCTTGTTTTATTCTAGTTACTGCTTCCTCATTTTGTTTTTCCATACGTTTCATACATCAGTATTCAACATTGCAGAAGCTTGACTGCAAAGTTCATGTTGCTTTTGGCTTGATATATTACATGAGATCGTACTACTACTACTACTACTACTACTGCTGCTACTACTACTACTAATAATAATAATAATAATAATAATAATAATATGCTTAAATATTCAAAACAAGGTTCATGAAGGTACTGAAGCATGCGCGCGTTTGTGTGTGTGTGTGAATGTAAGAACCAAGGACTAACGAAACAGCTGTTTTATATGGAAGTTTAGTTTCCTTTCCAAAGCTGCAATCCATCTTCGTGTTTTTTCCCAGGAATCCATCCATGGGCGGATGATTGTCCGCCATTTGCAACATCCAGATCTTTTGCGGTTCAGAATCATCACAAAAATATTTCCTTCCTGCGCAACACGTGCAATGCCTCGATGCACATCTGTTATTCTGTTGCAACAAACTTTCCGAAAAAAACACTTAATTCAAAGGTCTACTTATGTATGCATATCTTTAATTTACTTACTCATGGATGGACTGGAACCATCTTCCTGGAGAATTTTACGCAGGTCAAAAATTTGTGCAAGATGGGCACCATGAACGGAACTTCCCCAAAAATGAAAGTGGTTCTCAGAAAGGTTACCAGATCATTTTTGATGATGTCATAGTGAGCCAGAAAACTATTATTTTTGATCATGACAAGACCTGTTATCAGGGCAAACTGGAATCTACGTACCAACAGCACGCCGAGTCCCGCCTTACAAGAAGTTTAAGGCCAAGGGTTCAACGAGAGAATGAAAGGCCACAGTTTTGAGAGGAAACGAAAAAAAAAAACAGGAAGTGGACCATACAGACTACCTGGCACGTGGTACAGGTACGAACGGTAATTATTACGCTGGCCTAGTACTTTATCGCATTCAGGTACAGTGGGAAACTTTGGTGATGAGTTTTGCAGGCCCATATTCCAGTACACACCAGTAGCTAAGCAACAACAAGCATTTTCAACACTGTAAACTCGGAAAACTTATTCTGCAGAGTTTAACATCGTGATGATACATCATCAAAGCTTAAACTGTTCGAAAAGCAACACGAAGCTACGGAAAGGTATTGAGGCAGGCTGACTAATTTAAACTTATCTAGAACATCACTGAAAGGGGGTTAGTGCCGTCAGTGCACCTTATGCCGTGCACTGTAGGCATTACTTTAGGTTCTTTGCAGCGTCTCTTCGGCCTCTAGCTGCAACTCCTTTCATTCCTTTTACTGCACCTCCGTTCAAACTCTCTTTCTTCCACCTTGCTATCCAACCTCTCTTAAACATTTGTTTTCACACATTTTACTGTCAATTTCCGTTTCAGCGCTGAATGACCAGATAGGTCCCAGCGCTTGGAATTTGGCCTAAATTCTATATTCTGTTCTATTCCTCTATACCTACACTGAGAAGCAAAGTCAAACAACAAACTTTATACCAGAAAAGACATACCTTACACACTTCGACCTTAATTGCTTATGAGTCTGTAGTCCTGAGAATTAACTCACTCCTTCAAAGAAATGAAAAACCCCGACAACACTGTTCAATTTTTGTTGCTGATATTAGTGTTCTGACACTTTATTTTGGTATCTTAAAAAAAAGATTTACGACTAGGCATTTCAACTCGCTGGTTTATATCACATGTATGTTTGTACAGTGTATGTGTATGTGTGTGTGTGTGTGTGTATATATATATATATATATATATATATATATATATATATATATATATATATATATATATATATATATATATATATATATATATATATATATATAACTTTGGCTCTGAAATGTAAAGTTAAACTATCGAAACTAACATAGTGATATATATATATATCACTATATTAGGTTTGATAGTTTAACTTTTCTGAGCCAAAGTTTCTTTTGATGAAGGAAGTCAACTTAATGAAGGCCAATGTAAAACGGAAGGCACACTGACTCCAAACACACAGAAGCTACCTGAAGATTGCAAGGATTTTAGTAAGTATAGAAAATGCATACTCATCTCCATCAGCTAAAACATCTACTGAATTACCTTTGAATGAACACTGAAATCACGAGATTTAAGACTCCCAACTCCATTTTTAGGAGATAAACGTTCTAATGAATAAGAGATAATTCCAAAGAATTGCCATATTTACCAGACACGTGCTACATATTGATAAATAAATGTACACAAGTGATGTCAGTAATGACCGTGGCTTGAAAACAATATAACTTATTTTCACCGCTCCTGAATGGCTGTGAGGGTAGCAGTGACGATAAATGTACATTAGTACTCAGTATGCAAATAGTTCTTTTGTTGTTGTAATTCCACATTAATATAAAGGAATCCATTATTCAATTTTGAAATAATTTAAGGTAAGAAACGAATTGTTTCCCATGTGCATCTTTCCAAAAGCGCTATCTTCATTGTTTTCCAGGAATGTGCGAATGAAAAAAAGATTAATTAAAATCCAGGCATTTGATATCACTCAAAGAAAACGGACATTTGTACACCTTCCCTCTTGTAACTCTACGTAAAGCACACTAAAGACTAAAAATATAAACAAGACAAAACTGACTTGAATCTCCAAAGCACATCACAGCAGCGGAAACCAAATGCAATAAACATTGCGTCGAAAAAAATAGAGTCGGAAATTAATTGCGAGTCTGAAATCCATAGTAGTAAACAACAGCTACATGCCTCTGCCATCAAGTTCCCTTCCCCTAAGGTTACACTGCTCGGTTTCCAACTGGTTAGGACCTCGAAAGAACGCAGTTGAACGAAATGACAGGAAATGCCTATTGAAAGGAAAGTGGTGAAAGCAGCCAAATAATAAATGGCCAGATATTACGGTTCTCTGTGACCTCTTCTTGACAAAACATACACACAAATGTTATGTGTACATGTCTTATATGTATACACACACACACACATATATATATATATATATATATATATATATATATATATATATAATACATACATATATGAATGCATATATATATATATAGTATATAAATCCACACATTATATATATGAGTGTGTGTGTGTCTAAGTGCAGACAGACTCCATAACGCAACACATCTGAATGCCACAGTCAAAAAAAGTACTGTATTTTACAGAAACCACAATGGATTACAAAAGTAGATTCCCTAACAATGAAACACACACGAGCCAAACTTATTTTTTAATCATAAGTGCAGTCCATTCATAATTAAAACCACTGAAGGAATAAGCTCTCGCAGAAGGGATCATAAAAATACCGCCAAATGAAAGAGCATTATTGATGACGCTGCGACAACGCTCCCAGCTGTTCCGGCTAACAGGCTGGTGGCTGGTAGCGACACGCTGGTAGCGACAAAAAAAAAAAAAAAAAAAAAAAAAAAAAAAGTCCCAAGCAGGAAAAACTTATCACGCTAGCATCAGCAACAACATTTTAACATTTTGCGCGATGCCGATCGATTAAGTGTGTATCGTTAAATTTAACTTTTCCTCGACGTACAGTTTTCAAGGTTCTATAATTTATCTATTCAAGTGTTGCTGATGTCAATATAATTTAATTCACTTACTATTTGTTCCAGCTAAATATTTTACTTCCATTTCCATTTCAACTATTTATTCTGTGCAAATCTGCAGGTAAATTATATATATATATATATATATATATATATATATATATATATATATATATATATATATATATAATATATATATATATATATATATACATATATATATATATATATATATATATATATATATTATATAAATACATATATACGTATACATATATATGCATATATACACACATACATTTATATAATATATATATTATATATATATATATATATATATATATATATATATATATTATATATATATATATATATATATATATATATATATATATATATATATATATATATATATATATATATATATATATATATATATATATACATGGCGTGTGAGCAAATCTGAATGTGAGTGTGAAACGGAGAAACGCTTGTCGATCAGAGGCAACAGGTGGGTGGCAGCAGCAGGAGAGTGGTGAGTCAGGTTTACGACGACGATTTTTAGATTTTATGCTTCACTTTCTACGCCGAGAAACTGTTTCATCCACTTTATAGCACAACATAATACTTTACTGGCTTTCGCTACTTTTCTTCCGTATCAATCTTCAGGTTTCCCCTTTTCGTTCTTATTCATTCTCCAAGGCTTCTGGTCTATTTTTCATACTCCTTGATACACTGTATAATTTTGAAAATTTGTCGTACATCATAACCGAATACTCCACTGCTAATTCAGGAACCTGCCAATCTTCACTTGGCAGTTAATAAAATATCTATTTTAGTAACATGTAATATTTGGTATGATTACACGAAATTCCTTTATTTTTTCTATCTCTTCTGGTTACATATTTGCAGCACTAACGTTAACATACCGCTGCATATAAAATCTGTGCTCTGTATGAGTAAATGTGCGTGAGTCCCAGGTGTTATATTGCAAAGAAGTGCATTTAAAACTGACTCCAATGTGAGAAACTTTTTGCATATGACTCCAACTTCATGGACATGTGCATCCTAAATTCCACCAAGACTGTTTAGATTCTTTTGGTAAATAACCATTGGTCACATTATCGAAACCACGGATCTTTCATAGTCATACAGGCTTCCTAATTACTCGATTTCCTCGTGCTTTTCGGATACTCTTTTCTGCTGAAAACCTCGAATCGGAAAATGGGGATTAAGTGAAGAAGCTCTCCCCTCATGTGAGAGATGGTCTACCGCTAGCCCACTGGGCTGCAAAGAAGCCAATGACTGACAAAAGAAAGAGTAAGCTTTCGACTAGTCTTTTTGAATAAGACTGGAATTCGGGGATTTCCAGATCGTTGTCTCTTCGATGTATGGTTTGTAAATGCCAAACATTCAAAGAATACAAAACTCAAACATTACTAATAATGTGTGCATTGCATGAGCCAAAAGAAAAATTACGTTAAACATATCAGAAAGTACATACTTTCAGTACTAAGTGTGATCAGCATGTTTCCTTAACTCTCTGTATCTAAAGAAAAGGGTAGACATGCTATTGAAAATGGGATGGCAATAGGAATAAAGAAGGATAAAAATTAAAACTGAAAAGCGAAAACACTGACACGCGTAATTTCCAGGTGTTCTTAATTAGATATTCCTGTTTGACAGATGGCAAAGCAAGGAAAAACTTTTGATTACATAATGAAACCGGAGATAGTTACTATGCAGTAATCTTCCCATTTTAATACTGTACTGAACTTCCGCAATTTCATACAGAATCTCACCAAGAATATGTAGAGCCTTTAAGATGTTGACAAAAATTGATAAAATTGGATTTACAAATACATTAATAGACAAATGCGTGCGTGCACTATATAAAAAAAACACACACACATATATATATAAATGTGTATGGAAAGTGTCACAATGAAAATGAAACGAGTATAACAAATCCTGACCGGTTTTGTCTTTAGCTAAGTCATCATCAAGGAGACTGACACAAGGTGGTAATACTGCAATTTAATAATGCTGAGGTGTTATCACAAACAAACATATAGACGACTGAATAAATATTAGCACCTACAAGAAGAACCTCTAACCCCATTAGCAAATCTTGTATTTCGCTTTAAGTGGTATTACACCTTTGCTCTCTCTAATCCTTAAAGAGGTGTATAAGAAAAAATACTTATATACATGCTGATTAATAGTATTCACACACATATATATAGTGAGGTAGGTAGGTGTGTATATACTGAAGTCCATACTTACAAAAACATTTAATCTTTTTAACTAACTGAGGATAAAAAAAACCGGATAAAGGACCAGGAACGTTAAGGAATATATCCACAAATGGAAGCTTTTTTCAACCATATCTTTTGCATTCAAATTTCAAGGAGTGCAATTACAAAATGCTTTGCTCAGAAAAAAGAGCGACCGAAGTAAAATGTGTTGCTGGAGAAAGCAAAGAGAGCAATAAATGGACGGCAAATGTATGCATCAAAATAGTTTCCTGCAGTTCCCCTTCACACGAAAACAAAGCGTAGCCAGAGACTGGAAGAGAGCAGGGGAATTAAAGACAATAGAGGAATCGACGGGGAAAGTGGACAGACGGGGAGAACTAACGCAAATGAGTTGGAATTAATTGAAGTTCACATACGTTAAAAGTGGGAATATTATGAAAATCGGTATTAATCGTGATAAAAACTACAAATTAGGAGAAAATCGATAAACAATAGGAAAACGGATATCTGAAGAAGAAGAAGAAGAAGAAGAAGAAGAAGAAGAAGAAGAAGAAGAAGAAGAAAGCAGATCGTGAGGGCGGGAGATATTCATGACGTCACGGAGAAACGAAGCATCTTCCGAGTAATAGATGCACCACAAAATTACCGCCCTCAGTCAGTACTAACCACCAGTAACGACCACTGGCTCAATGTGTGAGCCAAAGTTGCACCACGAGCCGGTTCTGAGCGACTTGGGCTGAATTCATCATCCATATAGAGTAGAGTGCATTCATACCTGAGTAACGGGCTTCACGCATCCCACACGTCATGGTAATGAAGGGCGTTACCTGAAAGAGTTCCAACGCTACAGCGTTCTTTATTATAAACATTTCTGCAGAGACTACTAGGATCACTTTAATCACATACAAGGAAATTTTACACACAGACGATATATATAATATTATTATATATATACATATATATATATATAAATATATATATATATATATATATATATATATATATATATATATATATATATATATATATATGGATTGGATACGTTTAACTATGTGCATGTTTCCCCTTTGGAGGATGGTGCCGGATCTTGAATTTATATATATATAATATATATATATTATATATATATATATATTATATATATATATATATATATATATATATATATATATATATATATATATATATATGTGTGTGTGTAAAACAAATTGAATCACGAGACCTTGTTCCATTCGAAATGGAGAGTTTCTCACGCAAAAACAATGTCCGTGTATTTGGAACACACTAGAAAGGAAAATGGATGGACTGGTTCCGGATGAGGTCAAACGAAAAATCCAGTTTTAACATTCCAGTCCTTCGGGGCAGGAGGGAAAGGGGAGTTTCAAGGTCATTAACCTAGACTAGTTTCGCATCATTTTCTGAGTAATATTTCATATGTTTATGAATTTCACACGTTTTTTTTTTTGGGGGGGGGGTGTTACCGACCTTCTTAAGTAATTTAAAGAACATTACGAGCTTTCTTACGTAATGTACAGAACATTAGGAACCTTCTTACGTAATGTACAGAACACTTTCAAATGATAATCAGCATAAGGAAGTTCAATACACTGAAAAATTAAATAACAAAAAAAATAATAATAATAACTGATAGCTACACGAAACGTTACTCTTGGGAACAAGCTACAAAATTCATGCTGCTGAAATATTTCAAAAAGTTTTTAAAAAACTGAATAACTTATCGTTCTGCACTTGAATGTTGTCATTTTAGTATTTCTAATTCAAAACACCCTGAAAGGTGCACAAGTCTGTACATAATTACACTTCTCACATCAAATTACTATAATGAGCACGATTAGCATTTGAAAGCTCTCAGTAAATTGTATCTGAAAATATTCAGATGAAAAAATGAAAAATAAAATCACCCAAACGCTGAAGCCTCAATAATTATAATTTTTATTACTATAAAACAAATCAAAATTCATTGGCCTTAATAGCAACCTTCGATGAGAAGCACAAAGAGATAAGTAGTAAATCGAACCTTTTCACAAATTCCAGGTATCGAAAAATAAGCTCAGTTGGAGCATAAGATAAAATAATAGGAGTATGATGGCAAGAGAGAGTGAGAAATGATACCTTAAGGGAACTCACAGAAGTTCCATATGTAGGTGAAATAACACTGAAGGGGAGATGAGATGGAGATGGCATGGACATGTACCCCGCACCACCACAGGGAGAGGAGTTGGAAGAACCAGACCTACTCTGATGAGAACTATGAGATGGGAGGCTGGAAATGCATGGAGGCTTATGGAAGTGAAAGCACGAGACAAGACATCATTAAACGAATTCAAGAGAGCCTTTTACGTCTCACGGCGTTAGAGGCGATGATGATAATGATGAACTGAAACCTTCTTGAGTGTGTGTGCGTGTGTGTGTAACTGGCGAACTGTTAGAGGCACTGTATACAAAACATTTCATATCTAGGAAACAAAAGCGAGTGCAAGATGGAATTAAGGCAGTTTGTAGTGGCGTTCAGTGCACTGCTGATGATCCTCCTGCGTAGGTATATGAGAGTACTAAAGCTAGGGAAGTTTTCTTCAGAGGGGTTCATCCTTGATTAAATGTGACAGAGATTACTGTCTTTTTTTTCTATAAAGTCAGCCGCATTAGGGGAACCGGATTACTGATGAAATACTTTGCAGGAGGAGAAAGTTGAGAGTAAACACTATAACAAGACTAAAGTTATGAGGACAACTGCAAACCTGCCAAATGACGCGAAATGTCACAAGAAACCAGTGGGAATATCTTGGGAATATCAACTCTCAATTAAGTGAAGTGATAATGTTGAATGAGGAAGATAGAAAACAAGGTTGAAGTTGTTGAGGAGGGGTTAAGAAACGTGGAGATATATAGGTGTTCAAAAGATTATATAGTGTAGGTGAAAAGATGATCAGTGTGTTTTGAGATGGTTCGGTCATGTGGAAAGAATGGAGTACTGCTGGGTGAAGAAGTTTGTATGAATCCAAAGTCTTCCATGCAATAATGAGGCTGATAAAAGGTGAATGAAGCAGTGTGTGTGTGTGTGTGTGTGTGTGTGTGTGTGTGTGTGTGTGTGTGTGTGTGTGTGTGTGTGTGTGTGTGTGTGGCTCCAGAGAAAAATATGACAATCGTTACGGCCACATCAATAATTTATCTGCTCATTCATGGATGAGCCACAAGACACAGCCATCTTTTACATCCATGCATAGAATCTCACTGGCAGAGCTTTAAATACCCAATACACTCATAGGAACCTTCACCTCTACCTTGTACAAACTCTTGCAATCCCGTGGTAATGAGGCCTTTTCTTCCTTCTACCTCATTCCAGCTATATATATACAGTATATATATGTATATATACATATATATATAGATAGATAGATATGTATTAACCCCATAAGAGCTGGGAAATACTTACACCCTCTAGTTGCTCATTATCCTGTCTGTATACTCACCTGAAAAAGTAAGAGGATGCTCATTAGTCTATGAAAATGTCTTGTTAAATAGGGTCAAAAAGTAAATTACACAAAATTCTGAGAACAAACTTTACACCATTCCTTTCATTTGAGGTTGCAAGTTTTAAAGCAAATAAAAATACGTGACCTGAGGTAATATATATATATATATATATATATATATATATATAAATTATCTTCAATACAGCATGGTGGATCCCTAACGTTTAATTATCAGTTATTAAGGTAAAACGAAATAGATTGATGACAACGCAAAAAGAAGGGAGGGAGAGTTTAAAAATTAGGTCAGGTTTCTTATGAAGTTCTATAATCTGTCGATTTCACTGTACACTCACACACCCACATACACAGATTAATAGAATGTAAGCCGTGTTCTCTCTCTTCTTCAAAAGACCATCACTGTAAAAGTCTTTTGACGAGATCAAACTGACTTCCATAGAACAACTGACAAGCGATGTTAGTGTTACCTATACTGGTCGAGGTTCCTTTTTATCTGTTTCTTTCTATCTCATCTACGTGCATATTAATGCTGAGACGCCATTTCATAGTTTTCTGGCAGCCCCAGATTTACTTATTGATTCCTTATACCATAAAAATCACATAACACGCCCTGGTAAATCGACTGAAAGAATTGAATTTTCATGATCATAAGCAAAATAAATAAGACAAAAGGCAACCATCGTTGTTTGGATTTCAGCAAATCTAATAAAAACTGAATTAGAATTAAAACACACACATACAAATGTGTGAAATTTATTATTATACTCAATAGCAAATATCAACGAAAAATAAAAATAAAAGACAACAGTCTCTACTAGGCTGTCGATGAATGAAACGGTGGATGTAAAAGGTAAATACATACATATATATATATATATATATATATATATATATATATATATATATATATATATATATATCATAGCACAGGGGTTAAATTATGTACGTATGTATGTATGTATGTATGTATGTATATACATATATACACATATATTTACATATATATATATATACACACACACGCATATATATATAGACACACACATTCCACAGCAGAGAGAAGAAATCCAATGCCACAAGATAAACTGTTTTCTTTTCATCTGAGCTACATGACTCCAACTTGGTTACATGAGGAGCCGATACCGCTCTCCGGAGTTCAACAGCAAAAGTTAGTTGGTCTCAAAGTTTGTTTACAGCCGAAATGTATACTGTAGTTCGCCCTCAGAGAGAGAGAGAGAGAGAGAGAGAGAGAGAGAGAGAGAGAGAGAGAGAGAGAGAGAGAGAGAGAGAGAGAGAGATGAACGATTTCATCCGAGCAGGGTGCATTAATATCTCGTCGTGGCCTTCCCACTTTTAATTATTATGTTATGAGAAATATGTATATGTATATGTATATGTATATATATATATATATATATATATATATATATATATATATATGTACATACATACATAAATACATACATACATACAAACATATATATATATATTGTATATATATACACATACATAATATATATATATATATATATATATATATATATATATATATATATATATATATATATATATATATATATATATGTACATTTGGTGTGTGTGCGTATGTCTGGTTACTGCTCCCAACCACTTGGCAACAGCCAACCACAGTTATGCCACCATCAGGAACACAGTTTCGTACTTGTGATAAAAAGGCATAAACGTTTCCGAGAGAGAGAGAGAGAGTATTTTACTGTTGGAGAAGCTCCAGTTAATTAGAATCGACGTCAGAACTTCACCGTCCACATGTGATCCCAGATCCAGCATCATCACTCTCATTACAGCCGAAAAAAGTTAGTTAGGGAAAAGAGAAGTCGTGGCGGTTTCAGTCAGCACACTTGGCTACACTCGAGCGATTACAGCGCAGCCTGAAACCACCACCCCCAACCCCAGCCACCCCCAACTGTCAGCGGAAACAGTTCAGAATCTCGCAACAATTACGGTAAGTGGAACCTCTACATTACAGATCCCGAGTACCAGAATGAGCAAGCGAGAGCAAGATTTTTAACCAGAACGGTATTCCTGTCTCTGCATTACAGAACCCCAGTACCAGAATGAGCACGCGAGAGCAAGATTTTTAACCAGAACAGTATTCCCGTCTCTGCATTACAGAACCCGAGGACCAGAATGAGCAAGCGAGAGCAAGATTTCTAACCAGAAAAATATTCCCGTAATCTACATCTACCTCCCCTTCTTAACTCTACATCTGCCTTCTTTTCTTCACCTACGCCCTCTTATTAAATCAATCAGGTTGAGTGACGAGACAAAAACCAGAGATGTTTCAGTTTTTACCCTGCCTTCAACCGTTCTAATCATTACGCAGTAGGATCTATAGTTACTTATGTCCACCTGACCTCTGATGCTTTTTTTTCTTTCCTCCTTCCCTTTCTAAATAAAAAAAAAGCACAGCCAACAATCTACTTCCCCTCGACAGCGCTCCACAAATCTTAATCAACGTCTGCAACGAGTATGGATTCATTGAATCACAGCAGACTGTTTTGATTTTCTAACTGATACCTTAGAACCGCCCTTCAATCAATCTATAGGCAACGTTTCTCTCTCTCTCTCTCTCTCTCTCTCTCTCTCTCTCTCCTCTCTCTCTCTCTCTCTCTCTCTCTCTCTCTCTCTCTCTATATATATATATATATATATATATATATATATATATATATATATATATATATATTATATATATATATATATATTATATACACATATATACATAAATATATTATATATATATATATATATATATATATATATATATATATATATATATATATATAGAAATCATCAACACACAATCACGTGTGGAACAGAAATAAATTTCTGACTCACGTCAGGATCAACCCAGGTCTCTCACCTGAGAGACCTGGGTTCGATCCTGACGTGAGTCAGAAATTTATATATATATATATATATATATATATATATATATATATATATATATATATATATATATATATATATATATATATATATGTGTGTGTGTGTGTGTGTGTGTGTGTGTGTGTGTGTGTGTGTGTGTGCTACTGTATGTGTACCTCCTATGCTCACTTCCCCCCTGGAGCTAGTGACTATCCAAAGCGCCTTATTACACACATTACGTAGCGAACCGGAACCCACAAAAATAAGACACTATAAGAGAGGGGCAAGAACTAC
This sequence comes from Macrobrachium rosenbergii, assembly GCF_040412425.1. NCBI lineage: Eukaryota > Metazoa > Arthropoda > Malacostraca > Decapoda > Palaemonidae > Macrobrachium > Macrobrachium rosenbergii. The sequence continues at coordinate 11,684,608 of NC_089759.1, read as the reverse complement.
ATTTACATCAGGAGTGTCAGTAACCGCAAGCTAGCCATTGATCTTTGCCTCCATTGCGGCTCAGAATCGAGGAAGTAACTCTCCTCATGCTAAGTACATGTCTTGCGTCCCAAAAGACCCTTTGGATGGAAGGCCAGTTTTACATACCATTCCACTTCGAATGGCATGACGCCTCGCGGGCGGTTTTGTATTCCAGGTAGCAAATAAATTACATTTAATACTTAGCGAGTCGATGAATTCTGCAATAAGTTCCATAATAACAATAACAATGAATGCGTTTCATATGAACAATAATAATGATAATAATTAAGATAGTTTGGCGACCGCAAACGTTCCCAAGGCTGAGCAATCCACGCTACAAAAGGTCACTGCTCCTAAAAGTTTCTTTCGCAACTTCCAAAATGTGATCATTGGTTACCAGTCACAAAGTAATTATTGCCATCATCTGTGTTAGTGATGAGGAGGCTTTTGGTTGCCTAAGTATGGAACATATGGAACAAAACTTAGCAATCCACAGAGCAAAAAAAAAAAAAATCCATCTTCCCAAAATCTAACCATTTGATGCCAGTCACGAAGCCCACTTTTTGGTAAAGCTTGGTAAAAAGCCATACATAACCTTTTTAATAATCGGGCTAACGAAAAGACAAATAACGAAAGAAATAAACTGAATCTCCCTGGCGGAGTTAATACTAGTACAGTAATATTTCCAAATGACTGGTTTGTTTACCTAACATGAGAAACAAATTTCGATTAAGTGACACTGGTTCCTTCGTAATTCGAAAAACTTCATAACTGACATAATAATAATAATAATAATAATAATAATAATAATAATAATAATAATAATAATAATAATAATGCGTTTAACTCTAACACAGCAGTACTCCCAAAAGACTCTCCTATATTCGACTAGAACTAATCGACACGAAATCACTTGCAGGCCATACGATGCAAATCACGACTTCGTGTTACGGAGATAAAGGGTGGTAAATGGCAACAATTAGCGGCGGTTTCTGCCTTCTCGTAAACTGACATATGTAAAGGGGGTTTCAACTAATTTCCCTGCCATTTTTACGAGCCAGATGTTACCCCTGTTCGCAGTTTTTTTTCATAAGCCGACGTATCAGCGGCAAATGGCGAACATCTCTTGCAGATAACTGGTAAGAGGTACAGATGAATCCACATGTTGGGTTTTTAAATTTCCTATTTTTTTTTTTTTAGTTTTTCCATATAAATCATACTTTTGTCTTCCATGAATCATAAACTTTTTTTTTTATTAATTTCTTTATTTTTCTTTAAGAATTCTTTTTCATTTTTCATTCGCTACTACATTTCATTCTATACGAAACTGATCTGCCACTTCTTCATTTTGGGCTTCTTTCATATTTTAAATCTTTTAAATCACTTGTGCATCAGTTATCCCTATGGGGTTTATTTTATACACTCACATACATACACACACACATTCCCTCAGGTTTACGCAGGATAAGGACATTAGGACGACCATGAAACAATTGTCGGCGTCTGCATTTAATTAAAAAAAAGTTGGGATATAACAGAACTCGTTTTGATGATTACTACACCTTATATGACGTTGATATCCGGACGTGTTGACCTTGTCCATGCACACACACACACACACACACACACACACACACAGAGAGAGAGAGAGAGAGAGAGAGAGAGAGAGAGAGAGAGAGAGAGAGAGAGATAATGTTATATATCATGAAAACTTCGAATCAGTCTTTGGAATATCCTCTTGATTAGCAAAAAGCCAACCAATTAGGTTAACTGCTGGATAATTATGGAACTTTTAAAAATACAGGTAAATGAACAAAGTCCAGATGACAGTGGAAATCTCTCGACATCAGTTTACGCTTCCTCTTGGGAGATAATAACTATAACCATCAAACTGTTCCGACAGTTGGGAGGAAACCGAGGCTTTGCCGAACTGAGGGTGTACAGTATAATACTTTTAAAAAAGTATTATATGAGAGTACAAAAATATCGTATAACAGTAAAGATTTTTCGTCAAAAGAACGACCATCAGAAAATCAGAATTTTGTGAAAATTACTTTATGATCATTTTAAAGATACCTCACATTCTTCTTTGGTCAACTGCTAATTAAGAGCTGAATTATAAACCCTCCCTCAACTCAACTGATTTTACTCGTCAAGTTGCTTTGTTTCGAGTAAGTCACTTCGTCTTCCTTATTTCAATTAATTCGCAATGCTCCGATACACGATCTTTCTTCAATAAATATGATTATCTGAGATGAGTTTAGTAGCAGTGTTTGTTTGAGGCTTGGGGAGTAAAAGAAAAACTATGAATGCCTGTCAGTAACAGTGGTAGCAAACAATAAACCTACGGTGAATAAAAACAATTCATAGATACGATGCCTTCATCCATTAGTGTACTTAATGGATCGCCGAATTTGGAAAGAAGGCTCACTTTCTGCCTTCAAGGGAAAATAACTTGAGACTGATTTAATTTAATATACTTGCATTACAAGAAGTGTGGCCATCAAAAACTTTGAGTCACAGTCCACTGGGGTCATTTGTTACCACTGAAAATGATACCCTAGTCAGTTGCTCATAACGACGAAAAAGAGTTAGATAAGCTCTGGCCAAAACAGAAACGTCCATCACTACTCCCTTGGAGATACCGGGAAAATATGACTAGGTCTGAATCAATGCAAGGACTAGGAGAAATAATTTTAAAGCACTCAAGGAACAAAAATACTTCACAATCCTATAACTGCCAAAACTGGAAAAAAAAATTAGATCAAGGAGTAGTGAACATACTGATCAAATAAATAAAAAATGGTAAAATATCAATAGATATTCAACAGACTATACAGAAGAATGAAGTGACGGAGGCCATTTGTGCATTTGTGATTGAAATATCGACTACACAATTGAAATTCACATCTTACTTTCAGGAAAACTCCATTACAGTGAATAAACAAGTTAACGGACTATTTAACAATCCATTCCAAGCACATTAACTATACCTAGATTCAATTAATATTCTATTCTAAACGCCCATGATGTTTAACTCATGAAAACGAAACAGACACAATCAGCTAAGCAGTAGTAAATGAACAATACAAGAAAAAAAAAGAAAACAAATATCATACCAAACGGGAATTATCTTGCAGTTATTCTGCTGTATCCTGATGCATACAACTGAATACCAATCGCCATAAAATAACACGAATAACGGAAATAAATAACCAAGAAGTAAACATCTGATTACAATGTTATACACAAGGAAAAACATCTGATTGCAATGGTATAACCAGGGAATATGAGATGCAATAAACTACGAAGTTGCGAGCAATAAGGCATCCCACCACAAAGGGTACACAGCCATGGAAAGTCTCTTTCGAAGGCTCTCCCTTTTTATCGAGGGAAATTAGAAACGCAAACAGCCAGAATTCTCAAAACATGAGGGGAAGTGAAGAGAGAGAGAGAGAGAGAGAGAGAGAGAGAGAGAAATACAACCGTGGTCTTTGACCCTCCAGAACGTTTTATGAAGTTATAAAAAGCAGGACCTCTTCAAAGAGGGCTTGGCGTGTGCTCCGCCTCAGGAGGGAAATTGAAACGCAAGTCGGGGACAGAAGTCGATTGCTGGTCGTGAACATATTTCTCCCGTATTTCCTCGTCATTTCTCGCTTGGCTGCTTAGGGAGAACACTTCCTCCCCTTGCCTTTCATACGTGCGATTTGCCGCCTATTAATGGCTCGCTTTATCCCCAGTTCATTGTCACGAGTCGGAGCGAGCGCCATCACCTTTGGTGTGGAATAAATCTTTATAATTCATTCGCGCTACTTCTTTTTCTAGTCTTCAGAAGAAATACCAACACATCACGCTTGTACTTTTTACTGAGAATATTGGTCTTCCGAAACATTCCAGTTTCCTTTTGTAACCACTGATCTAATGATTAATAGAAGGAAGGACATTACTCTTAAAGGGAGTAATAACATAGCTGTGCACAAAGAAATAAAATTTTCTTCAACAAGTAAAATGGCCAACACAGCTTTAAGCATTCCATTACTTCGTTACCTTCCCCCCTTTAATAGAAAAGAACCGTCGCCATTTTCAATGAAGCCAACTCTTCCTTGACATTAATATCTTTCCTTTTCACTTGGGGTCAAAGGGAAGGGTGTCACTGAGCCCATATTCAACATCAATTGAACTAGAAATGAAGAAAATACAATATTAGGATGAATATTACTGAAGACATTGGTTCCATAGCTTTCCATAAACAATTTGCCCGTTGGTAAATTGTTCACAGATGCAGGGGTATTCAAGGGGTTCAGCTGGGGGTTTACCCATCTGCTGCCACTGCGACAGGAAAAAACCAAGGTCACACACAAGGAAGTCTGTTCTTGAGCGTCATTGTGAAAGTAATGAAGGATGACAGAACTGGTTATTCTTACCGACCCTGGCGAAAGTCAAGTTCAACTCCTTTCTTTATTGTTAACCGTTACACCATCACATAAAAAGACTGGATGGGACTACGAGGATTCTTTGGTGTAATATCGCAAATTATGATATAACCTGTTTGCAGAGGAAAGTTTACATTATTTATTAATGGATTTTGCATAACTTTCGCTACTAAGCCCACTCAATAGTGATATGACATAATTCATTACGAATGCATTTAAGTCTCTTGAAAAAACTGACACACAACCAAACATAATGAATGGAAAGTGGAACGGTTAACGTGTTTTCTCTTCCAGGAGACGTAACAATACCTCCGAGCTTTAACTGTAATCTGCTGGTATCCATTGCAAGGTATGAAATACACCTCGGTGGCTAACACTGTAGCAATAACTAACGATCATCTTCCTAGCCGCGGCATTCCCTACTTGGCTGGCAGATTAAATAAATACAACAAAAACTATAATCATTGTCTATATATTTCTGCATCATCTCCCATCTCTTACTTAACTTTTCTGTCTTTACTGCCTTTTTAATAATTTCTTTTTCAAGACGTCAACAACTACTTCCTACTAATTAGATTTCTCTTATCATTCCATGGAAACCAACATGCATAAAAAATTCCTCAATAACATTTTATGTACCTTTCGACTAAACTACGTGCAGTAAATGCAACGTCAACGTTTACTTAGCACCATTTCCTTTCAGCTTATTTTTTTTTTAGAAAAATTTAATATCCCGCACTGAAAACTATGAAATAATTTACTTAAGAACAAAATGGGCGAAGGCTAGATCTAATAAAGTTAATTGTTTGGGATTTATCTTAATAGAAGTCAAGGCTGCCTCTTCGTCAAAGTTTTACAGTACACTAATTTACGCACAGGAATCTTAACGATTCTTTTAGCAAATTTGAATTCCACCAGTTAGAAATTCTTTAAGAGCTATTTTCTTCCAATCTTAACCTATCATTTCGGTGGCTATAGAAGTAAACATTTATTTCATACTGGTAATTCTGAAAGACAGCTGTGCTATGCTACTCTCTCCACATAACTTAGAGAACTTGTAATACTGAATAATTCTTACATTCTTAACGTTGCTCTCTATCTATGTCTGACTTTTTGATAAATGAACAACCACATTTACTCCTCTCTTAAAAGTCTACAAACATCCCTGTTGTTAAGACTTAATTCAATCTGACGATCCCCACAAATCCTCTCAATCCCGACCTTCATCTCAATTCCCCTTTCCCCTCATCCCGTTCCCCTTCTTATCAGGTCCTGCCCCTTCCACTTTCGGTTCCTTCCCAGATGCGTGAGGGTCCTCGTGGGTGTCATATAAATTCTTATTAGCCGTCTGCAAATGATCTCGTAAGAGAGAGAGAGAGAGAGAGAGAGAGAGAGAGAGAGAGAGAGAGAGATGAAGTTCCCCTGGTACCCAAATTCCGCAGAAGGAACAACGGAACGCTTTCCCGGACGTGATAACCTCTGAGACTGAAGTGGAACTTGATATGAAGAGAGTGAGAGAAAAGAATGCCTTCGGGAAAATTGGATATCGCTCATGAACCAGTAGGGGAAGAATGAGGAGAATAATAATTCACGAGTCGAAGTCCGCGAAGAGAAAGCAGAGTGATATAAAGGGAAACTTGAAAAGGGAGAGAATAAAATTCGGCAAAGTCGTTAATTATGAAGGGAGGCAATAGCTCATGCTGAATAATATGCACAGTTTCATATGGGGCAAGCATTATCTGTCTTTTAATTTGGTTTACAGGATTAAGATGGTTTCGTTATATGAATTGACTCATTTCATACTAATAACATATATGGAGTTTTATATGCTGTTACTTTTGAATAATAATATGATATAAACATTTAAGCAGCATCATATACAATACACACTCATACTAATTTATTGTTTGGCTTTTTTATTTTTCGCAAATGACCATTCTGTTCTAATATATAATATATAACTTCATGGTTTTTCGATTTATTCCTTAAGAGTGTAAGTCTAGCATGATTAAAAAGATACGTATATTTTTTTCTTAGAGACTTACATTGCTGCCAATCACCGTTATTACCAAGTCGAAGCTACTGTCACTCATCATCTTGTTATCGTCGAGTTGTTACTGTTACAGCCAAATTAATAACCCTGTTATGGACATAAACCTAACGACGATAATTCCATATCCTTTCACCCCTCATGGTTACAAATAGCAGATGGCCTACCACAAATAATAGCTACGCGAACACGGGGACATTAGAGACACACGCGTCTCCGATACCTGTCACATCGGGAAATGTGTATTAATAAAGTCTTCACCTGGTAGGTGAGCGAATTCCACAGCTGTCAACTGCGGTTAGAGGCGAGTGTTGAAATCGTCCTCTCCATAAAATGATACCCCTGGAAGAAATTAATGTGACTCATAAGTTCATGACATTATCTGTCACTCTCTTCTTCCATCACAGTTACATTTTCGTTTTTAAGTCTTCGTCGTTCATTAACTAATAATCGATACGAGATAAACAACAATGAGGTCTACTGCAGTCTAAAATCAGGCTTAATTAGATCAGTGAAAAATACACGATCAGTAGAGAAATCAATTTCAAGCTATAAAGATATAACCAACGATTAAAGAACAGATTTCACATGGCCATGTGCAGTTCTCTCTCACCCGTCTCCGAAATCACGTAAGAAATGTCACCCAAGAAATAAGAGGAAAAGACTCCGGTATCATCCCAAAGAGAAATCGCCTCAAAATGGCTCTTCAAGCCAAAACGAAACGAATCATCGCTTGTGAAACACTTCCGAAATTACTAAAGGCAGAGATCCAGCAGATTACTTACTCCTTGTGTGCACAAATCCCGTGATAAAACATATTCTTCAATAAAAAAAAAAAAAAAAAAAAAAAAAAAAAAACAGCGCTCCTAGAGAAGAAGAAAATACCAGACAATCAATGCGGCATCACACAATGAAAATACACAGAAAAAATGTGACGGTAGAGGAAAATAATCGAGGTCAGTTAACCACAAATCTATCGAAAGCTCTGGATCTAAACGATTTTATAATTTAAAATGAAATGATTTTACTCGCTTAATAATACAGACACTTCGAGTGTCTTACCCGGATTCTCGTCCATCCGCTAAATATTAAATACTTGATTTCATCAGAAAGTGAAATCCTTGGAGCGACCAGAAGTATGTGAATATCGACAGAAAATAAATAACGTTAACTCCTCTCCCCTCCCTCAATCTCGTGAGGTCCAGTGGTCATGATACTCGTCGTGCCAGCCAGAGGATTAGGGTTCGATTCTCATGCGAGAAAATTCATTTAAGTACATTCAGTCTGTTCCTATAGTAGTTATACAATGTGGTTACAGCCAGGGTGAAGGGAGTCATAGGAACAAGGATGATTTGCAACTGGAATAAAAGCGGTTATGTAAAGCGCAACCTTATTCCAAAATGCTTGCTGAAAATCTGAAGAGTAGTACCATCTAGACTCACCCATTCTGCAGAAAATTACCATTACACACACACACACACACACACACACACACACATATATATATATATATATATATATATATATATATATATATATATATATATATATATATATATAAAGAATCAAACTGATTCCCTTATCAGGACGCTTCCGGAGAAAAAAAAATTCAGTCACATACCTTCTTCAACTGTGAACATTGGATGACAACCGCTGCGCAGAACACTTCAAAAGTATTAGCTATTTCATACATCTAGACAGATGGCTCATCAAGAGCACATCTAACCCCATACAAATACACTGGGCCATTCATTTCTACCTTGTATGCACTCTCACTTGCGAATTATGCACATTTTGCTACAATCTGTTTTCCTCCATTCTTTCCACATGACCGAAGCATCTCAAAACACCTTGAGCCACGCTTTCAACTATGCCACTATATAAACAGTTCCTCTCCTATCGTCAGTTCTTTTTTTTCCTTCATTTGCATTCATCATCCCTACTTCACTTCTGCTGGAATTGTATCTTCCTAATCGTCTGCACACATCCTGCAACCTTCCTTGCTTCACATCAGTAAGGTGCAATTTTTATGACCCTGGCCTGCCTCTACCCGCCAACCCATTGGTACTAGGGGGGGCATGGTGCTAGAAGCCTCACTCTTAGAAACTTGCGGGGAAGACGAAGGATCACCCCATTTGGCGCCACCAAAAAAAAAAAATGTCTAATTCATGCCGTGAAAACTCCTCTGAAGATTCTTGACAGGAACTGTTGCTCTACTAACTTAATTTCAGAAACTGAAAGTATATAAATTTACTAGTGTACTTCATAGGGATAAATCCATAAAGAAATTAATATCTAATAACACACGCAAACGGCATTCCTATAAATATTCGCATACAGTTGTCAGGTACCTGTGTGGTTACTAAAAAGAGTAAAGAACATTAGGAACAACCAAATTTATAAATGGAATAACTAAACCATAAGAAAACATTAATATAAATTTCTGTTTAAATTCACTCCATTTGCGGAGTGAAAGATTAAAAGGGGAATTTTCTACAGACAGTGAGTTTGATTACTTTTAGAATTTGCTTAAAGAAAAGAGAATATACATGTGTTCTGAGGGTTTATATACGCACAAATTTATTCCTGTGATTAATCTGTGGGAGTACAGGAGATTTGCGACTCATACTTCTGGAAGGAAGAAGATTGCGTTCATCTTCCTATCAAAGTAGAGACCGTATTTTCTCTGATTTTCGTCATTTAGCGTAAAGCACATTGCAAATCCCTTAAAGCCTCCCTTTTATTCTCATTTTAGGGTAACGCTCGCCCGGTAGAAATCGCACGCTTTTGACCCCATAAACCACAGCGAGAGAGAGAGAGAGAGAGAGAGAGAGAGAGAGAGAGAGAGAGAGAGAATGTTTTCACCCAGTGGTGTTAGGATTATATACCTGGCTGAGGCCCTCCCGTTTTTTTATCATGATGATGAATACGCTGTGACAAAGTACAAATCGCTCAATTCTGTCATATTTCTCTTTCTGCTCCTGCTGCGACCTGGAACAGTCGACTTACAATCAAGTGCATTCTAGACTTTGAAGGAGAAGTGCCCATACCGGTCGTCTCCTCCCCTATCACGGGGATCGAACGCAGACTCCTCGGTTGTAAAGTGAGAGTAGTACTGAACCTTTAGAAGCCCCGAGAGAAAGAGAGAGGTTACAGCTGGGATGGCCTCCTACAACCGCAAAGGGAATGTCGGAAGATCCTATTCCAGGGGCTGAATATTTAAAGTGTGGAATTCAGATTCTGTGGATGTCGTGCAATGTCCCCCAGGCGCTGCGGAAACCCCACAGTGAAAGCTGGGGGGTTGGGGGGGAGGGGAGGCTCTTGCAATACCACTAAGCAGCCAGGCTTTCCCGAGGCACCGGGTTTCTTAATAAGTAACCGGCAGACTATTCAGAGGCACTCTAGGTTTCAAGAGTAAACATCTTCATCTTCTGAGTAACTGACTGAGATAAAAATTACTTGTATTAATGAGAAATACCGTGCGATGACCATTAATAAAAAAATGGAGCCAGTAAATTAGACGTATCGTTCTGGGTAACCTGAATAAAAAACAGAGAGAGAGAGAGAGAGAGAGAGAGAGAGAGAGAGAGAGAGAGAGAGAGAGAGAGAGAGAGAGAGAGAGACTTGGTAAAAGAGTGAATTGTGAGGCTGTAATTTTACTCATTATGCAAATGTTCAGATTCATGGTTTATTAAAAAAAAAAAAAAAGAAAGACGCGCATGACGGTTTATTTACATATGGCTCAGATTAGCTATGTGGAATGATGCGAAATATGAAACACAATGTACATAACATACAGAAGGATTGTCTGGCTTTGGCATGTTACAAAAAAATGAGAGCACCTACGACTTCTAGGGATACTGTAATTATAACATACAGCTTCTGATAAAAAAAAAAAGTACTAAGCCATGAATGGGAGCGCGGAAATTGAAACATTTCCGTAATTCCTTATTTATAATTCCTCCCTAACCTTCTGGGTGCTTTGAGAAGAATAATCATAATTATCAAACATCGCCTCAATCTACATGCGCATAAAAACCACGTTCTTAAATTATATATATCAGGCTCCAGTCTCCACAGATAATATGAGTTCTCGTTACAAGGAATACAACTGACATAGCGACAAATAATTAAATTACGTACGGTATATCAAGTAAAATGAAGGTAATAAATGCCAAAGGGAAATACAGTATATGATTGTTATTTTCAGTAAATGGAATTTGGACAAGAGAATGCAGCAAGTATTACGACACGACATTATGGCTTTCGATGAGAAAAAGTATAACAAGAGAAGAATATTGTAAGGATTTCATCAACAATCACGGAAAATAATTTATGAGATTCCAGAAAGCATTAGGAAAAGTTACATGTGACATATATGGACCCTGAAACGATTCGTCGAAATATGAAAGTATTAGTTGCAAAATGCGAATGGCAAACTTCTAAGACCAATATATATATATATATATATATATATATATATATATATATATATATATATATATATATATATATATATATACATAATATATATACATATATATATATATATATATATATATATATATATATATATATATATATATATATATATATATATATACATAATATATATACATATATATATATATATATATATATATATATATATATATATATATATATATAGCCTATATTAAATTGTAAACGAGATTCATAACCTGCCAAAGTCATAAGATTGGTATAAAAATGTTACTTTATCAACGGGTGTGTTGTGCCAGTGAATAAAAACGATGGTAATGGAGTAAAAAAAAAACAATGAAGTAATAATGAAACGCTAAAATGTGGACTTATTTAGCAAGAAAGGTAGACAGCTTCATAATCGTTAAGCAAGAGCTCGATTTCACGAAAGGCCAGTTGATCTAAGTGAAAGAAGGACATTTATGCATATGCAGTAAATGAGAGAAAGGGGAAACTGCGAGGGTGAAGTATCTGCAAAATTGCGGAGTCAAAAAAAATAGTATAAAAACTTGAGGAAGGGGTATGGTAAAACGTTTTGATGGGGAGAGAGTGTTTCAAATTATAGCGATACGGAAGAGCTAGAAAATAAGAAAATATACTGACACTGGAATGAGTGACTAAACAGACTTGGGTAAAGAGCAGTATGCACGATAAAAAAAAAATATAAAGGTGTACGTCAGGGATTCAACAGGTTCTCTGACAAAGGCTTCTGTGTGATCACACGCAGCAAACATAATAATCTGCAGCGTAAGAATGCGGTGAGGGGGTTCCACCATCAACAAAAACATTTAAAAAATGGCTGAGGAAGAGACTTGTTTTGACTCCGTCTCTCAATCCATCCCATTTTGCGAGACGTAAGATTTGCCTCATAATAACGATAATAAGTAGGAACACATGACACAACTGAGGCTTAATAACACAAATCAAGAATAAACGTTTATATTCACATCAAATTTAACAGAGTCATCCCTTATAGGAGGAGAAGTAAGATACCCTCAATAAAAACTGACTTCCTGACCTGTAATAATGCAAAAGAGATAGGCAATAATGATAGCGAAAAATAATTAAGTGAAGTTAGCCCGTAACAATACTGCAAGTTTGCGAATAAAATATGCAGATCTCTTGCTAATGCAAAAAATAAATACAACCAATTTCCTACATATTTATAGCTCATAAACATCACATGACTCCAATACATTTCTAAGGACTATTACTATTTTACGAAACAGCGGAGTTAAACTGGAAATCAAATATAATAATGAATATCTTGATGGCAAAAAATGAAAGTTCACCGCAGCTCCAAGATTTCGACACAATTTTATCTCGCTTACGCTCCAAAAATATAAAATATTTTAAGAAATCATCTTCATTATTTCTCATTTTTTAAGGCCCAAGTAAGAGAAAATGTTAACAAAATCATTTGGTGGTAAAAGAAAATAAGACACTTCCAGTTTCAGTGAGAGTTAACACTGACGGCTCTCGGGCAATAAAGAATTTAGTTTGCCTTCCTCATGAGAGCAAAACAAAGGCAGGCACGAGAGGAGCATTCCTGTATTGATTGAGACAAGCATTGGAAAGTGAAAAGATTTGAAAGAGTAAGATCACTTTCTCGTAGAGAGAGAGAGAGAGAGAGAGAGAGAGAGAGAGAGAGAGAGAGAGAGAGAGAGAGAGGGAGGAGGAGGAGGAAAGAAATAGAGAGGGAGAAAGTTTGTGGTCATCGCACGACCGGAATATAAATTTCCTGTTCTTGAACATCTTTCATCGGTGTCTGCGTATATAATAATTCGTCTCTTTGCTTAACTGTACTTGATCACTTTTGTTGCATTCCCTGGTCTATCTTTTAGCAAGCCTGATTAATGATCTTTCCTTCTTTCTATCATACAAGTAATGGCTTGTGGTTATATTTTCCTCTTTGTGGCGTTGAATGCGATTATCATTTACCCACGTA
>NC_089759.1:11579156-11669156 GCF_040412425.1 Macrobrachium rosenbergii | reverse complement strand
CTCTTCCCTGTTCTCCGGCAGACATCCATTTCCCTTCACACCATGATTTCTCTCTCCCCCTCTGTCTCGTCTCTTGAAACTTCTCTCGTGGTTCAATTTCCTGTAAGTTTACTTCCATACTAAAACCTTATAATGAGAGAGAGAGAGAGAGAGAGAGAGAGAGAGAGAGAGAGAGAGAGAGAGAGAGAGAGAGAGAGAGAGAGAGTTTTCTTACACAAGTTTCATAAACTCAAGACCTTTCAAGTCTCCTTAAAACTGGCACCTGAAAATCGTGAACAATGACATATCATCAAGTGATAATATATCACTAATGAAGATACCTCGTCTCATACTCCGCTTAATGTCTCTGCAACAATTTCAAACGTCATTAGCAAATATTTTTACGATCGCTTTCACTTTTAAAGTTCCATTTCACGTAATCGCTGAGCAATCAGCTTTCAAAAGGAAATCAGTAAAACGACTTGGGAACAGATTTCTTGAAGAGGGAAAAATGAAGCTTAAAACTGCAACTACCATTGTTAAAATCATTATTGCATTAAAAATATACTGTAAATGACTATTCGCTACGGTACATAAACTACCAATTATTCACCCGCAAATATATAACAGATATTCACTGGAATGTTGTAACGAGATAAATTTGGCTTGTTATTGAAAAATAAAGGCCTCAATACATACAGCTATGGTTAAATCTGTAGCTACAGCTGAAACTACGTACTTTTCTGACTCAGTCATTACAAACCTTTCGTAAACTTCGTATTTATAAAAAGAAGCGACTACTTCCGCATACCCCAAGGCAGATTGTTTATCGTAAAGTTTTTACTTATTCTTTTTTCTTCTTTTATATGCAATTAATTCTCGGGAAAGGCAAAGAAACCATCATGTTGGATATTTTTAGGTATCTGCTTCTTGCAATGGTACTTAGCTTGAAAATACACGAGGGATTACATAATTAATCCGAGTAAGCTTAGCAGCGCCAATATTCTTATTTCATTTATTGATTTATATAAACTGACGTTGTGATTCACTGTTACTATTCCAGGAATAAAGCCATTTTAGAACGGCGGCTGTTAGGAGGTCGCATAAAAGGCCAAGCGTGAATGGACAGGCAAATAGTAGAAATTTACCTGTTGGAAACGCGCCGTTGCGTTTAACGACAAATTCCTCATTCTAACAAGGTTCTGCAAGATAATACACTCTTTAGGAAGACACAACTACAGAAAATTTATCTAAATAGTGCGGTCTACGGTCGGTTGCCCTAAGGCAGTACGCGCATTTCCTGGAGAGAAATTTGTCTGATATTAAAAGAAAATTTTGCCACTGCTTACTTTCTTACTCATAAATTTAAGACAAACATTCCATTCCAAAGACTTTTTGTGAAGGTCCACATACTGTTTGTGAAGGCAGTACCTCTAACATTAGACAGAGGAAAAATACAAAAATTCCATTAAAATGGATGATATAACCGCATGTACTGAAAAAATACTCCATCAACACTTGTTCCATGGCATTTGTCTGGCGAAGTTGTTCCAACAGACGAAATATTTTAGAATTCTTATAAAATTACTTATAACTTTTGGCGAAATAAAAATGTAGTTTTCTATCCCTTACCAATGCTAACTTTTGACACGTGTTGATCGTCTAGCAACACGCAGCTGTAGCAATTCTAAAACCCAAGGAAATAATATAGGTTTTGGTCGGGTTTCACATTCCTCTCGAACATAGGCAAAATTAGTCTCTTAATATCCACTCTGTTGCACATAGCAGTCGTCCTCCGGCCAGGAGCTACACTTGCACGGAAGATCAAAAGAGAACACACAGCACAAGAGTATCTCTGTCCCCTCCTCATCTGTCATGCGTAACGCCGTTATTCATAACATATTGTTGTAATTCCCTTAGAAAGTGGAATAACGGTGACGTTTGTTTGAAGGAAATGCTCTTAAACATCTGCTAGAAATCATGAATAGTAAGTAATAACTGCACTTCGTTGCCTGAAACAGATGTTGACCTCAGAGTTAATACTAAGTCCCACAAATGTAACTGCAGATGTTCCTGCTAATATTTGCATTTACTGATGATACTTTAGACGTAGTGGTGACGAAAAGAGAAAATTGACTATCAACTTGTTGAATATACCACATGAATTAATTAGATCCAATTACAAGCATGTAAGTACCATACGGGATGATGTTTAGGAGATTAAAATAATGAAGAGACTTGAAGGAGTTTTGGCGAGA
The DNA here is from genome assembly GCF_040412425.1 of Macrobrachium rosenbergii. Lineage (NCBI taxonomy): Eukaryota > Metazoa > Arthropoda > Malacostraca > Decapoda > Palaemonidae > Macrobrachium > Macrobrachium rosenbergii. The sequence continues at coordinate 11,666,919 of NC_089759.1, read as the reverse complement.
TCAGCACAAATATTTATGAAGTATCCAGACTTATTTTGTAAGAAGAAGTACATCCATTCTGTTACGGAGAGCAACTAATTCACCTCACCGAGCACTTTCATCAAACAAGAGCCCCAAAACCCCTGTAACTCAAAAGACCCCTCACGGTGACACGTTCACACCCGGCCTATTTCCAAGGAAGACAATTAAGCAAGGAGAAGGTTCCACCTCATTACCCGAGGTGTTGACTCCTAGATCCCAAGGTCGTTGGTTGTTACCGCGGATGCCGTTGTTTGTGAGCGCCTCTCGCAGTGAAACGCCAACGCTTCATCAGATCTGACCTCTTGTCTCCAAGTAGGAAACCCGGATAATAAGGGAACTTTCACACTCTCACTCACGCCTCCTCTCTCCCTCTCTATCTCTTCATCTGCGCCACAGTCCCATTAAGGGTTCCCACCTTTCACTATTGATCATCACCGACAACCAACTCTCAGGCTGGGAATATTAAGGGAACTTATATCATTATGCCAAGGGGCTGCCATTCTTCCTCGTTCCTTTACCTCTAATCAGACTATAAACATGAGCTCACTAATATAGCCAGTATCATCGAAAACAGTCGTCGAAGGAGAGAAGATTCTAGCATTTGCCAGTTACATTTAGCACTGACAAACTAAGACCTGAATTTGAAAATAATGTTTGTATATTTTTAGACATGAATAAACAAAAGACATAATTTACATAATGTGAATATAAAATAAATTCAGTGAAGCCTGCACATATACCTAAGTGACTAATGGGCCAACTCTCCTGCACAGAAAAGTGGATGTTGAATGCAAATGTTAGAAAACTATTGAGTTGAATTGCTTAGAAAGTATTTGTGCGGTAAGAACTGAAAGGGTGAAAAAATGTGGAGATATATAACTGATATAACGATTTGCGTGGGAGAAAGGACGGATACGAATTTTGAGATGGTTTCGTCATGTGGAATGAACGGGGAATGCGAGATTGGCGAACGGAGTATAATACTTAGAACAGACAGCTTGCAAAAGGCATTGGAAGGCAAAGTTCTTAAACCCCGAGGAAGAGCGAGAGTGCTTGCGAACTAGGGATGAATTGCGCAGTGTGAGCAGAGAGTCGTTTGTGTCGCTCATGAGTCTACTCTGATATATGAAGTGGTTAATGCTACTGACTTTTTTCTGCACATGGGATCATTCATGATTCAGCTTTTAGGGGCTGAATGTTGCAGTAATCGCTGAGCTCTTTTTTTTCTTCTTCTTCTTTCTCTAAAGGCTTGTCCAGACGAGCGGGTCCGATCGGCGGACACGCATGTCATCGGGCTCATATAACGGGCCAACCAGGGAAATCGCCTGTGCCCGTGTTAAGCGAAATCACCAGTCGGTGCCCGGTGATCTGAGGCAAGTACTGAAGGTACGACACTGCCAGACTTTTGTTATAATAGGGGGCCCATGGAATAAAAAAAAAAAGGACTATTTCATCATAGATCTTTTCAACTTGAGCATACCTTGGCATTTAGTGCACAAGCAAATAAAGCAAAGCCAATGGATTAAGTAACAGGATGTTACAGTAATAAGCAAATGCCTTATCAATTTGAATAAATATAAATTATATATATATATATATATATATATATATATATATATATATATACTATATATATATATATTTTTTCGTGTGAGTGTCTTGTCTGATCATGTATTGTTCAATTTACGTAATTTTACGGCCCTGCAAACCAAGATTACGTGGCTTACCTGCCGCTTGAAGCCAAAGGAAGTTAACCTCAAGGCATGATTGGTTAATTGGCAAAGGTCGCCAGTTGGGGTAATTAACCTTAACAAAATATTTGAGATCAGTTTGATTTTAAGCATAGCGGTTCTTCCAAACATTGGACCTTGAGGCATGCAGCGAAGCATCGAGACTGACTGTTTGCTTTACCTAAATCCTGATCTTTACTGGAATAGTTGACTATGTAATAATTAGAAGCAATCTAGACCGTAAACACATCATACTAAATTGGGGATGAAGGAGAAACAAGAAATCTGAGAAATACAGAAAAGATAAAGAGAATGGGTAGTTTTGACAAAGCGACTTTACCTTGGGCGGCAGTTGCTATGCTTTGCTTCACGCCGAGAGGAGTCTTATGTTGCTTCTTCACTTCCCACTAATAGAATAATATATAGACAAGAAAGGGAGAAGGAGGCCCCGTCGCACGTGTGGTCTCTCCAGCGAATGCTCAGTCTCTCAGGTCCCTGACAGCTGATTAAGCAAATCTTTAGGTGTCACGTTCTTATTAAAAACATTCGCCAGGGCCAGGTGAGAAGGAAAAAAGGGACCTTAGGATCACCTATTCTTAAGGCTGATAGGAAATTTTCCTATAGAGATTTGAAAGGCTAACTACTATCCGTGCCAACAGGCGTTAGTTTGAACAGAAGGCATTTCCTATATAGACAACGTCTTTTCAGTCTCAGTCAGAAGTGATCTTTTACAATCAAAGTTACGAGGCGAACAGCGGTAATAATTGTGTCCCCCTTAGGAGCCTTCACTCCCCTTTCGAGCGTGAAGGTCTATACTAAGCAAACTGTTAAGCCTCATTGGGTTACTCTCCCTGAGCAGAGTTAGTCACAGGTTAGCCTACCTAGCTGCAGACTACTACTTCCAGTAGGATGCAGGCTATATTCCCCTTTACTTACTAATTCTAGCAGTATGGAGGTGTGCAGATTTGTCTCATTCACTCACCACCGTGCGTGTGTTTTAGACCTGGCCTAGTGGTGCATTCTATGATATTCCTAGCCTAACCTATCCTACTTAACCGTAGCACCAATTGCTTACAGAGTTAATATTCTAACTAAATTACAACATGGTTGTGTTGTGATAAATTACCAAATTAATTCAGAGGTTTACCTCATGATAAATGGTGCCTCACTGAGGTCTTGGGCCATCGCGTGTCCGCGACATCGTGGCTCGTTCTAATATTAAGTGCTGAAATTAGTTGAGCTACTTACACATGATTCCTGCGGCTACTAAATTGATGTACATTACTTTAGAGCGACTAGGCTACAATTTAATCAAGGAAGAATCACCTGTTCCCTTCTCTGGGCAGGGGCCAGGATCATAGATGTTAGGGCTGTGCAGGAGGCCTCGTTGCCAGGATGTTTTCTATATTTCGGCAACTACTGGGCTCTCTTCCATTCTTCTTCTTCGGGTTCCTCCAAGGCTATCGGTGGCTGGCCCAGCAGGTGATGAGCACAGACTCAGTTGGCCAGAAGGGCTAAGCGGAGGCCTGAGAAGTCGGGCAACTAAAGAAGCTCTGGGCGCCTCCGACCTGCGACAACCGGGCGAGGCGATCGACTTACGGCATCAGGATGCCAGTTTCATTATCTTGGAAGAATTTTATTTCGATCCTCCAGGTTCATCCCCTGATTAATTTTACCGAAGGTTCGGTGCTGGAAATATCAGTGTAATGATCGCTTCATGGGGAATCCTAAGTCTCCCGGAGGATTCGCCTCGTTAATTACGACATGGGGCCTTTTCCACTAGTAGCGCTCAACGTCCGTGTGAGCAGATCTGCTTTTCTCTAGTGCTGCGCAAGTGGCACTGGCAGTTAGTCAGGCATGCCCTGACAAAGAGAGTCGGAGGTGCAATACCTCAGAATGACTTGGGTTTTAGCTGCGACAGAGATTCCTGCCCCAGCATGAGATCGTAGCCTCTCCTAGAGTTTTGTTGGGGGCGTCCCATGGCGTTGGCCGGCCTGTTGTGGAGTGGTCTGCCCGCTTGCACGTCTTGCAGCGGTACTGCTCCTCCTGAATCTCTCTTCGCGGAGGAGGACCTCTTGGTGGGCCAGCCTTCTTTGGTCTGGAGGGCTGGGCCTGGCTGGTTAGGTGGCGCCCCTTCGGACCACTTTGGTGGGCGGAGGTGGAGGTTGTCATTGTTGGGGTTACAACTGGGGCCTCCGTGGAGGAAGTACGCGATGCCTCTTGGTGACGTTGTGTGACTAGCAGAGAAGATCGACCCAACAAGAAGACACGCTCCGGGCAATTCACCTACCAGAAATGGTGGAGTAGCGTACCCCAGCGTGGCCTGGAGTTGGACCGTGGGAGCGGTGATGGTGTGGCCCTCTATCCCTTCATTTCCCACCGCGTTTCTTCGTCAACCACAGCACGGCCTTGCTTGGGCCCTGGTGATCAGGCTAATATCTGCGCGTGTCTACTGTGACCAGAAGAGATTAGGCAGGCTAGTGCTCTGAAGAGGGCCACCGGGGCTAGACTGATTTCAGTCTCTGGTAAAGATCGGTCGCGGACCAGCGGCGAAATGAAGTGGTGGTTGACAGAATTTGGTGGTGGGGACATGGTGTGGACGAGGCTGGAGATCCCAGCATTGTAGTGTGCCCAGCCCCACAAGTTGACCTTTTGGTTGGGCTGGTGGCCTGCAATAACCTATTGGAGGAGAGGGCTGAAGCCGGATGAATCGGGGCAGGTTCTGGCTGGTAGGGTTAAGGCTGCTTATTAGTGCGAGTTTGCTCGGCATTCAACTGGCGTGGCCCCTTCTTGCAATAGTTGCACAGGAGTCTTCGGCAGTTAGTCACTGGGCGGAGTGGGAGAGGTAGGCCGGAGGGATGATTAAGCTTCTGAGGAGTGTCACCGACTGATTAAGTTCCACGAATCAGCCATAAGACACACTTCCATAAGTGTGTGGAGGCTGTTTATAATTAAGATATGCGGCAAGGGACTAACACAGTGGAAAGGTCTTCGAGCATGGTCGATTAGAAAAAGATCCTCAAGCGTGGTGCCAGACCAAAGGTGAACCAGCGCGTGCCGGCGGTTTGTGACATGCCCCATTCTGTCCAAGACCAGCCGCGACTTCCTTGGCAAGACCTCAGACATTATCCATTTTCTGGGGTTATCTCGTAGGCCTTGGCTCTGGGCACTGCCATGTTACTCAATCTTCTCATTCAATGGCCTTCTGTAACTTTCCCTCCCTTGCTCCTTGTGTGTTAAGGCTCTCTCAGTCTCATGGTGCTGTAGTTATCAGAAAAGGCCTCGATCTCCTCAGCCATGCTTCTGCACCGTCCTCGTCACTTGGGGACTAGAATTGATAACGAGGTGGGCGTTTGATGCAGCAGGTGTAGGACTGGAGCTTGCTGTGAGCCACTCTTGACATTCTCATTTTGACTCTTTCCAGCTCGAGCTCTTTCTCCTTGCAGGCTAGCTCACTTTCCTTGCATTGCTCATTGCCATTCTTCTTTCTTCTCTTTCCTCTTCTATTTACATACCTTTCAAGCTTCTGCATGTGAGACATTCTTCTTGCCTCTATAGTCTTTCTTCTTATGCAGCCAGTGAGTGCGCCATAACCCAGGTGGTAAGTTCCGAGGCCAGTGAGACCTGCCGCCGTCCCAGCCCCAGGAAGAGTTTATAATGCTCTGCTGCATGGTTCTGGTGAGGAAGGAGCGATCTAACAGTCGACCAGGCGTGCTTGGGCAGCGAGAGGAAGTGTCTCTTCAATATTGTGGCACCCTTTCAAGGTGAGCATTATGGTTTAAGGTGTGCAGTGTACAGATTCACACTGGTGGCACTCAGTATCCCTAGGCACTGGTGCAGGTTAGGTCCCAGAAGAACTTTCTCTTCTGTGTTCCCCTTTTGTTTTGTTTTATTTATTTTCTGGATGCTTGCTTGGTAGCACTTATGGTGCCAATAACAGTTCCTAAGGACCCTCTACTGGAGGTGCTTAGGCTATATGGGAGGAAAGGCCTCCTATACCCCCTGCACAGAGTGCAACAATCGAATGAGAGAAAGGGGTAAAGAGAGAGAGAAATGGCTGTCAGTGATGACAGTCTGCAAATTATTGGCACTGTGGAATAAAGTGGTGGGTTTTTTCTTTAAAGATCCTCGTGAGTGGCTGGTCCCAGTACCCAACCCAGTGCTGGCCTTCTTCTTTCAGAGGTGAAAACTACTGTTGCTTCTGATTCTGGATATGACCTTTTTCGTGACCGACAGTTTATCACTGTATCGTAGTACTCTTAACTTGTCACTGTATTGTGGGACAGAAGGAATTGTTTCTTTTATTTGGTTTATTGTATTCGAATTAATTAGCCTAGTGTCGGCCGTTCTTTCTTTGAAGAGGGTCGTACACTTAGGTTAGGAATGCTTACTTGAATGACAGAGAGAGAGAGAGAGAGAGAGAGGGGATTTTCAAATCGCGAATTTCTTGCTGCTTGAGAACATAAAGCAAAAGATCTTATAAATACATGGCATGGATCTTAATAGAAATTATATAGATCGTCGTCTTGGCTTCATAGGATGAAACTTTATTATGTAAACTCCTGGGCGGCGTCCTAGTTTATGCGTAAAATTTTAAATTCTCTTTATATGATTTTTCATAAAGGTATTTGTATAGGAACTTGTTATGGTATTACTCTAACTAAGGCCTATCTTTCCCTGCCTAATTGTCTTTGGTTTGTCTAGCTAAGATATTGCGAGGTGGGTTTACTACGAAAAGCAAAAAAAAAAAAAATATGCCCCAAGAGTGGCGGGAGCAGAGTCGAGGTCACAATAACAAGGTCTTTAAGATGGTAAGTCCGTTGAGCCTAAATTTCAAACCTTAGGCGTGCGACAAACAAATGGCGGTTCTCTCACAAACAGTTGAACAATTCAAAACAACCGCGCGAACACGGCGGAGGAATCCAAAATGGCGGGTATTTCCCTTTTAGCACCAAATTCAAAACAACGCGAAACAAATGCAGGTATCAGTTTGTTTAAATATACCAATCGCCGCATGGCGTTTTTACGTTACGGATGGAAAACTAAATTACCAAACGCTTTGTGTCTTTTGATATACGTAACTCACCGGACATTAAACAAAGAATGAAAAGAGAAATGCTAGCCTGCCTGCGTAAATTTACGTTGTTGAGCGGTACCTTTATTGTAAAATTACTATTTCAGTTCGTTTGCTACTTCACTGGCACGGTTTTTTGAATGATTCCCGCTATATGAACCACGACGATCAGAACTGCCGACGCGATTAGTACATTACTTTGTGTATATGAAATGGGCTCCGCTTTTCTCGGCCGAACGCGGTAAGATGCCCTTGTCTTAAGCGTTATAAATTATAGCTACTCTGCTCTCAGCGCACCCTTGCCTACTAAGCTGCATTCTCGCTACACTTGTTATTATAACTATTCTCTTTACCGCTTATTATTATGCCTGGTTCCTTGTTTGGAAGAATGAAATGGGGTTGGATATCTGACTTTTATTTTTTTTGGAATTAATGTAATTTTAATTTCCTTTTCTCCAGATTCTTTCACTAAAATTTACTTTAAATTCTCACTTAAGGTTGCCAATGTTAAATTATGTGGTCTTGGCTGATCATGTATTGTCCAATTCACATTAATTTTATGGCCCTGCAAACCAAGATTACCACGTAACCTGCCACTTAGGCAAAAGTTAAACCTCCAAGACAGTGTTGAGTGGCCAAGGTTGCCAGTTAAGGGTAATTAACCTTAACAAGAAATATTTGAGATAATTTGATTTTAAGCATAGCGATTCTTCAAACATTCGGACATGAGGCATACGAAAGCATCGAGACTTGACCTGATTTGCTTACCTAAATCCTAGTGTTTTACTGGAATATACTTGAGGTTAAACTAACAATATGAATTCGGCAATCTGAACCGTGGCTTACACATGTACCTAAATTGGGATGAAGGAGGAAACAAAAGAAATGCGAAATACAGAAAAGATAAAAGGAAATGGGTGAAGTTTTGAACAAGCGACTTACCTTGGACGAAGCGTTATGCTTCAACCACCCTTCCAGAGAGTCTTATAATTGCTTCTTCACTTCACTAATGAATAATAGACAAAGAGAAAGGGAGAGAGGCCCACGTCGCCACGTGTGAATACTCTCGGATCTGCTCCAGTCTCTCTCTCAAGTTCCCTGACCGGCCTGGGTCAAAACAGTCACCCCCAGGTGTCCCACGTTCTTGTTAAAAACGTGCGCCCAGAGACAGGTAGGAAGGAAAAAGGGACCTTAGGACCACCTATTCTTAAGGCTGATAGGAAGTACCTATAGGGTGAAAGGCCTAACCTATCACGTTCAACGGACATTTTAAAGGATTTGAACTGAAAACGCTCCTATGAACAAAATACTCGGTCTCAGTCAGGCTGATATTTTTACAATCAAAGTTCTGAGAGACGAACAGCAGTAATATTTGTAAAAAAAATATATATATATATATATATATATATATATATATATATATATATATATATATAGTGTGTGTGTGAACATTTGTGCATACACATAAAAAGTAAGTGAAATCATTTTGCATTTGATCATAAGCATCATGTTTATATATAGTATGTACCCAAATCTCTAAGAAGAGAGAGAGAGATTATGTCTGTATGTTTTGTAAAAAAAAAAAAAAAAAAAAATTACCCTGGAGAAATAGGACCTGAAACACTCCAATTTGTTTTTCCTTCTATGTATACTTTAAGTAGATGCTTTACACTCGTCAATCAAACCGGTCAAGAATTCAGCTCTGGTTTATCATAGAATATTTTTTGCATAAGTTTATAACGGTGAGTGAATGGGTTATAATTTTATATGCATATATATATATATATATATATATATATATATATATATATATATATATGTGCATTATATATGTATATAAATATCTATCTACCTACCTACCTGACCTATCTATCTATCTACCTATTTTTATAAAATATAAATACATGCATACTCATACATACATATACAGTTGTGACTCACACACAAACACAAATATATAGTCCATAAGTTCTCAAAGTAATCTCAAAATTGCAGACTAGACCAAACAAAACATTTTTATTTAATCTTCTTCCTAGACATATAATTTCTGAGCAAGACAGAAGGCGTTACACAAAAATATTCCTGTTTAATTCGACCTTGGGTCCTTGTGTTTGTTAGACTGGATTTGCCAGAAATGTCTACTGTCATTATAAATAAAAAGAAGGAGAGGGATGCTGTTCCTCTGGCAGGTACTTTCACCTGATTAGCCTCTCTCTCTCTCTCTCTCTCTCTCTCTCTCTCTCTCTCTCTCTCTCTCTCTCTCTCTCTCTCTCTCTCTCTCTCCGTTACTAAAAATCCCTGCGTTGCCTCCAATCGAGCCTCTGCTGTTATGCTGTGTCGCATGTTTGTATCTTGTTTTAGGACGGCATGGCTCTACCTTTATAGAGAAGATATGCAGGTATTGCATCGCCATGTTGTAGTTCTCTTCTTACTATTGTTATGGCTCCGTAAACATCTCTTATTTAATAATCTCTGCATTCTCGTCTTTCTCTTTATACATACACTTAATTATTGTAACAAGAAACAGTTTCTTTCTGAGCATTACTGGCCTATGTTTTTCGCACGACACTCGACAAGGGACTGGCGGCGTCGGGCAGGCCAACAGGGTGCCCGCTAACGTGCTCCCACGGCGGGTACGCCAGCTCATCGATGGCCTTAGAAGCCACACAATGGGGAAACGGTTTAATGTTATAAAAAAAAAAAAAAAAAGCGAGCACCCACATGCTTGTTTACATGATATATATATATATATATATATATATATATATATATATATATATATATATATATATATATATAAAATATACCTGAATCATGAAAATATGGAACATGATGAATATATATAAATAGGACAAAATCCACGAAGGAAGGAGAAACAATGTAGTACTGCAAGGCCTTTCGACTTCAAAAGCCTTGCAGTACTCCATTGTTTCCCTTTCCCTCGTGGATTTTGTCTTTATATATATATATATATATATATATATATATATATATGGTTATTATCACTTTTGTACGTGATTGTTTATCTTACATTACCACAATTGAAAAATAAGAAACGGGGTGTAGGTCCTGACCGGTTTCGACTTTATTTCCAAGCCACTGGCGAAGGACTGATACAGAGTGTGAGAAGTCACAAATATATATACTACAAGAACAGTACTGATGAACATACACAACCGTTAGGGACTCCCATATCCCCCTCCAGGCTGATTATCGAGTGGAGTATTGCTTTAAAACTCATTTGGCTAAGAAATCACAACAAATCTCTGAGACATTGCTATTAAACTGAATATACCCCTCAGATCCACTGACAGGTGTCATGAGCGATTGAAACTCATTAACATTACTACACCGTGCAGCTTACAAAATGCAGTGTCCTATTTTCATACATCTCACACACCTTAAAGGTTTAAAATAATTACAAATTTCTTTTTGATATTAAAGGATCAAGTTTATATCCATAGCTAGTATTCATATTATGGTTGTAACTTTCTTTTATAAAAGCTAGATTCAATGTGTTCCTTACCAGTGCATTGTCGAATACCAAATCCTTTGCCTTAGTTGATAGCATAGTTATTCTCACTGCATGTACAAACCTACCACTGTTCCCCTTGTGCATACCTCACACATTTCTTATGTTGTTCAATTCTTTTTCAGTGCCGGTTTGGCAATATAAGTTGTCACAAGACTTACACGGAATTTTATATACACACCCTTTAGTATTGTCTGGGAGTTCTGATATTGCATTTTCATTGTTGTATTGTTCTTAAATGCGACATTACTGCAAAATTCTTAAGAAGATGAGTCATCTTTCATATTATTATTATAAAGCCAAAACAAACACATTTTTTTGTGTTGTAAGGTTCTTTCTGGTTTTGATACATGATCTTTTGCCGCTAAATACACTGTTTAATACTATCAGGATATTTCAATTGTTGCCTGCGTTCTAATCTTATCCTTTATCATAATATATTAAGATTACATACCCGTAATGCATTACAAACATGATGAACATTGACTTTCAACATATGCTTTTGTCAGAATAAATGCTGCAAAATATTAATGTTGAGTTTTCTATACATATATTCAAACCCACTACTATTTCTTCGTATGAGGACATCCAACAGTAAGCACCCATCATTTTCCATTTCCATCCCTCTCTGTATCAGTCAGCCTGTTAATGGCTTGGAAATAAAGTCAAAACGGTCAGGACCTACACCCGTTCTTATTTTTCACCTGTGGTAATGTGTGATATATATATATATATTGTTACATGTGAGATGTGGTTGATCATGTATTATTCAATTTACGTAATTTTGACCCTGTAAACCAAGATTACCGTAACCTGCACTTGGCCAAGTTCGCCTCAAAGATGAGGCATTAAACAATGGTCCTTAGTTAGGTTAACCTTAACAAAGAATATTTAGATGATGCCAGTTTACGCATAGCAGTTCTTCCAAACATTCGGACCTTGAGGCATACAAAGCATCAATTTAACCTGATTTTGCTTACCTAATCCTGAGTATTTACTGGAATAACAGGTTGAAGCTAACAACATAATAATTTAGCTTAATCAGACTTGTGAACACATATACGTAAGTGGTGACAGAAATCAAGAAATTTGAAATACAGAAACAAAGGATAAAAGAATAGTGAAGTTTTGAACAAAAGCGACTTTACCTTAAGATGACGTTGTCGCATCAGCGACCGGCGTGGGTTCTTTGCAATTGTTTCTTCTTCCCTATCGAATAATAGACCAAAAGAAGAGGAAGAGGTCCAACTGGGCGTGTTATCTCCAGCTTGGTTCTCTCTGAAGTTCCCTGACCCGGCCTGGGTCAAAACAGGCCTATCAGTCATGCCTTGGCGTCTACGCTTTGTTTGAAACATTAAGCCACGAGACAGGTAAAGGAAAAAGGACCTTTGGGACACCTATTTTTAAAGTTGAATATGAAGTGCCTATAGGGTGGAAGGCCTAACTTCCTATCTGTTCTGGACGTTAAGGTTTGAACTGAAGATGCTCCCTATATAGACAGCGTCTTTTCCCGGTCTCCAGTCAGGCTGATATTTTGCAATCAAAAGTTACGAGCGAACAGCAGTAATATTTGTAAGCTCCCCCTTAAGAGGAGCCTTCACTCCTTTTTGGCGTGAAAGGTCTATACTAACAAACTGTTCGCCTCTTGTAGAGTTACTCTGCCTACAATGAACAAGTTAGTCCTGGTTAGCCTACCTGGCTGAGCCTAACTAGATGGATGCAGAACTATATCACTACTTAACCTAATTCTAATAGCAGTACTAGAAAGGTGCTCAGGTTCTCATTTACCTCTACAATCACTTGATGTGTTTTAGGCCTAGCCTAAGTGGTACATTCTATGATATTCCTTCAACTTCATCTAACCCGACCGTACTTCCAACATAAAGAGAGTTAATATTCTAATTATTAACATGGTTTATTTTTAATACAATTAAAATTTATAGTTAATTCATGAGGGTTGCCTCATATGATAAATGGGTGCCTCACTGAGGTCTTAGGCCATGCGTGTCCACGGTATCGTGGCTCGTTCCTAATAGATTAAGATTACTGAAATTAGTTAGGCTACTTACATGATTACTGTGGCTCGGTGGTAGAGTGGAAGTTTGGATACTAAATTGATGTACTGTGTACTTTTAAAGTGGCCTAGGCTAGGTACAAATAAAGGAAGAGATATTTTTAGCTCCTTCTCTGGGCGGGGCAGGATGCTCTGAATGTTAGACACTGTGCCAAGGGCACTGGAGTGCCGGATACGGCGTTCTGGCACAAGCAACTGACTCTTACTTCTTCTTCTTCCGGTTCCTCCAAGGGCTGTAGTAGCTGGCCTAACAGGTGATGAAACACCGACTCCGGGGACAGGCCAGAAGGGCTGGCAGGCGCGGTGGGGGCAACTGCAGCTTCGGGAACTCCACGCTCCATTGCTCGTGTGCCGGGCGGAAGCGTCGACTTCTCGTCCGAGATGCAGTTCCTGGTCACTTCCAAGGGAGGGGTACCATTTCGATCCTCAGGGGTTCATCCCCTGGAGTCCGGCCCCCTGCGAGAAAGAAAAGAAGGTTCAGGTGCTGGAGGCTCTCCAGTCGCGCGATCAACTGCGCCAAATCCTAAATCTACGGATTCGCCTCATGATTTAGACCCGGCATAGGGGCCTTTACCGCTGGTAGCTCCGCGTCGGGACGGACGAGGTCTGCTGCTCAGTGCTCGCAGTGGCACTGGCAGCAGTTGAGGTCAGGCATGCTTGACAGGGGTCCGGAGGTGCAATACCTCTCGGACGACTTGGGATTTAACTCGCGGCAGAGATTCCTGCCCCAGCGGGGATCGTAGCCTCTCCTAGAGAGTTTTTGTTCGGGCGTCCGCTGGGCGTTGCTTGCTTGGGCAGCCTCCCAATTTGTGGAGTGGTCTGCCGCTTGCGTCCTGCAGCGGTGCTGCTTTCCTCCTGAATCTCTCCAGCGGAGGAGGACCTCTTGGTGGACAGCGCCCGCAGATGGAAGAGCTGAGCCTGAAATGGTTGGGCTGTGCCCCTTCCGCGAACCTGTTTGGCGGAAGGTGGAAGTTGTCACTGTGAGTGTTGGGTGGGCCTCCGTGTTGGAGATGTAGCGACTGTAATTGGCGTGGTGGCGAACTTCATGAAGAAAATCCCGACCAACAAGAAGACCCTCCGGGCAATTCCACCTACCATGGCGGTGGTACTCGTTACCCAAAGTGTCGTGGAAATTGGACGCTGCGGAGCGGTAATGGTATGGCCCTCTATCCACTTCATTTCCACGGGTTTCAACCGTCAACCATGGCACCGGCTGGCACTTGAGCCTAAAGTGATCGACTAATGTCTGCCACGCAGTGTCTACTGTAGGCGGAAGGTCACTGGCAGGCTAGTGCTCTGAAGAGGCCACGGACGACTGGGTTTCCAGTCTCGGGGTAAAGGATCGGTGCGGACCAGCGGCGAAAATGAAGTGCTGATTAGGTTGACAAATTTGGTGGTGGGGACATGATGTGGATGACGGAGTCCCAGCATTGTAGTGTGGCCACAGGATCTCTGCAGACCTTTTGGATCGACTCGGTAGCCTGCAGTAACTGTTGGAGAGAGGGCTGAGCGGATGAATCGGGAGCGGAGTTCTGGCTAGTAGGAGTTAGGCTGCTTATTGGTGCAGTTTGTATCGGCCTCCCAGCTGGCGTGGCCCCCTTCTTGCAATAGTTGCACAGAGATGTGCTGGGCAGTCCATTCTTGGGCGAGTGGAGTTCAGGTAGGCCGGAGGGATGATTAGCTTCACAGGAGGTGCTATGCGACTGATTGAAGGTTTCCCACGAATCAGCCATGGAGGCAAACTTCCATAAGTGTGGAGGGCTGTTTATCGTTAAGATATACAGCAAGGGGCCCTGGCACACATTGGAAAGGTCTTCTAGCATGGTCGTTGAAAAAAGTCCTCAAGCGTCGATTGCAGGCCGAGAGTCGAACCAAGCGCGTGCCGGACCTGGTTTCTGACATGCCCATTCCGTCCAAGACCAGCCAACTTCCTTGGCAAGACCTCGGAACCGTTGTCTCCATTTTTCTGGGGTTATCGTAGGCCTTTGTAGCTCTCTGAACTCGCCACATGTTACCTCTGGCTCTTCCCAGTAGCGGCGCTGCAACAACACCTCCATATGCTTGCCGATGTTAAGGCTCTCTCCGTCTCACGATGGTGCTGTAGTTATCGAAAAGAGCCTGCGATCTCCTCAGCCCATGCTTCTGGCTCGTCCTCAGTCACTTGGGACTAGGGGGTGATACTCAGTGGCGTTTGATGCAGCAGGTGTGGGACTGGAGAGGCTTGATGGCCTAACCATAACCCGGCATTCTCCATTTCGCTCTCTCAAGCTTTCGAGCTCCTTCTCTTTTAAAGACTAACTCAGTTTCCTTGCAGAAGTAGCTCATGCTGTCTCCTTCTTTCTTCTCTTTCCTTTTCATATTGCCTCTGCCGGCTTCATACTTCCTTTGCTCGAGTCTTTCTTCCTTCTCCACTTAGCCAGAAGTCGATCCACTTGTCGCCATGATGGTAAGTTCCGAGCAGTGAGACCTGCGCCGTCCCCAGCCCAGGAAGGGTTTATAATGCTCTGCTGCCATGGTTCTGGTGGAAGGGCGTCTAACGGTCGACAGGCGTGGGCAGCAGGAAGTGTCTGCCTGTGTGGCACCCTTTCAAAGGTGGCACACTGTAGTTTAAAGTGTACCGATGTACAGGTCACACTGGTAGCACCTCAGTATCCCTAGGCACTGGTGCAGGTTAGGTCCCCAGAAGAACCTTCTAACTACCATGTTCCCCTTTTTGTTTTCTTTAGTGGCATATGGTGCCAATGTGTTTCCTAGGGACCCTCTACTGGGTGCTGACTGGGAGAAAAGGCACTCCCCTGCAGAGTGCAACAATCCCGAATAAGAGAGAGAAAGGGAAGGTAAAAGAGAGAGAGAGAGATAGAGAAGTAAGCTATTCCAGGGTGACAATTGCAAATTGTGGCACTGTGGAATAAAGTGAGTTTTGGGTTTTTCTTAAAGGTCCTCGTGAGTGGCTGGTCCCAGTACCCGACCCACAGTGCTGGCCCCTTCTTTTCCAGAGGTGAAAACTACTGTTTGCTTCGGTCTGGATAGCAGGCCTCCTCGTGGCCGACAGTTTTCACTGTATTGTAATTACTCTTAACTTGCCTCATCTATTGTAGGACAGAGGTGTTTCTTTTAATCGGTTTATTGTATTCAGATTAGTATAGCCTGGTAATAGGCGTTCTTTCTTTGAAGAGGTGTGCAATGAGTTAAGATACTACTTGAATAGTGTGAGAGAGAGAGAGAGAGAGAGAGAGAGAGAGAGAGAGAGAGAGAGAGATTTTCAATCCAGCAATTTCTTGCTGCTTGAGAAACATGTAAACAAGATTTTATACATGCACAATGCATGGATCTTAATAAAATGATATAGATGCGTCGTCTTGGCTTCCTTGAGATTACTTTATTGTCTTAATTTTCCCGGGAGCCGGCGTCCTAAAAGTTCTCGTAAAATTTAAAATTTTCTTTATATGATTTTTATAGTAGGTATTACGTCATAGGAACTTGTGGTATTACCTCTAACTAAGGCCTATCTTTCCTGCCTAAATTATCTTTTGGTTTTTCTAGCTAAGATATTGCGGGTGGGATTCCCGCTACGAAGGAAAAAAATATATACCCCAAGGTGGCGGGAGCAGGAAATTAGTCTAATATAAGGTCGTTGAGATGGCGGCCAAGGTCGATTAGGCCTAATTTCAAAACAACCTCGAGCCCGTGAAAGGAAACCCCAAAATAAGCGTTCTCTCACAAACAGTTCGAACAACCTAAAACAACAGCGCGAACCACGGCGGAGGAGAATCAAAATCAGCCCGGGTATTTTCTTTTCAAACAAATTCCAAAACAACATAACAAATGCAGGTATCCAGATTTTACTTTAAATATACCACTCATGCATAGCGTTTTTTCATTCTGGATGGAAAAACTAAATTACCAACGCTTTGTGTCTTTTGGTATACGTATTCTCACGGACATTAAACAAAGAATGAAAGAGAAATGCTAGCTCACCTCGTAAATTTACGTTGTTGAAACGGTACCCTTTATTGTAAATTACTATTTTCAGTTCGTTTTGCTACTTCACAACGGTTTTGAATGATTCGCTATATACAGAAACAACGTCCCGGAGTTGCCGACGCAGTTTCTGTGCTGTAATATATGAACTGGGCTCAGATTCTGAAGCCTTTGATTACGTTAGCGAGCGGCTTGATTTCTGATCGAACCATTAATGTCCTTGTCTTGACGTTATAAATTATGGCGCTCTGCTCGAGTCGCACACTTTTTACCACCACAGCTAATTCTCCACTACACTGCGTTATTATAATAATGCTACTGCTTATTATTATGCCTCGTTCCTTGTTTGGAAGAATGAAATGGAGTTCGATGTCTGACTTTTATCTTTTGTTAATGTAATTTAATTCCTTTTCTCCAGATTCACTATAAAATGTACTGAATTCTCACTTAAGATGCATGATATTTACGTGTAGGGTCTTGGTTGATCATGTATTATTCAATTTCATTAATTTTACGGCCCTGCAAACCAAGATTACGTAACCTGCACTTGAAGCCAAGAGATTAACCTCAAAGACAGACGTTAATTTAGCCAAAGGTCGCCAGTTAAGGGTTATTAACCTTAACAAAGAATATTTGAGATGAATTTGATTTTAAGCATAGCAGTTCTTCCAAACATTGGACGAGGCATACAAAGCATCAATTTAACCTGATTTTGCTTACCCTAAATCCTAGGTATTTACTGGAATATAACAGAGTTAGAAGCTAACAACATAATAATTTAGCTTGTCTAGACTTGTGAACACATATACCGTAAGTGGTGGCTGGAGAACATTTGAAATACAGAAAACAAAGGATAAAAAGAATGAAGTAAGTTTGAACAAAAGCGGCTTTACCTTAGGGCCCGGCGTTGTGCGTATCAGCGACCGACGATAGATTCTTGCAGTGTTTCTTCACTTCACTAATAGAATAATAGACAAAGAAAGGAGGAGAAGAGGTCCAACTGGGCGATCTCTCCAGCTTAGTTCTCTCTGAAGTTCCCTGACCATTTTCCGTTCAAAACAGGCTATCAGTCATGCCTTGAAACCGTCTACGCTTTTGTTAAAACATTCACCACGAGAGACAGGTAAGGAAAAAAGGACCTTAGGACCACCTATTTTAAAGTTGAATATGGAAATTTTCCTGGGGTGGAAGGCCTAACTTCCTATCCCGTTCTCCAACGGACGTTAAAGTTTGAACTGAAGATGCTCCTATATAGACAACGTCTTTTCCAGTCTCAGTCAGGCTGATATTTTTACAATCAAAAATTCTACGAGATGAACAGCAGTAATATTTGTAAAAATATATATATATCTCTCTCATTCTGACTCGTGGATCGGGCAGTCTCTCAGGTGGAAAGCAAAGTGATTTTACTGGGCTAAGTCAAAAAGTTGGAACCACAGGAGCAACTGCAAGGAATTACCTGGGCAAGCTAACTGCTTGCATACCAGCGGATTTTCCCAACTTCCCGACTCAGCAATGACCAATAGACAACATTTCATTCGAATTATCCCGCTAAAAGGTGAATAAGATGAAATCATCAACCGCACAATCACGTGTGGAACAGAAATAAATTTCTGACTCACGTCTGGGATCAAATTTGATCCCTCTCAGGTGGAAAGCAGAGGCGTTGCCACTGGAGCTAGTCAAAGAAGTTGGAACCTGAGGAGCAACTGCACCCAAGGAATTACCTGGGCAAGTAACTGCTTTGCATACCAGCGGATTTTTCCCAACTTCCCGTCAGCAATGACCCAATAGACAACATTTCATTCGAATTATCCCTTCTGAGTGAATAAGATAGAAATCATCAACACACAATCCGCATTATTGGAACAAGAAATAAATTTCTGACTCGTCGGGATGAACCCAGGTCTCTCGGTGGAAAGCAAGAGCGTTACCCGCACTGGGCTATACAAGTCAAAAGAAGTTTGGAACCTGAAACGCTGCCCGAGAATTACACCGTGCATTAACTGCTTGCATACCAGCTGATTTTCCCCAACTTCCCGACTCAGCAATGACCAGACAACATTTCGTCGAATTCTTCCCTTCACGAGTGAATAAGATGAAATCATCAACGCAATCACGTGTGGAACAGAAATAAAATTTCTGACTCCGCGTCGGGATCGAACCAGGTCTCGGTGGAAAGCAAGGGCGTTACCCACTGGGCTATACAAGTCAAAAGAAGTTGGAACCTGAGAGCAACTGCACGAAGACCTGGAGCAACTAACTGCTTGCATACCAAGTTTTCCCAACTTCCCGACTCAGCAATGACCAATAGACAACATTTCATTCGAATTATCCTTCTGAGTGAATAGTTGAAATCATCAACACACAATCGCATTAATAGACAGAAATAAATTTCTGACTCCGTGAGGATCGAACAAGTCTCTCAGGTGGAAAGGCACAAGGGCGTTACCACTGGAGCTAAGTCAAAAGAAGTTGGAACCTGAGAGCAACTACATAAAAAGAATTACCTGGGCAAGCTAACTGCTTGCATACCAGCGAAGTTTTCCCCAACTTCCCGACTCAGCAGTAATAGACAACATTTCATTGAATTATCCCTTCTGAGTGAATGGTAAATCATCAACGCACAATCACGTGTGGAACAGAAATAAATTTCTGACTCATCAGGGATCAGACAGGTCTCTCGGGTGGAAAGCAAGAGTACCACTGGAGCTATACAAGTCAAAGAAGTTGGAACCTGAGCAACTGCAAGAATTACCTGGAGCAAGCTAACTGCTTGCATACCAAATTTTCCCCAACTTCCCGACTCAGCAATGACCAATAGACAACATTTCATTCCGAATTATCCCTTCTGAGTGAATAAGATGAAGAAATCATCAACACACAATCCGTGCTGGAACGAAATAAATTTTGACTCACGTGAAGGATCGAACCCAGGTCTCTCGGGTGGAAAGCAAGGCGTTACCCACTGGGCTATAAGTCAAAAGAAGTTGGAACCTGAGCAACTGCACGAGAATTACCTGGAGCAAGCTAACTGGCATACCAGCGGATTTTCCCCAACTTCCCGACTCAGCAATGACCCAATAGACAACATTTCATTCCGAATTATCCCTTCTGGTGAATAAGATAGAAATCATCAACACACAATCCGTGTGGAACAGAAATAAATTTCGACTCGCGATAGGATCGAACTTAGGTCTCTCGGGTGGAAAGCAAGGCGTTACCCACTGGGCTATGCAAGTCAAAGAAGTTGGAACCTGAGAGCAACTGCACCCAAAGAATACCTAGGCAAGTAACACCGCACATATAGCCAGTTTTCTAACTTCCCGACTCAGCAATGACCCAATAGACAACATTTCATTCGAATTATCCCTTCTGGTGAATAAGATAGAAATCATCAACACACAATCATAGTGTGGAACAGAAATAAATTTCTGACTCACGTCGGAGATTCAATGGAGTCTCTCAGGTGAAGCAGGCGTTACCCTGGGCTATACAAAGTCAAAAGTTGGGACCTGAGAGCAACTGCACCAAAGGAATTTACCTGGGCAAACCAACACCGCCCGCATACCATGAAGTTTCTAACCGACTCCTTAATGGCCCAATAGACAACATTTCATTCAATTCTTCCGCTTCTGAGTGAATAAGATGAAATCATCAACACACAATCACGTGTGGAACAAGCCATTTCTGACTCATGTTAAAGGATCAGACTTTTGAGTCCGGGTGGAAAGCAAGGGGCGTTACCACTGGGCTATAAGTCAAAAGAAGTTGGAACCTGAGGCAACTGCACCCAGGAATTACCTAGACGGCTAACTGCTTGCATACCAGTTTTCCCCAACTTCCCGACTCAGCAATGACCCAATGACAACATTTCATTGATTATCCCTTCTGAGTGAATAAGATAGAAATCATCAACACACAATCACTATAATGGAACAGAAATAAATTTCTGACTCCACGACAGTTAGACCCAGGTCTCTCAGGGTGGAAAGCAGGGCGTTACCCACTGGAGCTATACAAGTCAAAAGAAGTTGGAACCTGAGGCAACTGCGCAAGGAATTACCTGGGCAAGCTAACTGCTTGCATACCAGCGAAGTTTCCCCAACTTCCCACGACTCAGCAATGACCCAATAGACAACATTTCATTCGAATTATCCCTTCTGAGTGAATAAGATAGAAATCATCAACACACAATCACGTGTGGAACAGAAATAAATTTCTGACTCACGTCGGGATCGAACCCAGGTCTCTCAGGTGGAAAGCAAGGGCGTTACCCACTGGGCTATACAAGTCAAAAGAAGTTGGAACCTGAGAGCAACTGCACCCAAGGAATTACCTGGGCAAGCTAACTGCTTGCATACCAGCGAGTTTTCCCCAACTTCCCGACTCAGCAATGACCCAATAGACAACATTTCATTCGAATTATCCCTTCTGGTGAATAAGATAAATCATCAACACACAATCACGTGTGGAACGAAAATAAATTTCTGACTCACGTCGAGATGAACCCAGGTCTCTCAGGTGGAAAGCAGGCGTTACTGCACTGGGCTTATCGGCGTGAGTCAGAAATTTATTCTGATCCCTGCGTGATGTGTGTTGATATTCTATCTTGTCGAAGGGTAATTCGAAGTGAAATGTTACTCTATTAGTCATTGCTGATCGAGAGATTGAAAAGCTTTCGCTGATATGCAACAGTTAGCTGCCCAGGCAATTCGCAGTGCGGTTCAACTCTTTTGACTTGCGTAACCCGGTGAATACTCGCAATTGATCCGACGATAGTCGAAATTTGTTCCGCGACGATTATCGTGTTGATGACTATGTGGCGCTCAGAAAGGTGTTCAGTGAAAATGCCTCTGTCATTGCTGAAGATCGAAGATTGAGAAAAGCTTCGCTTAGTAACTGTTGTGCGATGTAGTGCGGGTGAATTTCTTCCACCGTATGGCCCGGTGGTGGCATGCGCAGACACAGGTTGACCCGGCGATGGTCGAACCTTCTGTTCACGATGTTGATATTTCTATCTTGTTCACTCAGAAGAATCAGTGAAATGTTGTCTATTGAGCTCATTACTGGTCGAAGTGAGAAAACTGGCGCGCTACTGAAGCGGTAGCCTTCGCGGGTGCGATTAGCTGCGGAGTTCACGACTATTGCTGGCAGTGAAGTAACGCCGCTGAAGTACTGGGTTGATCGGCGTGAAGTCGAGAGGCTACTGTTCCTAACGTGACGATGATTCTACGCTCTTGATGCACTCGGAAGGAGCTCAATTCGGTAATGCAAGATAGAAGTTGAAGGCTTCGCGGTATCACGAAGCAGTTAACTTGCCCGAGCTCGCAGGTGCAGTTAACTCGTTCAACTCTTTTGACTAACCAGCCAGTGAATTAGCATACTCTTCCACCTGTGGGTTGATCGGCGTGGGGCGAAATTTATTTCTGTTCCCTGCGTGATTGGTTGATGATATCTTATTCCAGAAGGATATTCGAGTGAAATATTTGTCTATTGGTCGAAGACGAGAGAAGCTGTTGTCTGAAGCAGTTAGCTGCCCGAAGTAATTCGCGAATTGCGGTTAACCAGCTCTTTTGACTTGTACTCAATTGACGCCCTTGCACCTGAACACAGGTTGTTGACTTCATTCCCTGCGTATTGTAATGTTGTGATTCATCTTCAGAATGGTCGAATGAATGTGGTCATTACTAGTCGAGTTGAGAAACTGGCTATCTGGCACAGTTAGCTACCCGAGCTGTCGCCTGCGTGCAGTGCATTCCAATAGCATAGCAGTGAGCATGCGTGGTCATGTGATGATTCTATCTTAATCGAAGGATGGTCCGAATGGCTCTGTTGGTCATTGCTGGTCGAGAAATTGGGAAGCTCGCTGGTATACGAAGCAGTGCTTTGCCCGGAAGCAATTTCACTTGGTGCGGTGCTCGGCTTCTTTGTTGTACTTAACAGTGGGTAACGCCCTTCCGCATCGACGATCGCACACATGATGTATGTTGATGATTTAAATTCAGTAATGTTGACTCTGGTCATTGGTGCTTTCGCTACAACGGTGCTTTTAGGTATTCGCGGGTGCTGTGCTCACGAAGGTTCAGCCTTTTGACTGTATAACCAGTGAATGACGCCCTTGCTCACCTGAACCTGGGACGATCCTGACATTAATCAGAAATTTGTTCTGTTCCACACACATGTTATGTTGATGATTTCTATATATATATATATATATATATATATATATTTTTGTGTGTGTATTTGTATATACACGTATATATGTATACACACACACACACACACACATATATATATATATATATATATATATATATATATATATATATGCATATACATATATATAACTATATACATGTAATAACACCCAAAGGCATTAAATCTGAGCCCAGATCGTGAAGTTTTATTAAAACATACAAATTCAAACGAATGAACTTTTCTGAAAGAAGAGATGCGTCTGCCAGCAATTTTAACAAAGAGAGAGAGAGAGAGAGAGAGAGAGAGAGAGAGAGAGAATCCTTTCTCCACAATTCAGAAAGGTGTTTGGCTGCCATCCAACGCACATTGTCCTATTGGAGTTCTAGCATGGGAGGCAATCACTCGCCACAAATTGAATCTCTTCATTACTGTCTGTATATAAAATCTCGATTGAAAGTTAAACTGAATAAAAAATAATTACCAAAAGTGTAGTTGAATCAAAATACATTAAAGTCTGAATAAAAATTAATTATCAAAAGTTTAGTTGAATCAAAATACATTAAACTCTGGCGCACACATACATAAATACAAAAAACAAAACCGTTCAGTGTTGCAGACGAAGATGCTCTCTCTTTCTCTCTGATTTCAAAAAACACACATGGACAAGAACACAAAGACGCCAACTAAACTATCCCAATATGACGGCATATCGATCATTAGGGACGCTTAACAGATTGCTCCTGTCTCTTTGCAATACATTTTCATGATAACACAATGCTCTACACATGGCACCCCTTCATTAGAGTAACATTCACGCAACGCGAGGAGAAGAAGAAAGGAAAAAAAGAAACGCATAGTAGGGGGTCGAGGACTTGGCTGCTTGCCCATGCCCATACGCTATCACCGGATGTAAGCAGTTGGCGTACAGCAGCGTTCCTCGATGAATGCCCACACAACGAGACATCACTCTCCTGTCTGCATGTCACAGATTCAATTGACTTTCTTCCTGATCTCCCGGTTTGAGAGAATCTTTAAAGACTTTCTAAATTAAGCCTCTCTTCCTCAGGTGGAGTCGAGATGCATTCGGTGAGCATACGCATGTGCACAAGTGAGCTGGCATAAGAGAAAGACTACTATAAATGAATTACCCTTTGAAACTGACGGTCACGAACAAGTTTACATGCCTGTGGTTAGAAACTTCATCCCATAATGGTTTCCTCAGAATCGGATGGTTAAGTTAACATTCCGGAGCCACTCCTTTATATATACAGTATATATATATATATATAAATATATATATATATATATTATATATAAATATATATATCACGTACACATACATACACACACATACATACATACATACACACACACACACACACACACACATATATATATATATATATATATATATATATATATATATATATATATATATATATATATATATATTCAAGTTCTAAACAAGTCTTCTCAGGATGAGGCTTCATTCTCTACAGCCTTCTCCAACCTGGCTGCGACCCAGACAGTCAACCACCTACCCAGTACATAATCTACTGTTTGAATCAACAATGGCACAACAGATTTTCCCGGAAGACACTGAACCGTTTCCCCACCGCCCAAGATCGATCTCGGTACTCTCGCTTGTGAAGGGAATCTGGTAACCTCTGGACCACTAACAATACATGTGTGTGTGCACGCGAGGCAAAGGCGTTAGCGTAAAAAGAGACAAAGATGTAAGATTAAAAGGCCACATAGATCAACGAGAACAAACAGCAATTGGATTTGCCATCCTTGAACCGCATTCCATTCCACACTAGCAATGACATTTAACTTATTCCAGCCAACAATCCCCTATTTATTTAGAAATGATTCCACAAAAGACTTGAGAAAAAAAATATCATGTATAATTTACATAAAATTAGAAAAAATGGATAAATACACGTGTCATTTATTGTAATCATAGAGGAACACGGTTTTATAAGAGAAAAAAAAGATAAATACATTGTTACGCTTATTCCTATAGGCAAGTAGGTAATACGTTTATCTCAGCGGTTTAAAAAAGGATTACTAAGCAGTCTTAAAACTACTCGCTATGGCTTCGGAAACCCTATAAAACATATTACAAAAGTAGAATGGCCTGAGGTAATAACATGAAAAAATTATTCCAATCAGTTTTAACGTCATGGAAAATTGATGTAAATAGACATATCGAAAAATAAATGAAGGACTGCACAGCTGCAGCTATAAATATGTATATCAACACTGCAATTTTAATTACATCACAAGAAACAAATTGTGAATAAAAATCCATAGCTGTCCTCCACAAAAATGAGGTGAAAATATGAAGAGAATAACATATTACACTGGTATCACATTACCTACACATTAAACAAAAACACAGGAATATTTATAGAGCTGATGCTCCGCCACAACACTGCAACATTTAGTGGTGCTAATCATTGCAGAACTGCACAATCATTAGCATCATAACCACGTGATTCTCAGAACAAACTAAAGCGTGAACTCAGCATGGTGTGTAACTGATTCGGCTTCAGTTCCTTGATTATTTTTCATATCCGAGCACCAATAATGAAAACTTCATACAATCAGACAATTCTTTAATCAAAACTAGAACTTGTGTTTTTGTAGACATTCTCTACCGAGGTTTAAACCACACCTGTTGATCTGATGCATGAACTTCTCTAAATCTCCCTTACCATTTATAGTAAATCCTCCCTGGGATGATTCACCACTCCCGATATCTGTTCTCGCTGTCCTTCAATCTCGCAGCTTTTCCGTTTACGCTTTAGATGGCGGTCTAAAAATATGTCCGTTCTCGGTCAACTTCTAAACATCGATGAAAGTTGACAGCGAGAAGGGGGCTGTTGGTATTGGTTGGAATTAGACAATCATCTTATTCTTTTTCCCTTGCCCTCCTGCGAAAGCTACAAAACATCACCCATACACCCCTGCCCTCTATAGATGAGCCCTTTTTCCTCTCTTTCCTCTATATAAAGACTTCCGTGTTCATCCTCTCTTGCCTTTCCTTCCCTTCCTTCATCTTTAAATATCTCCCTCGCTCTCAGAGGAATCTTCCTCGTCTGCGCCGTCTCCAAGGTAGGCGTAACAAATGACGTTTACTTTCACTTGATAGCGTTTGTTTTGTGCGCTTCAAGAATTATATTTACACACTTGTGGTATAGTTCAAACTGTCATGTTATTATCACGAAAGCTTACCTGAACAATTATCTTTATTTGAAAATATTTTGATGATGCGACGGGGAAGAGTGACTGCCACAAAGAAATAAATGAATAAATAAATAAACAACTCGTGCTGAACATGCATCAGTATCGGACTGATGTGGTATTATAATACAATGGACTGTTCCTTTTCACACAAGGGCCGTCTACTCTATAGAAGTTTTCTCAGCAAACTAATGATCTTTCTGGGGGAATGGTTTCCGTAATAGTCATAATAAACTAAGCAGTCACCACTTCCTCCGACACGGAAAATAGTTGAGTTCGACCGTCATCCAACACTGAGAGTACCTAAGCTTGTTAAGGCTAAAAGAGATTATTTCTCGTCATGCTTTTACTGTCTAAATAATTAATTAGATGGTGAATATTCTGAGATGCACCAATCAGATTACTACACACTCCAAGCAAAAGCAATACTGTAAAAAAAAAAAAAGGAACGTACATTACGACTGTATTTGCGCAAAAAAAATTTAATTCTATTTCATACAATAATACTTCATTTTATTATAAGAATTTAACGTTAAAAAAGGCAAACACCATGCATTACTGATTACTACTTCCATTGTTACTGACAGCCAAAATGTAACCACTATTATTACTGCTACAAAAGGAAAGTGTAAAATTCGGTATCTAATAAAATTTAAATTTATACAAGTCAGTCATCTTCTGACAAGTTTTCGATACTATAATCCCTTACCAGAGTTTCCAGATAATCTTTCTACCAAACACTGCATGCCAAGCAATGCTGCTGAAATATTAGATAAAAATTATTTCTGCACGTATATCATGCTTACATAAGTAAAACAATTTGACTGCACATAGGAATTCCACAAAAATGTCGATGGCCGGGGGAGAGGGGGGACTATACAATACAAAAAAAATGGGGGTTGGTGAATATTAGTATCGACGAAAAAGATACAGTACAAAAAATCGATCACTACGACAAGACCAACAGAACAACAGTACAAACTGAGAAACAGGGTTTACTCACTCAATAAAATACACGCTCTATATCCTTGATTAAATCTATATTCGCCCGTCTACATTTCATATTTTGTATTTGGTTCTTATTTTCTCCATAGCAAGTCATCATTTGATCCCATTCCTGACCACAAACAGGGAAAGTGTGGGATACAAGCAAGACAAAATTAAGCAGAAAGTTATTCAGAATCGCAAAGGAATTTTTGCATGATGTTCAACCACTCTGATGAATAGCGTCGTGCCTTTCTGCGTAAGGATTCGCTTAACAAATGTACGGCAGCACTGTAGAAAGCGCCGGACATATTTCTCTTTCTCATGTCTTCTGAATACTCAGTAGCCACTTAACATGCAACACCTCACGCGACAGACGGTACCTCGCGTTTCTCCGTCTGTGTGTGCGTGCGCGCGCACGGAAGTACAATCTTGAAAGCAACTGCCAAAGGGTGCTTGTGACAGTAAAACTCTCTTGTCATTAGCTTTACTCGACTAAGCGATGCTACAGCGACCTACTCAGCCAGGGCGAGAAATTCCATCCATTACATACTAGTCAGCAGTAGACACATTCAGCCATCGGTTTCATTTATATTCATGTTGTGGTTGAACGTATTAGAGAAAAAAGAAAGAGAGATATCTCTGATTCACTCTGTCGCAAAGCTTTGGTTACCATAAAAATACTGCTGAGACTTTGTAATCGATACGCAACCATCAGTTGTATTTATCTCCTTGCTGCGGTGCAATATGAATAAAAAACGGTAAATATTTCTGATTCATTCAGTGACAGAGCTTTGTTTGGTTATCATACTTAGTAAACAATACTGCAAGTTTGTTGTAATCGGCACACACAAATCTATAATTGAAAGGCATATGTCTGTATGAGTAAAAAATTAATATAAATGAATTTGTACTGACTGAATGTATGAATACAAACAAACATATAATTATATACACAAATTATTCTTGCCAAGAATAGAGTATAGTCTATGATAAAATTGCAAAGATGTGCTCCTAATCTTTTAAATAATTATGTTACCAAGGGGGAAACTGTCATGCACGCGAAAAGTTGTGACTTGAAACATAAAATAAGGAAAAACAGTTTCTCCTTCCATGGCCTCACTTGTCCTTAAATCAAGTCATCAGCGTGTGTGGCTATAACGGATTATAAATAGGTAAGGAAATCACTAACACCACATGTTAAAATAATATAAAATTATAACGGATAAAATAAATAAAATGAAAAACACAGGCAAAAATAAACAACCAAAAAATCCAGCGACGTCCTACATGTAAGACCAAGGCTGGTCACGACAACTCTTAAAGAGTCTTCAAGAAGTCGCGAGGGCCATGGGCGGGATTATTATCAAACATGGCCTGGGGTCAAAGCCATTAGAGGGGATGTGCCATAACAAACTTGTTTACTTTCTTCCTTCTTCTTGGGAAATTAATATAGCGCTCGCTGTGCCGTGCCAAGTCGACATTGGAGGGAAATGATCAAACATGAGTCTGTTTCCCGAGGAGAATTTTGTTTGGTTTGTGCAAACAGCAGCGTCTGACCGCGGAGAGCGATCCTGGTTAGCCAAAAACGGCTGTCGTATCCAGGCGGATTTCTTCTCCTTCAAAATAACTGTGCAATGGTAAATATTTCCCATCTTCCCCTGAACAACCTTGTCATAAATGTAGTCTTCGCGACTGGACAAGCGGGTATCGCTAAAATGACCGTTCTTCAGAAACAAAGAAGAACGTACCAGCATATAAAGAAATAAAACTGAAAAGTACAGCAGGCAGGCGTACAGCATTTTGCGAAAGGAAGTCCCGCTTACATTTAGGAAGGGAAAGAACATTGTATTTTCTTTGTCTTATAACACAAGCCGTCTGAAAATATCTAAAATAATCAACTTTCTCGTTCTCTCTCTTTCTCTAAGGGAGACGCTCTTGTGGTCTACCAATTCGATTAATTACAGTCTGGAGAAAACTGCAGCTAAAAACAAGGAGTTCGACCAGGGGTGGACGATTGCTTTGAGGCCGACTGTAAGAAATATATTCTTGCAGTTAGTAATGAAAAACATTTTAACCACATGAAATAACAAAGGTGTTCACGAAATCACAACATGAGGATAATGATAACACCAAAAAACAACAATTACGATAATAAAAATATCCAAAATTAGTTTCGCTAAGAGCACTTCTAAATTCAGGTCGTGCACTGTGTACTCTTTCTTACCAAAACGACTTTCAACAGTCACAGTGGTGCGTGCTTAAATTCCACATACAGTCCTCAACAGTTTCTACCCGATCTCAAAACTTATGCTATGCACTCATGAAAATGCTCTCGCTTTAAGATTTAGGAAATGCCCGATTTTCAAAACAAGGGCGTGTTTTCTGTGATTTTTATACACAGTTTTGTTTCAACTATTTACAGGCTCGTATCAAATGAATAATGATGGTACATGGAAAAAACTGTATCCGGGTTTTTTTTTTTTGTACAAACATATTTCTATATATATTTTAAAATACATATACATACACAAACACATACATAGACATATATATCTACATATATACTGTATAGCCTATGTATAATGTATATATACATATATATATATATATATATATATATATATATATATATATATATATATATATATATATATATATATATAGAGAGAGAGAGAGAGAGAGAGAGAGAGAGAGAGAGAGAGAGAGAGAGAGAGAGAGAGAGAGAGAGAGAGAGAGAGATATATATATATATATATATATATATATATATATATATATATATATATATATATATATAGAGAGAGAGAGAGAGAGAGAGAGAGAGAGAGAGAGAGAGAGAGAGAGAGAGAGAGAGAGAGAGTGTTAAGCATCGATGACCATACTTTGTTGCGACGTCGGTTTATGATGTCGACTCTTCAACTTATTTTTTTGTCCACTGTTACTAGTAAATACTTAGCGCACTTGCGAACGTTAAGCATCCGCCAATAACAGCAATTTTGTCTTGGCTTCGATTGTTCGTGAAAAGCTGCGGTCTAGCAGCGGTTGCCTAGAGGGAGGTAAGTTCCGCTTTTTCTTCTCGGAGCGAGTTATGACCCCTATTCTTCCAGGTTTTCTCCCGTCAACTGACGTCTATTTATATATCAGGGGCGAAACAAATCGGTAACCAAATGATAACGAAGTATAACAAAAAGCAAATCAATCATGAATGTCTTTATTATCGACGTCATCTGTTGTCTGGCAGCCTGGGCCTGTTCTGGAATACAGACGAGATACTAATCGTTTGTTTAATTTTTCTTATGCAATACGCATTTGATCTCCAATTACTAATACCGTTAATACTGCTGATGTGGTTTTTACTTTCACTAACATCACTTTTGATGGCGATAATAACCACTAAGCAAATCAGAACTGAAGTCTTTACTAGAATTATTCCGCCTTGCAATTGTGTCGTCATTATCACTTTCACAACAATTATCAATGGCAATTTGTCTTTTCTGTTGTTGTTTTCGCGTTTGTTGATGCCAGTCGGCAACACAAGGGCCGGGTGCACTCTCTCCCCTCGAAGTATTCCCTCTTCATCACCGCCTGTCTAAAACACCGAGCCAATTCATTACTAGACGTGATATGCCACGATCATTATTCATGAGACTTTCTCCTCTTTCATACTCCTGCACACGTTGGAGGTAATTCACGCATGTCCCCTGAAGTTCATGGGTCATCGTATGATTAATTTTGCTTACAGCAAAAACCTGCAGCTGAGTCAGCGCTACAAAATACCTTCGATCAATGTAACAAAAAATCAATAGCTACATTGTAATCGTAACACTGACAAACATGGCAATCTTCCTGCTAGCGATTCTCATCTGAAATTCAATGATTCCCGAAGCATTCTTTTGTCGCTGGCTTAGCGGCCGAGACCACGTCGGGGGGTGGGGTGGGGTGGGGTGGGGTGGGGTGGGCTGGGGGGGGGGTGTTAAGGTAGGATGATAATAAACATAAAAGAGTCTTGGAAGACGGAGCGAAAACCCAGAATTATTTTTCTCTTCTTCCTTTCAGAACACTAGACAGGCACAAATGCTCGTTTGCATAATTTTCTCTATTGGGTCTAAGAAACAACCACTGACATAGCTTTAGGATTCTTACATTGTATAATTCATTTTATTCTAATTAATAGCCTACTATTGCCGAATTTCAGTTTATTTATAATAGCATTAAGCCTCATATGAAACCAGTAGTGAGGTATCTTTCGCAGATTCATAAACTGTACAATTTATCTTAATCGTTATTAGTCTGATTTCAGTTTATAGGCCAAAATTACTATTGTCTAGTTTTTAGTACATCAGGACAACTGATTTTTCATCACCACCATTATTATTATTATATTGAAGATTATTATTATTATATTATGATTATTATTATTATTATTATTATTATTATTACTTATGTCAAATACAGTTTAGACCAGTGGTTCCCAACCTTTTTCCTGTCATTTCCCCCTGCACCCAGTGCAACCCTCCAGATTTCCCCCGTCATGTGTATGAGGGAAAGAGTAGTTAAAACACACTGTGACGACTTACTAATTTATTTTTCCATTATAGACAAATATACTGATAAACAAATAGTTAGATAGAGAGCGGTTAGTTACCCGCATAGCCATAGAGAGCGGCTAGTAGCAAAATAAAAGGACTTTTGTTTATTCTTCTACTTCAAAATTGAATTAGTGAGAAGGTTGAGGCTGCTTCTTGTGCACCAGTTAGTAGGTAGTGTAATTATTTCCCCCCTGGTAGCTTCAAATTTCCCCCCAGGGGGAAATTTCCCCCAGGTTGGGATTAGACACTTTCCTCCCTTAGATAAGACTACGGTCATTATGAAAAATGAAAAAATGAGACACAATACAATGCATGGATTCAGAAGAGGGATTCACAGAGTAAATGCTCGCAAACTTTATTTTTCTTTACAGTTCCCAAAGCGTCATGAAAGAACTATAAATATCTTACTTTGGGCCAATACCAAACTGGAACCCATGAGACTCTCTAACACCCAGTGAAATGAATGACTAAGTTATCTGGCGCCATTACTACAATGGTCACTTACGTCAAACATGTAGTGACGAAAGTAAGAGTGCGCGCAGGATGGAGAAATTTCCAACGACCTATTAAATAAATTAAGTAAGTATATCTTAGTTTAACCAGACCACTGAGCTGATTAACAACTCTCCTAGGGCTGGCCCGAACGATTAGATTTATTTTACGTGGCTAAGAACCACCTGGTTACCTGGCAACGGGACCTACGGCTTATTGTGGAATCCGAACCACATTATGATGAGAAATGAAATTCTATCACCAGAAATAAATTCCTCTAATTCTTCATTGGCCGGTCGGAGAGTCGAACGCTGGGCCAACAGCGTTAGCCGAGAGCTCTACCCACCCCTTATTATTCTCGTTAAAATGATGATCATACACTCACACAAAAACACACAAAACTTACCCGCAGGTGTGAAAGAAAAAAAACATTCATCATTTCAGCAGCTGTGTATGTGTACCTGTTGGATACAGACACAGCTGTTGAAATGATGAACCTATTGTTAAATCACAATTCCACCATTGGATTAAAAGCCAATGTCTTCTATTTTCAAAAGCTAAAAAAGATTCACTATCAAAAAAAGTAATTTCTGTTCAGTCAGTTGTTTTGTCCTTCAAGGTATTCATGAGAACACTGGAGCAAAACCATCTTCCACGAGAAACTGGCGGTTTCTCACGCTTGTTACAAGATGCATCAAAAGGGACTGTTCTGATTTGGATATGAAAACTATACCAAATTATATTCACGATAAGGAACCTCGGATTAACAAAAGAGCCACAGTAAAATTGCCTTTTATAGGTAAATGTAGGGGAAAGAGAATGCAAGGGTTATGGCAACAATTTCAGTTAAAGACATCAGTGATTCAGTTCTTTACGACGAACTGAAGGTATTCAACAAATCTATTGCTAATGATTTTGACTCAAAGCAAAATCAGGCAGGACGGCAACGCTAATCTAATATCAAAATGAAGTCAGAAGAACAAAAGTACAGAGCCAACACTCAGTATCCCCTTTCATACATGCTTTCCTTTATAAAAAAAAAAAAAAAGTTGTAGCTGATCTTGTGTGTTTATGTTTGGTCTCTGGGGTCATGTGCGATGGAGCAACGACTCGATTTTTATCTTTGTCGCTCAAGAAAAACCTTTAAACCTTTAAAGTTAAGAATGAATCAACAGAAAACACAAAAGAAACAATTTCCTTCAAATCCAAGGCCCAGGGAAACACAAGCATTTTACTTATTCATTTATTCATTCATTTATCTAATCTGCAGTCTCCATTCCATTAACAAATTGAATTTCACGGATATGCTCAGATAAATGGAGGAACGTTCCTCGCGTTACGTCTTCATTATAAGTTGGCGCAGGCTTCTGATTCAACATCGACAACACCACTTCAAATCTCTCCACTTCCACCATTAAAACGAATCACGTTTTCCAACATTAAAAAGCAAATCTCTAATGCATCGAGTAGATTTTCGCTTTCAACAGTTCCATTAATCTTTTGTTTCCCAACGCGAGGAAGGGGGTTCAGGCCCTTAAAAACACGCAGACCGATCTGCGTTGATAATTTCTCTCTCTCTCTCTCTCTCTCTCTCTCTCTCTCTCTCTCTCTCTCTCTCTCATAATAAACTAAACTGCTTCTATGCTTATAGCAGTTCTGCTTCATATTCTACTATCAGAAAAAAAAAATTACGGGGCACATACGAGTATCCGACCATACGGCCACCAAACCCGCGTAATCTACTGATTTACCTGATATCACTGCAAAATCCGGTGGCTTTTAATCACAAAATTGTCCTTTAATACAGGGGATATTTCTTATTTTTGGTCTGGTTCACTTAAACGAAAAATAAAACACGAAACCTACAAGTAAAGCAAAAAACATGCTTTGACCAGAAGCATTTATTTGTAAAGGTGTTTACCTTCGTGCGCTGAGGATTAAAAGCAAGCTATCAACTCGGCCAATACAGCTTTAATTGCCTTTTAAGCATGTCTTTTGTTCAAGAGGCCAAGCTCAAAAGACTCATTAGTTGAACGAGGCTTTACAATCATCGACCTATTTCATCAGCAAAACAAGATTTTCTCCCTAGTTCTTTTCCCAGCAAATAGATTATTAGAGGAACCAGTCCCTTGCTTTTACAAAGAATGTTGTAATTATTAAATAATAAAGGTATTAAATATCTCTCGCTCGCCAATCATCATCAGTTACTTCCCTCACAAAGTTAACCTCTTCTCTTTTAAACACAAAACAGAACCACCAGTCTAAGAATCCCCAGTTTTACAAAAGAGAAAAGAAAGAGCGAAATAAAAAAGGATGGTCTCTTAAAACATCCAATCTACTTAGGGAACTGACCTCAACCACGATATTCACTTTAATCTTCTTTCCCTACCTGCCTTTTCTGTCTTCATTCATTCCCCCAATTTTTCCTTTTGGTCACCGCAAACTTTTCCTCGAAAACTTTTCAGTTTTTGTTTCGCTTCGGGAATATAAAGGGATGGTTCGTTTTCGCCATAAAGAAAATGCAAACTGGACGAACTTTTTTACCTCGGTGACATTTTACCAGGGGTACCAATCTTTGCTCTTAAGCGCCGAGTGCACCCGAGTTCGATTCTTTAACCAGGCCAGGGAAGGAATGGTATACTTCTGCATACCTTGGCGGTGAATTATGTACCTGATGAATGTTCGATCGTTGTGGGTCGTCGCTTAGGTACCGAGAGAGAGAGAGAGAGAGAGAGAGAGAGAGAGAGAGAGAGAGAGAGAGAGATCAATACTCCGTCACAAAGTAAACTACATTATATTTAAACACGCGAGGGTCTCGCCGAAGTGATCCTCACCTCACCATTCATCATATCTCTCAAATGAAACCTCCAATTAACGAGCAAAAATACTGAGCCATCAACTACAAATGCACCAGTGAAAATCGTTTCCATAAAAACAAAAGTTCTGGAATTCAGTCGAGGAATCATTGTGTCCTCCCGGGGGTTCATGATTATTGATATGTAAAGGTGGTTTTTGGTACTTAACTATATATCAACGTTCGGTTAAACCCCTTTCGTGAAGATACTATATTTGGCATCAAAGAATCCAAATGTCAACCAAAGAACACTAGGAAAAAAATAAATATCTGAAAATGGAAATGTTGACATACCCTGTCTCTGTTTATGGGACCGAACTCGACCACGACATTTAATCTCATCTCTATACCAATTCTTTCCATCTTCGTTCTCCAATGCCTCTTCTGGGCTTTACAAACTTCCCCACAAAACTTTTCGGCTCTTGTTTCTTTTTGAGAGTATGAGACGGTTCGTTTTCCCTAAAAACAAAAACCAAACTATAAGAACTTTTTCACCTCCATGATATTTCACCTAGGTCCTCTCTCTCTCTCTCTCTCTCTCTCTCTCTCTCTCTCTCTCTCTCTCTCTAATCTTCCAAGTCATTTCTTGGCTTCAAGACTTTCCCAGTACAAACATCAGAATATAAAAATAAGGTAATAGTAGAATTTAAAAACAACAGCAACCATTATAATTAGCACATATATTTCCTTCCCCCAATCTAATGCCGTATCTTTGACACGCCCTTCTAACTCGAGTCTTTAATCCAATTTTTCCCACAACCAAACTTAGTCGTGGCAGGTCAATACCTTCGGAGTGGATCTGGCGATAAGAAGAAAAAAGAAAAAACTCATTTTATTTTTCTCCTGGTGACTGCTTGTTCCATAACCACCTTCCCCGAGGAGGAAAAGCCAAGAATGAAGTGAATGGAAAGGAAAAAGGCAGAAAGTCGAAGGGAAGGAGGAGGGAGGGAGACTCGGTAACGGCTGCATGAGGAGTCGTTGCAGAGGCAATACCTCCACCCGCAGTTTTGTGGCAAGCGAAAATTACCATAGCTGTCTGACTTCGGCTGATCATGTCGAATTAGTCTAATTCGATTCATTTTGCATAGACCCCCTGTATCCCATCACAGAGAGCAAGAAGGGTGGGGTAAACATGGCGGGCCCCCCCCCAAAAAAAAATTAAATTAAAGGAATGTTTTTACATATTATATTACAACATTAATGTAAGACCATTAATATCTATCACCGTGTTACAAGCTGCCGTACCAATCAAGGGGAAAGATACAGTAGGGCCTACACAGTTTTGTAGTAAAACTGAAAATGAAAAACTTGGGTATAAAAGCAAGCAAGCGGCTAAGTAACCGACGGCCTACTCTCTACCACAATGTGTCTCGCCCAAAATTATAATGACCGCAAAGATATGCAAACCAATTTTCGTGGACATTTGTGGCTCAATAATGAATTAATGGTTTGATCTACCTGGTGCCACAACAACACTGGAAATCGACACCAAAAATTAATAAACAAAGGTCTTGACGAACAATGTCTCTCTTAATACACTCACAGAAAGCTATATTTATTTATTTTAAAAGTCATTATTTCAAATAACACATACTCCAATCTGCTAAGAGAACGTTTATAATCTGCAAAGATAACTGGCCTCTCAAATTACGATTAGATATTACACATTGAAAGAATGAATAACTTCATCCAAATATGTTGGGAGAGAGAGAGTGTGTGTGTGTATATATATATGTATATGTATATATATATATAGCTATATATATATATATATATATATATATATATATATATATATATATATATATATATATATATATATATATACAGTATATAATATATATATACTGTATATATAGCCTACATAGAGAGAGAGAGAGAG
Organism: Macrobrachium rosenbergii; assembly: GCF_040412425.1. Taxonomy (NCBI): domain Eukaryota; kingdom Metazoa; phylum Arthropoda; class Malacostraca; order Decapoda; family Palaemonidae; genus Macrobrachium; species Macrobrachium rosenbergii. The sequence continues at coordinate 11,630,253 of NC_089759.1, read as the reverse complement.
AGAGAGACTTGGAGTCATATGACGTTTATGTAACATACTGCAGGTGGCCCGTCTGACTGGGATTCAGTTTACCCTTTTTCTAAACAGTTGCTGATATGTCTTAGTTAAAAAGAAGATACTGAACAAAAAAAAAAAAAGAAACAACAGGGTAGCCGATAAGAACCTAAACAAAAATAATCAGAGGAGAGCTTATTTTACAATTCCCATACACAGACAAAACAAAACCACAATATGCTAACTCATGTCAACATTTTCTTACTATTCACGATACTCGCCAAGCAAATGTTCTTGCAGGTTGTGAATGGTTTCATGAAATTCAGGGAAAAAGCCCATGCACTGAGACCCTACGATTATTTAGCTCTCCATATGACGAAATAGTTAATTACATGATACAGAAGGTGAAAACTAAAAATAAACCATCCATTTCACTCTCAGCTTTGACAGTTGCTCATAACACTTCATTAGAATATATATATATATATATATATATATATATATATATATATATATATATATATATATATATATATATATATATATATATATATATATATATATATATATATATATATATATATGTAATTATAAATATAATTTTTTCATACATATGTATGTATGTATTTATGTACCCGCTCCTCGTAGGTCACAGGTTAAAATGCTCTTCTCCCATAGAGGCAGAAAAAATTGGACTCGATCCTTTGTGTATCTGTGCATGTGTATACCGTACTCATAAACTCGATTCTACCAATTAGTCTTTCCTGAATATGTCTTCTTCCTACTCTCCCCCTCTAAATATTCTGTTCCCCTCATTCAATTTCGTACCGCTCTATCTCCATCTATCAACCTGATCTGGTGAGCGCAACCGTCTGAATGAGATCCCGCAACTTGGTAGGTTCAGTGAATCCAAAACATAGTTCGGTCCTATTTTCCATTTTACTTTTTTCATCAGACTAATTTGGAAGTATACGAGAACGGGATCTCGACTTTCTACGAGGTTCGTATTCTACCGATTTGTCTAATCCTGCTTCTGAATTCAACCCCTTTTTCTATCCATAATGTTTTAATTATTCTGATCACTTTCAACTTAAGTTGAACAAGTCACACTTTTCAAACTGATAATTATGCCAGTGAAGTATGTTTTGTATCGGTATAATCCATCCGTGTTTGGAAAGTTATTCTCAATTATTTCTTATTCCTATCTAAAGGACTGACCGGAAATCGCTGAAACAAGGAATATTTTTTCCACACTTTCTTTCGTGGCATGATGTCATTCCCGTGTGTCTTATTTTATAATATATATGCAATTTCAATTATATATATATATATATATATATATATATATATATATATATATATATATATATATATATATATATGTGTGTGTGCACAGAATCTAACAGTCACTTTTTACCAGATACGTAAGTATATAATTTATAAGCAGATACTGAATATACGGAGGGGTAACGCTCAGACATATGAAAACACTTTCAGAAGTTAGTACCAAGTTTAAATAAGCAGGACAAGTTGAAGCTAAAACTGATTAAAGAAATACGTGTTTTATGATTAAAACAAAGATTCACTGAAAATTACAGAGATGGTTCTCACCGACAGCTCGAGGGACTTTGAGTAAGTAGGGATGCACTATGGTAATTTTTTAGATTTATAGTAAACAGAACATCGAAATAATTATTTTTCTTCTACGGACTAAGGGACTAAAAGAAACCTAAAAAAAAAATCGCAAACAGATTTGCACGCTACGTGACATCGGTAATAATGGCAAGAAATAATTTAATACTACAAAAAATTATCATAATAATAAATAACACGCAAGTGCACTTTTGCCCGTGCAAATACAGAAATTAATATGCAGCATCCAGACATGCATTTCCATAAAACCAAATTATTGCAAAACTTATTAAAATGAGGTCCCAAAGCAATTAAAAAATCAATTCAGCCACAGGAACATGCAGCGTGTGTCGTGGAAAATAGTTTAATCTTGGGCCTCGGAAATAATTCACCTGCAGAATTAACAACAAAAGAGAGCAATTAAAATTAAATGCAGCACACGCAAATTAATATCGGGAATAAAACCATTCATAAAAAAGGAGAAATGTCATAAAAACGCCTATTTCGTGTGCAATGCTTTTCATCTTCAATGAAAATTACATGGCGATGACCACTCCTTGCGCATTTCCATTCTTGGAGAGAGAGAGAGAGAGAGAGAGAGAGAGAGAGAGAGAGAGAGAGAGAGAGAGAGAGAGAGAGAGAGAGAGAGAGAGAGAGAATTCAAACCAATTACGAGACGTCATAAAGAATAATTATTTGCAGTTGCAAACTGGCAAAAGATCCGAAGGAGAGTCAAAGGGAATAGACCGGAAAATAGGTTAAATGAAAAATCGCTGGAGGGTCAAAAAGAGTTGATAAGAAAGAGGGACAAAAGAAGGTTTTTTGAAGTCGAATCGAAGCTACGTGACTCATGACCTTATTGCCAAAAGAACCTGCAGCAGGCGTTGCGGTCACATTAATAAGCGCCTTTTCTTTTTGTCTTTTTTTTTTCATAGCCCATCCAGCAAAATGGATTCCAAACAACACGAAAGTGCTCTCACCGTTGAGCAACTTAAAGGTCACTTATTCAAGTGCTCATAAAAATAAAAATAACAGAAAGACGAAAGAGGAAAAGTCTCTCTCATTAATATTATAAAGGTCACGTCGCTTATGGATCACGTACTTATCTCTGCTTGAAGCATTCAAGAACGCAAGTTTATTTTTATTTTACTGTTGCAAAAATATAAGTAACAAAATAACCGAAAGTGCGAATTTCTTCAATTACGCAGCTAGCAAACATCAAACAGACCAAACGCCAAAAACCTTAGATGATATTACAAAACGATAAAGACACAGCAAAATTCTTATGAAAAATGGATAAAAGCACAATGCTGGAGCAACAAAACCTTCAACTGATTAATAACACTTCCTACCAAAGAAAACTATAGAAACAAAGTAAAACTGTCGGAAAGAACGAGGCAGAACAGGGCTACAAACATTTCCCTTTGTGGATATTTTTACAGTGAGGACGTAGGTCGTTTGCAAACAAAGCTGTCAGAAGCAATTGCAGTCCACCTCTAATGTCTGTGCAAGAAATGTAAACCGGAATACACAGAAAGAGGTCAACATATGCCGAAGAAGTAATGTTCCCATCACCTTCACAATGAAGATGTTGTATAATTATTTATATATATATATATATATATATATATATATATATATATATATTATATATATATATATATATATATATATATATATATATATATATATACACATACACACACACATGAATTCTTACAAAACCTATATCAAAAGAGCTAACTTTACCCGCACTTTACACGCCCAAAGTTAAATGCTAAGAGGACGAGAATGATATCATTCATATACTGAATCATTTAATTTAATTTAGCATAACAAATATTTCTGAAACATTCTTTCAAAACCTCTGTGGAACAAAAGCCCCCTTGTTCAATGTTTGCTATTTACTAGTCTGCTGATTCACAAAACTGACTGAATCACATGTTGCCTAAACTGAGAATGCTTCAGTTCTCCAAATACATTTAGCAGTCTAATCCGATTCAACAAGGTAATAGTTCTAATTTTAGCTAGTTTATTGCCCAAGACACTGACCAAGGCTTAAAAGTAATTACCTAGATTTATTGATGACACCCTAGCCTTTCTATCGTAGTTATACTGCTTTTTTTTTTTTTTTTTTTTTTTTTTTACAAATTTCGATTAAACGTTCCAGATTGAACAATGGACTCCGCTGTTTCCACCTTTATTGCCCAATAAAACAAGCCAATACGACGTCATTACCCTTTGGTGCTATGACACCGGTAAAACAATGAAAAAGTCATACCAAAACTAAATACATTGGTCAATAACTGATGAGACAATTATTTCACTCTTCCAAGTTAAAAACCATGTAATGTTTTGCTAGAATCATATCTCCAGTACTTCTACATGGACAGGTTTTAAAAAGAAAAGTGACCATAAAATTTTCAAAACATACTATCAAGGTATACTCAAGCTAACTTCACTGTCTTCGATCTGTTCAACGTTATCAGTTAGGATACGAGATTCTCGTTCAGTCCCCTACAGGGTAGGAAGTGGTTACTTGCTGAAAAATATTCCATTTCATGAGAGAGAGAGAGACAGAGAGAGAGAGAGAGCACAAGGAAAGGCGCTACGCACTTTCCCCATTTTCCCATTACCATACCAATCAGACTTGAAATATTGCCCCTGAACTGGCTTGTAAAATCACGGTGCGTGTCGCACATAACAATATACATTGCCAAATACAGCCACGTTTTATGTGCTGGAAAACATGACGTACGCTGAGGGCCCTTTTACTTTTGCTGGAATTCAAATAATAAATAAAATTACACAAAGAGTGTTCATGTTTATGTTTGCGTAGGCACGAGAGAGAGAGAGAGAGAGAGAGAGAGAGAGAGAGAGAGAGAGAGAGAGAGAGAGAGAGAGAGAGAGAGAGAGAGAGAGAATGGGGAAGGGCAACAGCTATACAATGGTTTCAATTAAGTTATTCAATAACAACAAAAACATGCCTAAGAAAATGAAGACAGAAACTGTCAACCTGGGTGAAAGCATCACAATCTGAATTGGATTTCACAGTGTACAAGAAAATACTTAAGAATATTTCTTCATAAAGAACTTGAAATTACAATTCGTTGAAAAGGTGTCAGAAATGCACAACATACAGACAAACATTTTTTGGCTTCTGTGAAATTCATCCACTCATACCTTTCCTGAGCTCTATCTTCCACAAATTTCTACTCGTACCCAGCCTTTCTTCCCCTGTTTCTCATCCCAGAAGGTCAGGGTCTTCTAACTCTTCTGTTGTCCACTGCAAACCCACCTGACGCTACCACATGCTATTCTCACTAGGGTTGTGCGGAAGACATGTCCAAGCCATCTGCATCTCCCTTTCATCATTATCTCATCTGCATTCGGAACTTTCGTAATTTCATTTATAGCATCATTTCTAAATAATCTGCCATTCGACATGGTGTATATGTGTGTGTGTGTGTGTGTATATATATATATGTATATATATATGTATATATATAAAATATATATATATATATGATGCATATATAATATATTAATAATACATTATACACATATATACATATATATTTAATGATCGGTGTAAGTTAATGACGTCAAAAAGGAATATGCAATCAGAGTCGTGCATATATATATATATATATATATATATATATATATATATATATGTGTGTGTGTGTGTGTGTGTGTGTATATATACATATATATATATATATATATATATATATATATATATATATATATATATATATATATATATATATATATGCATGACTCTGATTGCATATTCCTTTTGACGTCATTAACTTTCACCGATCATTAAATCAAATGTACCTTTATACCGTAAGACAGGATGTCATAACCGGCAGTTTGACATCACTTTCATTTCCCGCTCAGCGAAATCTAGGTATGTAGAAAAAAACACATTAGCAAGAATTAAAGGAAGAGAAATAAGAGAAAGCAAATGATGTATTCAATTCAGGTAGTTTAAACAGATGTTCTTTACCTATAAATTATGTTACAGATGCGAACTTCTGTAAAGGATTATGTTACGAAAGCTGGCGTTTACACCTGTCCGCAAAAAAAAAAAAAAAAAAAAACACGTAAATCGGCCACGAGATGTAGGAACCTTTTCAAATGTAAACTGGATTGCTCGGTTATTTATCAATTCACTTACCTACACATGGGTACCCCCGTACGGGGGTAGTGCCGTCAGTGCACCGCGCGCGGTGCACTGTGGACATGACCTAAGGTTGTTTGCAGCGTGCCTTCGGCCGGTTGCTGCAACCCCTTTCGTTTCTTTTACTGTATTACTCCTCATATGCTCTTTCTTCCATCTTACTTTCCACCTTCTCCTAACAATTGATTCATAGTGCAACTGCGAGACTTTCCTCCTGTCACACCTTTCAACCCTTTTACTGTCAATTTCCGTTTAAGCGTTGAATGACCACATAGGTCCCAGTGCTTGGCCTTTGGCCTAAATTCTATATTCAATTCAGTACACATGGGCACAGCACGATCGCTCTACGTCTGCATTTACACTGATAGTAACCCCGAACTTCCTTACATCACATAGGCACACATGTTCATATTTTAAATTAGCAAGATTAGTTAAAGTTCCCGTTTACCTGGGATCTTTCACAAATATAATTATTTAGTTCCATTTTTTTTCCCCAAAGGAAACACTAAATGTTTCGTCTGGTCAGTAATACTGTTGGGTTCTCTTTTCACTGAAATACTGTTTTACTTTAAAACCCGCAATCACCTCTCTCTCTCTCTCTCTCTCTCTCTCTCTCTCTCTCTCTCTCTCTCTCTCTCTCTCTCTCTCTCTCTGTCAAAAGAAATACCTTGATGAAAAGGCTGAACAAATTCACCATGCTTAGGAAATTTTTCCCAACGCAGGTATCGATACCAATGCCTAGTGTGTATTTCAGTAACAGCAAAAAATAAAAATTCTATGCCTTTATGAAATACCAGCAAAACCACTTACGCAAATAAGCAAAATTGATACAAATATCTTTGACAACGCATTCCAAAGTTTTACCTTTTATATAATTTCGTGAAAACCATATCAATAAATTTACATGTGAGGAAAAGTATGAATAGTGCATGCGTTTTTAAACATCATAATAATAATAATAATAATAATAATAATAATAATAATAATAATAATAATAATAATAATAATAATAATAATAATAATAATAATAATCAACCCACAAAATACAGGAGCCTTGAAAATCATAAACGCGTTTCCAGTCGGATATTTCGACAACACTGTTAAAAATGTCAACAGAGAGAGAGAGAGAGAGAGAGAGAGAGAGAGAGAGAGAGAGAGAGAGAGAGAGAGAGAGAGAGAGAGAGCCATGAAAGGCTAAATATTTTCCGTTGAAAGGCGCAACAAAATAAGTTCAATCTCGCAGCGCCATGCTTCAAAAAATCTGAAATATTCCCCGCGGGATACGAAAAGGACTTGATTGAAAAACATTTCGCGAGGAACAAATATAACGGAAAACATTTCTGCCGCGACAAGAGACGACGTAAAAATATTCATGGTAACGTTTGTTCTCTTGCGACACGGGGAGACTCACCATCACATGCCATTGGAGAATGTGCCCCAAAACTATTTAAAAAGTTTTTAGGTCGTCTGTGCGTTGATGACGAATTATATATTTTCTCGAACCCACAAGATTACCAAGGACATTTTTTCATCAGATGTTCAAATCATAAATTAGCAAAAGTTTCATTACAAAGGCACTTTTCTTTATGTTTAAGTGGAGGCAATTTTCAGTGGGGTATAATTTTCTTTTGACATTATAAATCAAAAAAGGTTATTTCTCGTCACAAATTATGAAGGTCTCTGTATAATAAGATAAAATTTCGTTTAAATAAAGAATTTTTTCTAATAAATTATGAAAGCTTTACAGCAATACTTACAATAAATTAATCTAAAAAACAAACTTCTTCGTGACCAAGCATAGATCTCTTTTGCAATAAAGTGCACAGGTTTATGCAGTGAGGCATAAAATCCGCTAGTAATAACCGAGGAAACATATCATACGTCTAGAAGAGCATGACAAATGATATCAAATCAGAAGCCTCATGACTAGATTACCAACAGAAAGACAACTCTGAGAAATATTCGCAGAGATAATGGGGCAATAAGATTGCAGAACGATGAATATCAAAAAAAATTTTGCTTTGGGGGAAAACTCGTGCAACTGTAACGAAACGAATTCCTTTCGGTCTAGAGTCAGTTTTATAGTTTGGAAATCAATGACTTTTCAGTCGTGGCTTCTTTTCTGAAAAGTAGAAGAAGAGAATAAAATTAGATGGTTTTCATGGTTCGTTTAGTGCCTCTCGCATAGGACCTTTTTCCAAGCTGTGGAAAAATAAAAATATGCTTACACCATATATATATATATATATATATATATATATATATATATATATATATATATATATATATATATATATATATTTATACATATATATATACTATATATATATATATGTATATATATATATATATATATATATATATATATATATATATATATATATATATACATATATATATATATATATATATATATATATATATATTTATACATACATACATACATACATATATATATCTTACAAGGAATATGTTAAATCAGGGATTTCACGAAATCCCTCGGGAATTTGTGAAATTACCAATTCGCTTAGAAACCTTTGATCGCCGAGGGCTATCACTAAACACAGCGAAACAGTGACTCATCTACACTGTTTCGCCGTATTTAGTACTGGCCCCTTGAGGATCAAATGCACTTAGGGACATTTGATCCCTCAGGGGTTAGTACTAAACAAAGCGGAACAGTGTAGATGAATCACTGTTTCTCCGTGTTTAGTGCTAGCCCTCGGAGATCAAATGTTCCTATTCGAGTTGCTAATTTCACAAATTCCCTAGGGATTTCGTGAAATCCACATATTCACTGTAGCATATATGCATACAAATATACACGCACACACACGCATATATATATATATATATATATATATATATATATATATATATATATATATATATATATATATATATATATATATATATACTGTATGTTTATACATATAACATACTGAGATGATTTATGGAAATCATAATAACCTTGGAGCTTGCACCATGCCGCTAAGGTTTGTTGCAATTTTCAGTGGAACTTTATCCATTTCTCTTTTATGCTGGTCAAAAATGGCATGAGTACATAAACTCTCTTTGCAGAATAAATGAGCAAAATAAAGAAAAAGTCAGATTATAATACCACAATGGCGCATAAATTTCCTGAACTATTTTATCTTATTCCACACATTCTTTAACATAACAACTACGAGGATTCGATCATCACTCAGTTACAAAAGAAGTACTAAAACCTTAACAAAATAAAAGACTAAAAACGATGAAACCTTCGGACCTTTTCCATTAAAGTCAAACATAGAGTAAGAAAAAAAGTAAACATATCAATTCTATGTTAAAATAGCATGGTAGCGTTATTTCCATTTGACAGGCGAAATAAAAACTGCTGTCTCTTGTGTGTGATTTTTTTTTTTTTTGTGAGTGTTAAATGCTAGAAAGGGAGAATGTTTTGATATTCAGCGCTAAAGCCGTTTTATTACTCAAACAGTTTTCAATAGAAACAGTTTTCAATATTAAAATCAGCACCATTTTGCTGACAATAATAAAAATAATAATAAAACCTAATTCACAGAAGGCAGTTTTAATAATATTAATGATGATATTTTTAGTAATTAAATCTATCTCTAAAATCATAATAACACGAAAACAGCAACAACAAATTCATCTCCTACAAAAATAAACTCTAACGTAACCTAAGTGGAAATGTAGTTTTCCAAAGGAAATATCGTTTACACCGGGTCTGAGAACAGAGAGTTCCCAAAACGAATGATGCTGATGCCTGTTGCCTTCAAACTCCACGAATATAGAAAAAAATTAAATATTAGCCGACTATTTAAGAATTCCTCACACCACATAATCCTTACAACAGCTACCAATATAGATTTATTACAATCATGAACAGTGTATGATATAATCATACAGATATTGAAAGAATAACAACTATTCGAAATCTCACGAAAATTGAACAAAAAAATCAGTCTCCCTGCAAAGTAAAAAAAAAAAAAAAAAAAAAGCTAATATCCCAGAGGGCGATGAAAAAGGGAACCAACCCACGTTAACGGGAAGCATTGGATCAACGAGCTTGTACGACGCAGTCATTCCATTTCCACGCAAGTGAGCATCGTTCAATAACAGATCGCCTCGGAGCTCTTAATCCTTCTTGAACGATCAAACGCAACAGGGCGGAGGAAAGTGAGGCTAAACTTTCAGATAACATCGCATTTGATCCATCGGTTACTTTGACCTTGACCTAAGAAGAGGGTTGGTGAAAATAAATTTACGATACCTCGGGGATTAGCCTAATCTTACTCTGATAACTTGCAAGGTGAAAAGGTGGAGGGTTTAATCAAACAAAAGGGTTCCTCCTGCAGGTTAACTGAGCAGGAAGCCTGGAAATGAACACATGCAAATAAAAACGTACTCTTTCATACATTTCTCACTTGCCGTCACGAATAAAATAAAATAACGGACGCCATATTCCTCATACTGATATCCAACTCTCAACATTAAAGAATTAGGTTCTACAGGAAAATACTCTTCCCCATTAATCACTGCAATAAAGCTGATACATCATCAAGGGTGTGACAGGAACAACCTAAAGCGCCTACTTTAATTATGAATATCATTCAGAAATTATAAATATCATTTAGAGATATAATAAAATAGTGACACGGGGTTTCTGTCAACCGATCATCATAAAGTGTAAGGAATACTTTCTCCCATTAATCTGGCCTTCCGCTTACATGGGCAATAAAGGGATGCTTGTGGGTAATGCCTCAGGCGGTACTACTTTCTCTTTCTCTAAAATATACATGTATAACATATATATATATATATATATATATATATATATATATATATATGTGTGTGTGTGTGTGTGTGTGTGTATATACAGTATATATATATATATATATATATATATATATATATATATATATATATATATATATATATATATATATATATATCTATATCTATATATATATATATATATATATATATATATATATATATATATATATATATATATATATATATATATATATATATAGCTTCTCTCTCTCTCTCTCTCTAACATATATATTTATTATATATATATACACACATATATATATATATATATATATATATATATATATATATATATATATATATATGTGTGTGTGTGTGTGTGTGTTTCTGCGCAAGTGCGAGTGTGTTCACTCCTGTAGAATAACGATTACCCTGTCAAAGGCCACCTGTTTTCAGTATAATTTATGATGGTATACATTTTGAAACATCACACACGTCTTATTTTTTTTCTCTTGTCTTTTTTCACGCCCACCTGCAACAGTCGCCTAACATCTATGTACATGAAAAAGTACTAAAGTCACAGAGGCACAGCGTGCCTATGCTGCTCCATTCCTCGCCCTGGTTGGGGATCGATCGCGGGATCCATAGTTATGAAGCGAGAGTGCAATCAACTGCAACATGGGGGAGAGAGAGAGAGAGAGAGAGAGAGAGAGAGAGAGAGAGAGAGAGAGAGAGAGAGAGAGAGAGAGAGAATGGGTCCATATGAGGAAGAAAACTGAATGTGGAGGTGATGATAGACAGGTAACCGATTGCAGAGGAAGTTACCTGACCGTAGAAAACCTTGAGATATATCTTCCTCAAAATCAGGAAATGTGGGCGTTAGACATTCCTGTGCGAGAGCACTAGAAAGTTTTTATATATATATATATATATATATATATATATATATATATATATATATATATATATATATATATATATATATATTTTGCATGTGTGTGTGCGTGTCCCAGGTTCTGTTTTACCAAATAAACATTTCCAAATCCAAATTTACATACAATGAATACTAAGTTACATAAACGTCCGTCTACCTGTTGCTAATGCAACACTGCATGGTAAATGTAAAGTTCACGAAATCTATGACAGACCAAAATAAACCTGAACGATGGATACTGTTAAGCGACTCAAAGAAAGAGAGAATGTATTCCTTAAATATTTACAGACGCTGTTCCACCAAGCAGCATATTTGGTATTGACGATATACTTCTTCCCCTGACAAAAGATGAATGGCTTTGTAACCTGAACACGCGATACACAACACCACTACAGTAACGCACTCGGGGCGAAAAACGGAGCTACGGAATGCAATTGAAAACGTGACAGAATGTCAGGATTTGGAAAGTGGAATTTTTTTCCTTTGGAGGATTTCTTTTTTCTTCCGTTCCCGCCTCCTCTTTTATCACTGAACGCTCGCTTTCATAGCTTTATTGCTTGCCGGGGAAGGCCCCGCCTCTCCTTAAATATATTTTCATTTGCCTTTCGCACACAACGTTCCTCCAAATTTTTACGGGCCAAAATGCACGGTATTCCATCAGGCGCCATTCATGCCAGTACCATTTTTGGGCGAATATTCTTTCCTCCAGGACCTTCATAGAGAACACTTCTTCACGTTTATATCCTGGTAGCAAGTCTTACAGGACACTTCGATGGTCATTTATTTCACTGCAAGTGCTTACTGACCTGCATAACAGATGACAGTGATAACGGATCTATGTTGGATAATGATTCTCAAGGCCTATCCTATCCATTCATAATTTTACTACCTTATCATTTCGACCTTGTTGATAAAAATTGCAAACTCAAAGAAGCCTAATAGAATAGTGTTCTTATCAATCACCGATTACAACAGCCTCTTGGGAAAATATAAGCATATAACAACCAATTCTTAGAGCATACTTAAATAGATTCGTTATGCATCACTAATTTTAATGACTTTTCAAAGAAATTTTGTTACTAACCCCAAATTCTTAAAAGTTATCACAATCGCTTTGTTTATAACCATCAACCTTGAAGGCAACTAAGATAGATTTCGAAGTGACCTCATAAAAACACATTCATGATAATTCAGTCAATTTTATGGCTTCTGGTTAACATGTGATGCTTATTGACTGTAAGGACAACTCTGAAGTTCTCTGGATCCTTCAATATTTATCATTTCAGTTTAACAGGAACTTTACCTGCAATCACTCATTATGTTTCAATCACTTGGATACGATTTAAAACAGTCTTTAACAGCCTCAGAGGCAATGCATAAAAACACCCCTTTCCTTCTTTTTTACCTAATATGGTATTTCTCAAAAGCCAATTCCTTTCCTTTATGTAATTAATTCATATAAATATTCTTAACGCATCTTTCCTTTACATCTTTATCTAATTAGTTAGTATATTTTTCACGCACTCCTTCTTTCCTTCGTATCTCATTAGTTCATATAAACAATACACATAACGAGAAACATGAAACTTTCATTTGTTATAATGCGTGACTTCTCGAAAGACCGCCCCTGAACCAACAGCCTACGCCACTTACATCATTTTTATTGGAAATCCAAACACTACACTTTTACCAGAGTAAAAAAAATGAAGAGGGGGGAAAAGCAATTTTCATCTAAATATAGGAATGGAATGGAATATAGAATGTCGGCCAAAGGCCAAGCACTGGGACCTTTGAGGTAATTCAGCGCTGGAAAGAAAATTGAGAGTAGGTAGGTTTGAAAGGTGTGACAGGAGTAAAACCTCGCAGTTGCACTATGAAATAATCGTTAAAAGAGGCTGGATAGCAAGATGGAAGAAATATAATATGAATGGAGGTACAGTAAAAGGAATGACAGGGGTCGCAGCAAGGGGTCCGAATGGACGCCGCAGAGAAACATTAGTAATGCCTACAGTGCATCGCGTGAGGTGCACTGACGGCACTACCCTCTTACGGGGTTATCTAAATATAGATCAGATTTTCAAGACCACTTTCCTGCATTGAGTTACCAGTACCTCCCACATTCTCACTTTCAAAAGATGGCGACAGCTGATGGCGATTTCCTAGACACTGAAGGCGAAGGGAGACGATGAACTGCGACCTCAAATGACAATGTCTGTTAATAGCCGTAAATTACTTGATAATTTAGCTGCAGAGACGTTCTCTGATGGCAATATAAGTCTCGTGGAATTGCTCACTGATGCAATTTACATCACAGATAAATTAGCATTTTTGAAGGTTTGACAAGCGCAAGCCCGACTTAATTACTGCTGTAATTTTGTAAGCATAAATTGGTTGTACGACCCTTCACTTTTAAGCTTTCATTATTGCCTGTAAAACAATAAAAAAAAATCATATATACTAAAAGTCGCAAGTGCAAAAAAAATTGAAAGTAAAACTGAAACGAAAGGTTAAAATATAAAACAACGAATTTCAACGAATAAATTTGCTATTTCTTAACGAAAAGATATGACGACCTGGCCCACCTGTAAACGCTCCTGTCTAATTCAAAACTTATTCCACTATAAAAACAGGCGGTTTGATGCCAAGAGCTAAAAACATCCGAATATCCTATTTTCCATATCGCGTGTACAGCAGCAATGTAAATCTTTCTGTAACGTTCATGACGGGGGCATCATGAGAAAAAACTACAAGCAGTTTTAAAAATGTCAATTACTACAGGTGTCTTAGAGTCTATCCGTGAGAATTCAGTTTTCAGAACACGAAAGTAAACCAACAAAAAATTTAGACAAAGAACATTAAATTAATTGAATCTCACGCACCCCGTCAACTCCGCGTACATTGTGCCCATCCCTGAGTGATTTACACACACGTGTGTGTGTGTGTGTGTGTGTGTGTGTATATATATATATATATATATATATATATATATATATATATATATATATATATATATATATATATATATATATATATATATATATATCTCTCCTGGTCATCAGAATTTCTTCATATTTCTTGCACTTGGATCTTAAGGCTTTGTAGTGACAAGCGTGTCGAAAAAAAGCGCGAAGAATTCAAGAAAGTTAAGAGGGCATTGTGGCTATTACAATTACATATGTATATATATATAACCCTACCATCACAGAAGAAATAAAACATACTAGTTTTAAATTTGTTCCCATGGGCTTTGCATTACAATCTAATAAGAAGACATACTGGAATATCTAAAATGAGTAAATAGACCACATACTCACTTAAGTGACATTTTACCGCCTCCTGTTCCCTCATTATACTCCAGTCTTCCCCGTTCGCTCTCCTATCCGGGTAACATCAGTACTGAGCAGAAATGACTTTCGCTCATTACTAAGGGCAACAAGGACACGCCAAACTACCGTTATCAAAAGCGACCGGTAACAAGTACTGATCTTGTGATCTTCCGCGTATGACTCACTGTATGTTGCTCCAACATGTAAACAATGATAATACAACACTGCAACAAAAAAGTGAAAGTGTAATCACACCTGCAACCACAACAGGCCACAGGAAACATGGAATTTTTGTTTTTCATCTAAAGAACAACTTCACACGAATAAAAAATTCCGAAACTTTTTTTTAACTGGTTTCAAATTTAGAGGCACAGAATGACATAAAAACGACCACTTAAGTGACGAATGTCATTCCTAAATCCACAAATTACATTATCATCTATATAATGAAATACTCAAGGGGTAAGCCTAATTTACATTCACACTAAATTAATATTACACCCAAATCTTAAGAAAGATTGCCTAAGATCGATTCCAAGATATATATTATTACCTCGCCGAAGCCTTCTTTTATGTGGGTTCGTACATTCTTTGTAAAAATAATTACCGAAAAACACGATGTGAGATCTATTTTGGAATTAGGTATAAGGTGCCACGTACAGTTACAACTGGCCCGTGTGTGATCGCTGAAATGACAGCGGTATCGCAGCTCCTAGATAAACAGGAAACTTATCACACATTTTTAAATATGAGTATTGGTTCATTAGTGACAACAAACTTGACACGACAGACAACTCCATACATACGAGGCCGTGAGTGCAAATGACGAAAAACATTCAAGTCTCACTACTACTATTTTCCCCCGTTCGCACCACGTTCGGGTCGTTCATGCCACGTTGGCAGTACGGCAATTCCCTTTCCAGTACGCCAGTCTCATTCAAAGTACGACCTTACCCAGTTCTATTTTAGAACGGGTAGAACGGGATCAAATTTTAAACATGGTTGACGTTCTGGACCACCCTTCCCGTCCTGGCCCTTTCATACCGTTCGCAATTAGATAGTATCTGGTGTCTACTACGTCCATCACGTTTCTATTCCGTTTCTCCCCGTTCTGAAGAACGTAGTGAGAACTGGCTCAGTGTGAAGGGGGTTTTTAGATTATGGTAAAGGATAATTTAGAGAAGAGAGTGCCTATGCTGGATGCTGCTTAGTTACACTGCTTGCAGTCCCGCATAAGAAAGGTCACTAAAGTGCTATACCTTTTTCTCCCCTGAAATCATTCAATCTGACTGTACGGTGGGACGGAAACACCATACTGGTGAATACCAGCCTTCCTCTATAACTGGTTAAATGAACGTCACCTCTTGTGTGCTCATGGTACTGATATTTGTTTTTGAAAATATTCTCGGCTTGTTATAATTCGTTCTCTACGAGTTGACCATATTAGGTCGTCTGAAATGATATCTCCGAGTTCTATGACTTGAGGCTTCATCGTAATGGTTTCCCAGTCTGTTTAAGATGACGAACAAAGTTTCTTGGTTATGTAAATATGTAAGTTTTCAAAATCTATCCATTTGAAGATAAAGTATGCCACATATAAACATAATTAGCATACTTCATAAACGTTTTTATGCAATCTACTAAAATATGACACGTTCACTGTGCCTTGGCTATGCCGCTGACCTTCTAATCAGGTCAGCAATTGCATGGGTGAATAGGTGACAGACAAGAAATGGTTGACATCATCTGTACATATGTGGAATAAGAATAACCCCCCTCACCCTAGAATCATATGTAAATACGTAATAGTAGGACCACCTGGAGCTACCCCTTATAAGAGCAAAAGGCACATAGTACAAAAGAAGAAAAAGAAGTAGAAAAAGAAGAACATATATATATATATATATATATATATATATATATATATATATATATATATATATATATATATATATATATATATAATATGTGTGCCGCGCGCGTATGGCGCGCGCGTGTGTGTGTGTGTGTGTGTGTGTGTGTGTGTGTGTGTGTGTGTGCAAGGTAAATTCCGATCTGTAACGAACTGCAGCCTCACTGAGCCTAACTTGCTTACCTGACCCCAAACCTAATGTACCTACAATTTAGCAGCAACCTCAATTCAGGATCTCATGGGAGTCCAGCCAATTTTTGAAGCAATTCAGGGTAGATGTGATAAAACTGCCTTTACCTGATTTTCCACATCAATTTGCTTCATATTTTTCGAAGTCATTCGAGTATTCAAATTCCATCATATGAACACGATTTGAGGGCACTGGCCCCAAGGTCGGTCAATAAAGTTGTTAGGTTCCAATCTCAAAGGACGTTAGCTCGAGTCTCAAAAGAGAAAAAATTTCATGGGAAAACATGCAGAAGAAAAAAAAAACTTAGCTGAAAACGCCCAGAAAACACTGGAAACATTTTCAGCAAGAACTTCGAGGAAATAATATCCCGAAAAAGCCATGGAAAAAAATAATCAAAGCACTACGTGGTAAATGTTTCTGAAAGAAAAGCTTAGCCATAAAAACTCTTAAGAAAATGTCCGGGAAACTCCAATGGAAAAATATCCGGATAAAACTCTGGGTCAATACTCAAAAAGAAAACTCCCCAAAAAAGCTATCACAAGTTTGTTGCGTTAACGCGTTACAAATAGGACCGAAATTAATTAAGAGTAGGAATAAACAAGACACATCAATTAAATACACATCAGCTCCAAGCTTTACATGTGATTTTATAATACTGGTTTTGGCATGGGGTCTCTGATAGAATCGGAGGACAAGTTTATATTAACAGACGCTATGCGGAAAATATATACATTGTTTGTGAGGCCCGGTAATCATAAACGGTAACAATTATTTCTTCATTATTATATATATATATACGTGTATATATATATATATATATATATATATATATATATATATATATATATATATATATATATATATATATAATGTATATATATAACACATATACTGACTGGTGGGAGGCAGACGAGGATCGAACCATGGGACTTAAAAATCCGATCCCAGCGCTCTTTGACTTACAGATGGGTAACACTGAACACACCGATAACATCAAGAAACAGTCTTGGATGAAGTGAAGATCACTGGTGCTCATTAGTACACCAAAAATTAAGGGTCTGTTATGTTCAGGGGTACCGAAGCAATTCATAACGCGCATATGAAAATAAAAAGAAAGCCTCCGATAAAACCAGCAGTAAAACCAAAGGAGGTTCCCCATCAACTCTCTTAACAGCCGCAGATTAGAAACGGCGTCTCTCGGAAGGGGGAAAAAACGTATTGATCTGCAGTCCCTGAGCACTCCACATATCTAAACCCACCTCGATCTCTTCCTGACTAATGAATCATGAGTTCACCGGGCTTTAACGCACAAAATATCCACGAATCTCCAGCGAGCGGTTTCGAAATGGGGGAAACTTATATAACGAAGGCAGCTGAGGGAAACGAAGAGCCTTCCTATTCAAGAGGGGAAAAAGTGGGGAAGGAGACGGGGAATGATTAGGGGGCTATAAAGAATGTACTTAGAGGACTTGAAGGTTTGCCCACAGCAACATGTCTAGGCCTAATTATCTACAAACAGGTTTCCAAGATTTTTTTTATTACTTGACAAATATTACAGCGTTATTATTAGGGGCACATCAAGATCACTACTTGCTGCGTAAGGAAATATAGTATAATATATATTCCCTAAGATGTATAAGTAAACAGTTCCTAATTACATTCCCCTTTACTTTCCTGCTATCTAGATTTAATGACATGCTTTCCAACCCGAGTTTTGTTTAGTTACTGAAGATACTCAGAGAGAGAGAGAGAGAGAGAGAGAGAGAGAGAGAGAGAGAGAGAGAGAGAGAGAGAGAGAGAGAGAGAGGGCGAAGATATATCAGTCTTTCCTAGCGAAATACAAAATTTCTAAGAACATAACAGCAACAGATACAAATACTCGAGAACCATGGATTTCGTATGCCTCCCACATTCACGTGATCAATACAGTATCTTTCCGAAGAACTGTCTGGAGATTCACAGTATCAAACATTGAATTTTGTATTGAACTAAAGATTCTGAGAGAGAGAGAGAGAGAGAGAGAGAGAGAGAGAGAGAGAGAGAGAGAGAGAGAGAGAGAGAGAGAGGGCGAAGGTATCTTTAAGTCTTCCAGACTGAAATACAAAAATTTCTGAGAACATCACAACACTAGATACAAATACTCCAGCACCATGACTTTGTACGCCACATAAATTCGAGTTTTTAACACAGTATCTTTCCGAAGAATGATCTCGGGATTCACACCATCATTCAGTCTGTTAAAAGGACGAAAAATGAATGGAAAAATCGAAATGACATGAACGACGGCCATAAATACCCGAGGGATGCATAACGTTTCCCTTAATAGAGCAGGGAAAAATGACCCCAAGTCCCGCGGGGGAAAAGTCTGATTTCCTAACAAAAAAGACTCGAAAAGGAGAAAAGAGGTGACTGACAAAGGGTGCGCAAATCATATGTAAACTTTGCTTTTCTGAGTTTGCAAACTTATCCAGATTTTCTTGAATGGAACTTCGGGGAAAAGTAAATAGGACGCTGAATCGGAGACGAGGAAGAACAAAAACGCTCACTGCGTAAAAATTACGAGGAGAAGTTTCTCAAGAAAAACGACATTGTTATTCTATTGAACATCGCTTGCCCAGCACAATTTACGGAAGGGATCAAGAATCTGCTCGAAAAAAAGTCCAACAAAGTATAATGACATTCATAGCGTACAAAGAACGAAAGGAAATATTAAACACAGAAATAATGGTAAAAATAATCATAATTACCTAGCAAAATATTAGTAATCATCAAAATATCTACAAAGTTGAAGGGGGGCCTTACATTTCCCAACTGGATGAGATTTTTTAATTCTTGCTTAGTTGTATACAGTATATGGTTAATAGCTCACATGCTACATTTTGATATGTCATCACGATTTTCATTTTGGTTAGGGAACTTTTAATCACTTGTGAGCAATAAAAGCTATATTACTACTTCGGTATAAATCTGAATCTTCAAAACCGAGTTAAAAAATGAAAAGCTAATTACAATATCCACTGACCGAAAATTATCTTATAAAAATTATCAAAAGGAAACCCTTTTGCACTTCGTTAATAAATACACTAGGATCTCAAATAAACAATCCTTGGTCAACGAGCCCTATACATAGAATATACCAATCTAAAGATTAAAGGACAAATATCTGGTAGAAATCTAATGAAGCATATAAAATATATTCAGTTTCTCAACAAGCAAAAAAAATGTAACAGGTAAAAATATACATACAAATCCCAAAAAGTATGAACTAGTACGCACACAATACAACAGGAAAATACAAATATATTTATATATATATATATATATATATATATATATATATAGAGAGAGAGAGAGAGAGAGAGAGAGAGAGAGAGAGAGAGAGAGAGAGAGAGATTTTAAGTGAAGCAATGCATCACATAGCTCATAAAGCCGCCAACTCATCAGCTTTCCACCATGATGAATACCTCGCTCGAGGACAAAATCTTATTTACCAGAAACACACAACCACAACAGAGGAAAAAAAAAAAAGAATCCTCATTCCACTTCTCCGAGCAAGAAAGAAGACGATGCCTTCCACAATATCTTCCCTCATCCTACAAGACGAGTCCGAATGGAAGGTTAAGCTCAACGAGAGATGATGAGAAGATGGAGAAGAGAGAAGGAGAGAAAGATGGAAGAGGAGGGGAAAAAAATTGCACAGTGAAAGACTAACGAATCTGGTTTTTTAAGGTGGCTTTTAGGGCTCACGAATAATCCTCGGTGAGATTCAATGGTACAATGTGGCGTCACACAGGTTGCTCCATCGCGGTTTAGCACATCGTATATAAGTGTAATAATACTTGGAAACGTGTTACACTTGGTAGGAGTGCCGACACAGGTTTAAGACAACGTAAATAAACTATATTTATATTTTCCCCCTTAATAATATTTACCGTTTCACATAATCTTTTTCTACGCCCTTCATTATTCATAATCCTTACACGTCACAATGTACAGTATAATACCATTGTTAAGTCCAACAACCACAGCGGAAAGTCTTCTAATTCGTATTCTTTTTTGCAAAGCTAATAAAAATGACTGGAAAAATCATCCACCAGAACAACTTGTTTACCGACCTGAACAACAGGAGTGGTTTTGTGTATGGGCCCGAAAATGCCTCCTAACAGCAATAAGTTGCTCTGAACCCCGATGGAGCAACCAGTAAATACAACGGCCAACAATGCAATAACTTAACCTTCCATTCCGGGATTCGAATCTAATAAAGATAGCGGGGCCTCATTTAACGGCCCACGCTATCATGAAGGATGAAGCGCTGCCTTTATTGGTGGCCACGGGACGAAACTCTCATTCATCCGGGGATCACGGTCACCCATCACACTATCATCCACCAGCAAAACGACGTTCTGAGAGTCCAAAACGACGTTCTGAGAGTCATAAGTTAAGTATACCTTAGTTTAACCAGACTACTGAGCTGATTAACAGCTCTCCTAGGGCTGGCCCGAAGGATTAGATTTATTTTACGTGGCTAAGAACCAATTGGTTACCTAGCAACAGGACCTACAGCTTATTGTGGAACCCGAACCACATTATAGCGAGAAATGAATTTCTATCACCAGAAGTAAATTTCTCTAATTCTTCATTGGCCGGTCGGAGAATCGAACGCGGACCCAGCAGAGCGCTAGCCGAGAACGATACCAACCCCTCCAATGAGGAACTAATCTGAGAGTCATATATTTACATCGTCACATGTCTGATGGTTGCTACTATCCATAAAATGAAGACCTCCTGACAATATTCAGACGCCCGCATTTTCGAAATACAATCAGGGTATAATAGACATAAACACTCATGGCTGGAGCCTAATTGTTTCGTGATTCAGCATTCGAGTTTAACCTCTAACGACGCAAAATTGTAAATTAAGGTAATGAATGGTCCTATACTGAAACCATTTACGTAAAGGAACAACTATGACTCTCATTGATTGTAAATGCATAATGTTTATTTACTTTCCAAAATTTAGTATTCTAAGCTAGCGCCTGCTTAGTATTCAATATAAAATGACCTCTCTCACATGTACATAAATCATTCATTTGTTTTCTATACAATAACCTAGTCTATAACACAAAAAAAAATTGTAAAAAACAGTATTTTATCCCGTGCGTAAATTGCATTTCTATAACTGATAAAAATGAACTCTCCAAAACAAAGAAATTAAAAACGTCATTTGAAAGGCCTCACATACAATAATAAAGTTAATACATGATTATTTAAATAAATAGCAGTAACGAAGAGAATGGTATCAGTCAATTGGCCTCAATTGTACTACAATTATTTAATAAATGGGCAGAAATATCATAAATGCATTCGCTAAGAACTTAACAAAGTTTAATTGTATGACAACACACAACTACATAACAACCTCATTTATAATAATAATAGTAATACGTACATAACATTTCCATTTGAACAGATTGTCAGCTTAATGGTTTTTACACCCTGCGCTCCTAGATATTCACCATAACGGGAACCAAACAGGGTTAGACGGAATTGTACTTTTCTTATTATTAAACACAATAAAAACTATAATGATGATAAAAATGCAACAATCATCAAACATGTACACTGGAATACGAGTTGTGCTGTATTGGCCAGTTTTTTAAGGCATTCCATTCAACTGTTCAGCTGGACTAGAGTGTAGTTTTCGTGCTAGAACTTATTTAAGGGCAAAGTACATAAGAGATAACAGGAATAATAGTTACGAGAATAATACACGCCATAACAATATAACGACACTCCCAGTATGGCGTTATAATGTATCAATCTGCAAACGTCTTGAATCCCATACTATCCCGGAGTCATCAACACGACGAAACCATTAGCCCGATTTCACCCCCATCTTCCTGTCACGACAACAAGGAAATGCAATACGTACTATCCCAAGTGAGAGAGAGAAAGAAAATGAGAGAGAAAGGCAGGGACTAGAGTCCTAGACTACTGGAGTACTCCTACAGACAACATGGGGGGGGAGGGGGGATGGCTAGAATTTCCTTCAGTTTGTCCGTCTGTCACGTTTACCCTTTTGTACGCCAATTAAATCCAACAGTTGAGTTTAGGAGCCATGTCCTCCTATTAAGTATCTTCAACAAAAAAAAAAAAAAATTAAATAAAACAAAAGAGAAGACAAAACAATGCTACTGCAATTTATAATAAGGTTGTGGCTTGGATAAATACAGGAAACAAGAATGGTGTCATTAGTTACGAAAAAAAACTAAGGTACCACTCCTTACTACATAATGGCATCATTTATATATACTGCTTTCAAGTACTTAATTGTATACAATAACGAGGCAGGAAAAAGTATATTTCCTTCTTCATTGTTCCACTAAATAGTTTAAATTATGGAAATTTACAAGCTGCAAATTGTGTGATCTATCAGAGAGAGAGAGAGAGAGAGAGAGAGAGAGAGAGAGAGAATTACCTGTAGACTGATTCTAATCAATCTACACCACAGGGGGTGAGTGATTACTTCGCTGAGTAGCTCGCCTGTATGGATTCGGTAATTATTTTTATTAAGTTTTTATTAGCATCGATGTCTGATGGAGAGAGAGAGAGAGAGAGAGAGAGAGAGAGCTTATGTCAGCCTTGGCGCAAGTCACTAAAGTCATGATGTGAGCTCTGACTTTGGAATTGGATTTGACGTGTCAGATCGAGTTGGAATTACACTCGAGAGTTAGGATTCTGGAATTCTCCGGCACCATCATATCAGGACTCATAAATAAGGAGATGCTAGACCCGCGTCTCCTTAATTTCTGTGATAGTTGATAAGCATATATCACGAATGCAAGCACACCTACAAGCGCACACAAATTCTTAAGCAGTCTTCACACGTTTCTCGTGATGAAAACTACAGACGCTTACTTAATTACCACGTTTTATTACTGACCTAACATATTTAATCTTTCCAACGCCGGAATAACAAATTCAAGAGTAAAATACTGCTATATAACTTTCGTCCTTGATTTATCACATGATTAGCTGGATTTTCACAGGAGTTCCCATATTAATCAAATAAATACATGAGAAAATAAACAAATTTATAAAATAAAAATGTACAATTCTTAGTCAGCATACGTCGGCAATGCTATTATTACACTAGACTTGATTACCGGCTGCCTTATCTTAAATGTTTTTTAAACAGGTTTCCATGAATGATGATAGATAATTTAAATACCGAAGCACTTTTCGTCGCTACTGTCAAACAAGTGTAATCTGGCATCAAGAGTAATAGGCACTTACTAGGATATAGATTTATAAAACTTGTAAAAAGATAACTTGTAAGATCATGGGTAACTACTAAATGCTGCATCAAATTCCAAAGCTTTGCAGTCCATTCATGAGAAGAAATGTTCATTCTAAAGTGACACAAAGAAGACTTAGGAAACGTACCATTACAATACCAACCTCACGCAAAAACTCACTTTTCTACATTTAGGAAGTTTTGAAGGTTACAGATTCTACAAACAGCAATTCAACAATACCCCTATAAAGAAAGGGTCACAGTTTGCAACAAAAAAAAATAAATAATAAATTAATAAATAAATAAATAAATAAATAAATGGGATTCTGTTTCTCTTTCGGTTAAAATACTGTACATTCATACACGTCCTAATATATAGCTACCATTACGCTTATAATTTCATTAACGTAAGTGCTTATCATGAAAAAATGAACATTTTCAAATTATGTTTTCAGGATACGAGAATTTCCATTTAGAAAACATGCAACAAGTAACGTGTGTGTATGTGTGTATATATATATATATATATATATATATATATAGCATCGAGTTAGGGGGGAAGGAGAATTCCTTGTATTTCCTTTCAATGTACTTTATTGTGCTGACGTTTCAAGACCATGTGTCCCATTTTCAAAGCTATAAATTAAAAGACAACAGAATTAAAAATAGACTCAGATTTTAAAACGAGAAAAAAAAAAATTTTTTTTTTTACATAAAAAGTATAAAAGAAACATAACAGAAAGGAACAATGAATACCAAATAGTGCTGAAGGCAAAAGCTGAGTGACATTCAGGGTCCGTTTTGGTTCCAACGGAAACTCACGAGAGGTATAGAGGTGTTGACGTGGATTGAGTATTTAATTGGGGAACTAGTTGTTTAATAAAAGAGATTCTAGTATTGACAGTTGGTGGTCATTCGGAGCTTTGCCTATTATTTTGAAATCCTTGTAATTGATATTATATTTGCATTTTTCCCGTGGTCTCTTATGCATGAAAATTCGGGTTTGATAATTTAGCACCCGTTCGGTAACTTACGCCACGATGAGAGTCTAATCTCACCTTCAACAACCTACGAGTGGAGCCCACGTACTTCCCCAGGTCACATCTGGGGCAATTAAACAGGTATATGACTCCCGAGGTCATCAAAGGGTGCAGACTTTCTTTATATTTAAACATAGACTTGATCGTCATTGGATTATTTGGTACTAGTTTCAATTCGACAGCTGGTAAATATTTGTTTATTATCTGTCGTAAATCTTGGTAAAAATGTTTATCGTAGATAAGCGGGACACTTGCATAGAAAGGTAGTTTAGGTACTGTTGGTATTCTGAATTTTGGTTGAAAAATATTATTTAAAAATTTGCGCAAATGTTTGTAAAATAGCTCAGATGGGAAACAGTTATTAATAAAATATTGGTGGAGATATAGAATTTCCTCGTGAAAACCATTCCAATCAGATGTTAAACTGAAGGCCCTGTGGAAGAGGGTAGATAAAGAGTTTAACTTAAAATTAAAGAAACAATGGCTGTAAAAATTAGAACCCAGACCGGTAAAAGTTTTTTTCTAAAAATCGTGGTATTAAAATGATCATCGTGTCTTGAAACCATTATATCTAAGAAAGGCAATTTATTTTCACTTTCATATTCGACTGTAAACTTTATGTTTGGATGCATTTGGTTGGCATACTCAAGAAATTCATCTGCTCTATCTTTGTTCCTGAGCAGTAGAAAGGTGTCATCAACATATCTGCTGTAAAAAAGCGGAAGGTAAGCCAAAGGGCAATCGTCCAGCAGGCGCTCCTCCAGGGAGCACATAAAAATATTTGCAAAGGTAGGACCTAATGGAGATCCCATGGCCATTCCGTCAGTTTGAACATACGATTTCCCATTAAAAATGAAGGCTGTGTCCAGCACGGCCAATTGCAACAGTTTTTTAAAATCCGTGATATTAAAATTATTAAAAATGGTATCTGGGTTAGGAAAAATTCGGTCTAAAATAGTATCAATTGTTTCTTCCACAGGGACATTAGTAAAAAGTGACTCCACATCTAAACTAGCCATAAAAAGATCTGAGTCTTGTGATAAAATCCTTTCTTTAAAATTATCAGAGTTTTTAATACTATAATTATTGGTAGTTAAGGGTGCTAGAAGTGGGACTAGAAATTTAGCCAGTTTGTAATTAGGAGTGTCATATGAGGTAAGTATAGGTCTCATTGGGATACCTTCTTTATGAATTTTGGGTAATCCATACATTATTCCATAGGAAGCACCTGTGCTATATAAGGATTCATAGGTATCAGCACTTATAATATTTCGGTCTTTTAAACTTTTTAAAAATCGATTTATTCGATCCTCGACTTTAAAAATAGTAGAATACTGAGGTTCTCCTATTTTTTGAAACTTTGTTTCGTCTCCCAAAATACTTTCCATTTTCTGTACATACTCCTGTTTGTTTAAGATTACCGTACCTTTTCCCTTGTCCGGTCTAGTTATTACCAGTTCATCATGTTTACTCAGTTCCTTAAGGGTATTCAAATCATTTTTGGAAAAGAATGGTGTCCATCTAGTAGTTAAGTTATTGTAGGTTTTCTGAGCTAACCCTTGTATTTGAGTACGTAGGCTCGCCACGTCGGTGTCGAGGCGGAGATTAAGTAACCTGGAAAACAAAGACTCCAAAGAACCATAAAATTGATTATATGAAGGTCTGAAGCAATACTGTGTTCAATCTGAGCAATTACAAGTTATCGAAAAGAGAGGAATTCTTGCTCTCACTAGGTCTGGATTTTGGTCTTCCCTGCTTCAGACCTTCATATAATCAATTTTATGGTTCTTTGGAGTCTTTGTTTTCCAGGTTACTTAATCTCCTCCTCGACACTGACGTGGCGAGCCTACGTACTCAAATACAAGGGTTAGCTCAGAAAACCTACAATAACTTAACTACTAGATGGACACCATTCTTTTCCAAAAATGATTTGAATACCCTTAAGGAACTGAGTAAACATGATGAACTGGTAATAACTAGACCGGACAAGGGAAAAGGTACGGTAATCTTAAACAAACAGGAGTATGTACAGAAAATGGAAAGTATTTTGGGAGACGAAACAAAGTTTCAAAAAATAGGAGAACCTCAGTATTCTACTATTTTTAAAGTCGAGGATCGAATAAATCGATTTTTAAAAAGTTTAAAAGACCGAAATATTATAAGTGCTGATACCTATGAATCTTATATAGCACAGGTGCTTCCTTATGGAATAATGTATGGATTACCCAAAATTCATAAAGAAGGTATCCCAATGAGACCTATACTTACCTCATATGACACTCCTAATTACAAACTGGCTAAATTTCTAGTCCCACTTCTAGCACCCTTAACTACCAATAATTATAGTATTAAAAACTCTGATAATTTTAAAGAAAGGATTTTATCACAAGACTCAGATCTTTTTATGGCTAGTTTAGATGTGGAGTCACTTTTTACTAATGTCCCTGTGGAAGAAACAATTGATACTATTTTAGACCGAATTTTTCCTAACCCAGATACCATTTTTAATAATTTTAATATCACG
This sequence comes from Macrobrachium rosenbergii, assembly GCF_040412425.1. Taxonomy (NCBI): domain Eukaryota; kingdom Metazoa; phylum Arthropoda; class Malacostraca; order Decapoda; family Palaemonidae; genus Macrobrachium; species Macrobrachium rosenbergii. The sequence continues at coordinate 11,602,430 of NC_089759.1, read as the reverse complement.
GATTTTAAAAACTGTTGCATTGGCCGTGCTGGACACAGCCTTCATTTTTTAATGGGAAATCGTATGTTCAAACTGACGGAATGGCCATGGATCTCCATTAGGTCCTACCTTTGCAAATATTTTTATGTGCTCCTGGAGGAGCGCCTGCTGGACGATTGCCTTTGGCTTACCTTCCGCTTTTTTACAGCAGATATGTTGATGACACCTTTCTACTGCTCAGAACAAAGATAGAGCAGATGAATTTCTTGAGTATGCCAACCAAATGCATCCAAACATAAAGTTTACAGTCGAATATGAAAGTGAAAATAAATTGCCTTTCTTAGATATAATGGTTTCAAGACACGATGATCATTTTAATACCACGATTTTAGGGAAAAACTTTTACCGGTCTGGGTTCTAATTTTTACAGCCATTGTTTCTTTAATTTTAAGTTAAACTTTATCTACCCTCTTCCACAGGGCCTTCAGTTTAACATCTGATTGGAATGGTTTTCACGAGGAAATTTCTATATCTCCACCAATATTTTATTAATAACTGTTTCCCATCTGAGCTATTTTACAAACATTTGCGCAAATTTTTAAATAATATTTTTCAACCAAAATTCAGAATACCAACAGTACCTAAACTACCTTTCTATGCAAGTGTCCCGCTTATCTACGATAAACATTTTTACCAAGATTTACGACAGATAATAAACAAATATTTACCAGCTGTCGAATTGAAACTAGTACCAAATAATCCAATGACGATCAAGTCTATGTTTAAATATAAAGAAAGTCTGCACCCTTTGATGACCTCGGGAGTCATATACCTGTTTAATTGCCCCAGATGTGACCTGGGGAAGTACGTGGGCTCCACTCGTAGGTTGTTGAAGGTGAGATTAGACTCTCATCGTGGCGTAAGTTACCGAACGGGTGCTAAATTATCAAACCCCGAATTTTCATGCATAAGAGACCACGGGAAAAAATGCAAATATAATATCAATTACAAGGATTTCAAAATAATAGGCAAAGCTCCGAATGACCACCAACTGTCAATACTAGAATCTCTTTTTATTAAACAACTAGTTCCCCAATTAAATACTCAATCCACGTCAACACCTCTATACCTCTCGTGAGTTTCCGTTGGAACCAAAACGGACCCTGAATGTCACTCAGCTTTTGCCTTCAGCACTATTTGGTATTCATTGTTCCTTTCTGTTATGTTTCTTTTTATACTTTTATGTAAAAAAAAAAAAAAATTTTTTTTTTTTTCTCGTTTTAAAATCTGAGTCTATTTTTAATTCTGTTGTCTTTTTAATTTATAGCTTTGAAAATGGGACACATGGTCTTGAAACGTCAGCACAATAAAGTACATTGAAAGGAAATACAAGGAATTCTCCTTCCCCCCTAACTCGATGCTGTTCATCAGGTTTAAAGCAACCGCCTTCGACTTTTATATATATATATATATATATATATATATATATATATATATATATATATATATATGTATATATGCACATATACTTACTGTACATACACATATACATGCATACATACATCTATAAATTTCTATCACGGCACTAACAACGTGATATAAAATATAAAGTGTCAAGTTTAAGGGCGGAAGATTTGCTTCATTTTGCTAGTGGTCGTATTATATATATATATATATATATATATATATATATATATATATATATATATATATATATATATATATATATATATATACATACATACACATATATATAATATACATATATATGTACATATATATATATATATATATATATATATATATATATATATATATATATATATATATATATATTATAAAAGGAAATATCGGAGGCCTAAAAACAGCAGAGACATGACTGAGTAAATGCATTCAGCCACCATAAATCTTCCCAGGTGACGGAAACGAGTCTTATCCTCGGGAACGAAAAAGCGCAGATAGAGATGATCCATAAATAACCCTCGTTAATGAGCTTAGAGATATTGGGATCAGGTATCCGGGAAATGTGTAGTCTTTACATCCACTCGCACAGGGACGGTGATGAATCACAAAGATTACATCATCAAAAGGCTTGTAGGATAGCCAGATGCCTTTCTTATTTCGACAGGGACTCCTTCTTCTTGTATATCTTTGGTAAACTTTTAATTATTATTATTATTATTATTATTATTATTATTACCTGATATGCATCTTTGAGGTATTTTAATTATGATAGTCAATAATATCGTTATTACCGATGATGCCACACCAAACGTCTTTTAACAGACAAAAAATATTACCATTACATATGAGAGAGAGAGAGAGAGAGAGAGAGAGAGAGCGCAGCGAAACTATAAGTTTAAGAAGAAATCTGAAATATCCCGGATATGTGCATGTCAGCAAAACTGATTTTCCAACTCTTTAATAACAATTTTTTTTTTATTTTTGCAGCATTCACTTACGAGGTAAATGATTCAGCGCAGCGGAGATGAAAAACAAAAGTTTGATTTTTGTCTCATAAATTCAAGCTTCACACTTATCTCAAGTCATTCATTGCCTCCAACATTAAAGAAGTAACGGCAACCGCACAGGGAGGCGCCACTCTGTTATCTGCTAGTCAAGCCACTAACCTTATGGCTCTATTAATTGACTGGGACTTAAAAGGGTGAGATAATTAACACCCTGGATACGGGGAAGTGTGAGCACAGGTGTCACTTCCTTCTAACTAATCCCTTCATCACCTACCTCTCTCTCTCTCTCTCTCTCTCTCTCTCTCTCTCTCTCTCTCTCTCTCTCACACACACACATACACTATATATATATATAAAAGTGCTCAGAAGAATATTAGTAATTAATTGGAGGGATAGGATATCAAATAACAGAATTAGAGAAGTAACGGGGGTGTGCAGCCGGTCGATGAGTATGTTAGGTTCTCACGCTGGAAGTGGCTAGGCCATGTGTATAGAAGACAGGGAATCGTAGAAGATACACCAGGGTGGGTTGCCCTTGGTAGAAGAAGTAGAGGTAGGCCAAAGGAGACGTGGTTGAGGACAATGAGGCGGGGAGCAGGAGACGAGTGTTGGGGAGATCTTGAGCAGTTAGCCCAAGACAGAATGTGATGGCGTGAGTTCCTCGAGGCCCTATGCATACCCGTGGGTGTCACAGGAAATGATTGATTGATTGATTGATATATAATATATATATAAATATATAGTTCAGCAGAATTAGTAGATACGAACACAAAATATTCTGTAACAATGACTCACGAAAAGGCACTCCGACTGGATGTCATACTCACCTGAAAAGAGAAAAAGAATTAATATTAAAAATTTCAACACATACTTTCTAAAACGATAAAATTACGTCATGCGAACAAGGGTATAAATCATTCTGTCAAATAAAAGAACACTGGAAATCTGTATGATTAAATGTTCTTCCTCAGTGTTTAAAAATTACAACTGCAGTACCTATCATTTTCGGAACCATTTTCCACGACTGATTTCTGTGAACTGGTATTTTTCCTCTTGTTTTTGTTCTTTCACAGCCGACTAATAGCCATCTGAAATGAAAATGGCTTGCTTGCAATGTACATTAAATAACTTGAGAATTACTGGTGTGTGTATGTGTGTGTGTCTGTGAGAGAGAGAGAGAGAGAGAGAGAGAGAGAGAGAGAGAGAGAGAGAGAGAGAGAGAGATTTTATTTTGAAAAATCGATTCGGTTAACAATTAATGTCAAAACAATGACGCTTTGCAAAAATATAAGTGTATTCCAAATCCATTTTTGCCAAATAACTGTTTCACATTTCAATTTCGTAATTTGACTTCACTGAAAACGTATCCAGTCACAAAGCCAAAATGAAGATAATCAGGCCATCGAGTCAAACTTCTATAAGTAAAGGTTATAAGTTACAGCTTAAATACAAAGTGTAAAAAGAGAAAGAGTGCACTTTCCCATTTGGGAGAGAGCGAGTTTTACACACAGGAAGCGAACTAAAGAGAGGGGAAATACTTCTTAAACATGTCTAACCGTCGCAAATACCCAGTCTAATTGCTTCAACTAGAAAGCCTGAAACCAATCCTTCTAAGATAAGACTTACCACGGATTAAACGGTAAATGGCTGCCTAACCATTTTGACCCCCTGTGATACCATCAAGTTACAGGCTTATCTCTCCGAACCCCTGAACCAATTAGGAGAACTACGGTACAATCTGTGATGACTGCGAAGATTACGGTATACTGGTTAAAACCTCCAGACATCCATTGGGTATGTGATGATACGAAACGCAAGCATGGATAACCATGGATACATTAACAGGGTAATCTGCATTGGTGGCTGAGTGCCCACGTATTCGGAAGGTTGCGTATTCAAATATCACGGAACTTAAGAGGGAAAAACAATGTCTCCTGAAGTCATGGCAGTTAGGCTTCTTTTTAGTCAAGTAAGGCATCATATAGCATTTCCTGGTGCTGTGCCAGACTGTAATCCGATACATATGATGCAAGATTGCACTGTCTCTGCTCCTTCACACTTGCAATTCTGAGGAAGCATTGTAATCATTTATTTATAATGATCGAGAATAGAATATAGAATTTAGGCCAAAGATCAAGCACTGGGACCTATGAGGTCATTCAGCGCTGAAAAGGAAACTGACAATAAAAAAAGTTTGAAAGGTGCAACAGGAGGAAAACCTCGCAGTTACACTATGAATTAATTGTTAGCAGAAGCTGGAAAGTAGGATGGAAGAGAGAGACTATGAGCGGAGGTACAGTAAAAGGAATGAAAGGGGTTGCAGCCAGGGGCCGAAGCGACGCTGCAAAGAACCTTAAGTAATGCCTACTGGGCACCACATGAGGTGCACTGACAGCACCATCCCTTAGCGGGATCTACAATTATCTTCCGTAAGTGATGATTCTTAACAACTAAATTAGGCCTACTTATGAGCCCACACCTTTCAAGTTGTAGTTTATATGCCTGCATTTCGTGCTGCCTTGGTTTTAACGTCACTGTTAAAATATTGCTCTTAAATGAATAAGGACTGGTGGAGGGTATAGATTTTATGTCAAGGAATGGGAGGAGCAGGCCAGGTTCTCATGTGGCATGAGATAGCAGATTGCAATCAGAAGTCGAACAGTTGCTTCCTTCTTAGCTGCACTGCACCCTCGCGGTTTCATTAACTGACCAGCTCAGCCCCAAGAGTTCCGAGGATGGTCCTTTATTTCCCCGGATTCTTCTGCCCTCCCACATAATCCTCAGGCATTACGGACCGACAGTCTCGAATAACTTTAATGTCTTCTACTTCCGTAACTATCGTATTTTAGCTCGCTTTTCTACTGCCAACCTTCGGAATTCCTTTTTTGCATTTATCCACGGATCACTTTCATATATATAAATATATATATATATATATATATATATATATATATATATATATATATATATATATATATATATATACTGTATATATATATATGTGTTTATATAACATATATTATACATATATATATATAATATATATATATAAATATATATATATATATATATATATATATATATATATATATATATATATATATATATATATATATATATATACTGCAGGATCAGACAAAGAAACCAGAGATCATCAGGAGAAGCCGCAAGCGTAAACATCATCCACTATATTGGTGACTTGCAGGACTGGAATAATTTATAGTACTTTGCATTGAACAGGTTTTTGTTCTGTGTCGGCGAGTTCATAAGATCCCATTCTTGGTGTGGTGACGCTGACTTCTACTACATCTACCCTTGAAAATATCTTCTGCTTAGTTACCACACTGGAGCAAATATTCTTCTTTCTTATTTTCTCAATACATTAATCATCCTGCACAAAAATCTGTCTTAGCCGTTAGGCAAATCAGAGTAGAACTATAGAAGTGATATTCTTTCGCATTTTATGATGAAAATGTTTGAAGCTTGAATTTCTTTATGTCAACCCAGGTTTTTTACTAGAAGCGTTCACCTTACTGTGTAATATTAAGTGGCATCTTTTCGCAATTTTGGAGGTCAATTTTGCTTCCATTGAAATCCCAGAGGCTTGAGGCCTTATCATTCGCTATAACTATCTCACATGCTCTTATTTCGAAAGTTGCATTACTAAATTTATTATTCTTGCTACTCCCATTTGATTACGTAAGATTTGGCAGATAGACATCTGATGAACTAATGTATCTTTCAGATACTATAAAAAAAATTTTATTCTTGTTTCAAAAATAAAACTAAAGAAATCCAGTTCCTTCAAATCTTACCTAGGACCGAAAATCTACATTCCAGATACGAATTATTAAGTCCACAATAGACATTTTTCCTGAATTTGGTTTACAATTTTTTTACTCCATAATATTCTAAGGGGGAAAATTAAGGACATACTGTAATTAGTGTTACTCTAAGCATCCGAGAAATTTAATCCAGACACAGGAATACTTTGGCTTTGTATTAGAGCACTTATTCACTTTGCTAAACCTTGCTTACTCACATGTTAACTTGTGTACGAAAAGATTGCCAATAGAAACCATAAACTTGACTTTAAACGAGTAGTAATTTTATTACGATAGCTTCCTTTCTGTGTATGTATCCATTATATATATATATATATATATATATATATATATATATATATATATATATATATATATATATACATACTGTATATATATATATATATATATGTGTGTGTGTGTGTGTGTGTGTGTGTGTGTGTGTGTGTGTGTGTGTGTGTGTGTGTAGAATCTACTGGTCACTTTTTTACCAGGTATACATATGCAATTGTAATAGCCACACTGCCCTCTTAACTTCTAGAATTCTTCGCGCTTTTTGGATACGCTTGTCACCACAAAGCCTTAAGATCCAAGAGCAAGAAATTGAAGTGGTTGTGATGTCCGGTAGCGGGAAACGAACCCGTCTCACCATAATCACAAGGAGGTCACGTTGCCGACCTGACCACGAGATCTTTAGGCTTTGTAGTGACAAGCGTGTGTGTGTGTGTGTGTACGTGTGTGTATCACTACAAAATTTTTCTTATCAATGTATATGTACAGTATGTGTAACCCCATATGCCACCAGTTTACTTCTACACAGGACTTCTACATCAATATTTATATTCGATGTGACATTCAATTTTTACAATCTAACAAGAATAAAAATCCTAGCTATCATATTATTTAACAATATAATTATTCACATAGTAATCAATCATAAAAATGCAATTGGTACACTCATACCCTTGCATATGTTACAGACTAAAATACATATTCATAAGCGAACAATTACTGATAACAATAACGACAAGAATTATAGTCAATGCGTATCGACTTCCTTTCCAAAACCATCACATGTGACAGATACTATCACGACATCAATACCCAAATGACATCGAAAACGCAGGGCGAATAGATGATGGATTCGGAACTTATCAAAATTCAATCGGAAACAGTGCGTTTATCCCGTTCCATTTGAGGCCTGTCAGTAGCACGAAACAGGAGCAAAACAAATAACATTTTATATTATACTGCTTTGGTAACAAACAGATACGTTCATCAGTACAAAATCACTGCTATGGCATAATTACTCAAATAGAGAGAGAGAGAGAGAGAGAGAGAGAGAGAGAGAGAGAGAGAGAGAGAGAGAGAGAGAGAAATGAAATTTCTTCCATGTACGTTGCGAACTCCTCTTTCAGGACCAAAACAAACTCATTTCAATTTTTTAATGTCATGTAAGAAAACACAAACGCACATGCGTTCACCAACGCACAACCTACGTCACAACTGCTCGACTTAGAGTAAGAGTAAGAGAGAGAGAGAGAGAGAGAGAGAGAGAGAGAGAGAGAGAGAGAGAGAGAGAAATGAAGATTTCTTGAGGTTGTTCGTGCACTCTTTTTACCATGAAATAAAACAGAACACACGATTCCTCGTTAGCCCCAGATATCAAGACACACGCAAACAGTCTGCCGACGGAGGACAAAGCCATAATCATTACAGTTCATCAAGATAATACTTTTCCCAAAAGATGAGAACCAAATAAATTTTCTTACTCTTGAGACTGCAAGAATCCAAAAACTGAGTCTTTCATGACAGAAGCTGGAGGCAAGAAAATACGCGTGTTTTTTACGTCATACGATGGAATTCACACTCAATATATATACGTGTAAATATATATAATCTATATGTGTGTATAAATATAATCCATTTTATCTTATCCAGGTTTAAATCTAGAAAGGAACTATTCATACACCAGTAGAACCAAATCCAACTACATTTTTTCTAACTATTTTACGTCGATGACTGAAGAACACATCTTGGTCGAAAAAATAAGAAAATGCCATAAAGGTAAAGTCACACATTGTGAACGGAAAAGCGAATAAATCAAATGACTTCAAATATAAAATTATTTGCGCAGCAAAATGCTTCCAAAAGCAAGCCAAAGGACAAGCTCTTTTCCACCCAGGCGTACACATACATTAAAGGGAAAGGAAATGAAGAAGGCTGGGTTTATCCTAGAAGGAAGCGATAGACCTGCATTATTTAAGAAAGATTAAATGTCGTCAAAACATAAGTTGGAATAGAATGCCACAGCTTGACAGTCAAAGGAAAGACAGTCACAATTACTGCCGATTTCCACGGAGCCAACGTGGGGTGCAACGCTCCAGTGTATGTTCAGCGTTATTCATCATCATAGTATTTCGTATGCTTCTTCCGGAGTTCAAAACGTTTTGCCCCGCCAAAAGAATATAGAAGTTTTCACAAATGCATATCGGATGCCCCCAAACTTCCCAGCGTAAACCCACTAGACGAATTTCTTCTACACAGCCCCAATTGTCGAGATATTCATTTGTTTCAAGGGAAAGGCTACAAAATTTTCGTACCCTGTTTTCCTCTAATCTCTCGTCAAGTTGTTGATAATGTTTTATCGCCACATGATAGGCTTACATTTTTTTTCTAAAGGTTTGCCACTCTCTCCGCTTTACGAATGTGATTGCCGACACTTTCACCGATTACTTCCTAACCGAAACCAGCGTCACGTGACTGCGCCAACCTCGGAGGAGCAGATTTCATCTTCGAACGAGGCTTAGCCAAATTACCCGAGTCCCGATAACAAGTGAAAGTTCTGGCGTCACGCAGGGCGACGGCACACAAACTCATATACATATACATACCCACATCACGTGATGGAATTAAGAAACAATAATCAATAGCTCAAATACTTTATCATTAAAGTAGGCTTCAAAGAACAGGTCTAATGAAAAGCAAATATATTACCACATACTTGTCAATCAATACCGCTCGATTGTTCGCTCTCAATTAGCTTTACATGCACGACCGCAAACATTGTAAGGTAAACATACGCACATGCACGCCTACAAATATTTATTCGATCTGCTCGGTTAACATACCAGATTTATCTAGATACATCGGCTACTCTAAATTTCCTTATTAATGTTAGGGAATCGAGAAACTAAAGAGTACACTGCATGTCGGCCTTGGTATAAAACTTGAGTTCGAAGAAAGAAAAGAATTTTTGTGAGCGTCCGTAAAATAACAGTATTTTTATACTGTTATTTTAGTGTCGTTTCTGTCGGAATCTTTTAAAGCCCCGAATAACCCAAAACCGAAAGTCGATACACTTTCAAAAACTGTGCCAGCGCATCTGAAAAAGAACTCTCCCTCTCCCTCTCTCTCTCTCTCTCTCTCTCTCTCTCTCTCTCTCTCTCTCTCTCATACACACACACACATACACATACACACACTTAACATAAAAAAACAATCACGTTCTTCTGAACAACCAAACAGATCAAAAATGCAACATTTGGTGCCCATGACAAAACATTTACTTGCTGTGATAAAACAAGTTCCTAGAAAAGCCAATAAAAACGAAAAACGCTGTTCCAGAAGTTTACTATATCAATGCACGGAAAAAGTTAAACAATAGAAATTCTAATAAAGCAAAGACTCCAAAGTATTATGCATTACAACTACAGCAGAAGTAAAAGAGCGAAGTAAAACCACTGTGTGGTAGTAGTAGTAGTAGTAGTAGTAGTAGTAGTAGTAGTAGTAGCAGTGGTAGTGGTAGTGGTAGTGGCAGCACCAGTGGTAGTAAAAGAGCGAAGTGAAACCATTTACCCTCATTTACCCTCTAGGAAGGTGTTTAGATCATCCATCAATGAGCGCTAAACTAACTTTAATGCGGCCCTCAATGACACTTAATTCCGGTAATCACACTCGAGTTGGCGGCCCCTTTCCCGTGGCTCGGATCAAGAAAAACGACAGAGAGAGAGAGAGAGAGAGAGAGAGAGAGAGAGAGAGAGAGAGAGAGAGAGAGAGAGAGAGAGCCTTTCCAATGTTTAGCCTAAAGAAGAGCTAGAGAGAGACCTTTCCCAAGTCTGGTGTAAAGATAAACGAGTGAATCCGGCTCTGTATTATAAGTAAAGACGTATATTACAGAGAGAGAGAGAGAGAGAGAGAGAGAGAGAGAGAGAGAGAGAGAGAGAGAGAGAGAGAGAGAGCCTTTCCAATGTTTAGCCTAAAGAAGAGCTAGAGAGAGACCTTTCCCAAGTCTGGTGTGAGGATAAAGACGTAAATTACAAAAGAGAGAGAGAGAGAGAGAGAGAGAGAGAGAGAGAGAGAGAGAGAGAGAGAGAGAGGACACCAAGCACTACCCACAAAATCACAGAGGATGGGAGACAATAAATTGTAAAGGAAGGAAAAAGTAAATTAGAAACAAAGAAATGGGGAGAGAGAGAGAGAGAGAGAGAGAGAGAGAGAGAGAGAGAGAGAGAGAGAGAGAGAGAGAGAGAGACGGAAGGGGGAGGGCACCAACCCCTACCCACAAAATCATGGAGGGCGGTGACGATAAAATGGAAAGGAAGGAAAAAGAGAAAGCAAGGGAAGATAATTGGCTGAAGAAAGCAATCTTCCTCTACTATAATAAAAAAGATCGATAATGAATGTGAATAAAAAATAAAGGTGAGGTCTTGTTGAACAAACAAACGCTGACTGGATCAGCATACGATGAATATATGAATAGGTATATAATTGCATTCAAATATTTACTTTCCTTCGATGTGGACGCCTAGACGCACGCACGCACACACACACACACACACGCACACACGTATATATGTATGTATGTATATATATGTATATACATATATATATGTATGTATATAACGCTATTCAATCACAAACGTAAACAAACATATGCAAATTACAAAGTGAGCTCAACAAGAAGTGGTTTGCAAAAGAAAGTCAGAATCAACTACAAAGGAATCTAGAGATCCCAACGACCAGCCACGATCCAACAATTGGACCGATTAAAAGCGTTTATCTCCATTAACTCTTCAAAAATTATCGTCTAATTTTTTCCATCAAAATCTGACAGCCTCGAGGGGTATTTGGAGCGCTGATTACCAGCGTGAGCTGCGCTTCCCAGTCTCCTCTATCATTACTGGAAAAAGTTTGTGCGTGAGTGTGTCAATCTTTTACCCGAACGGCTTCACCTAGCCAGTCCGAAATTGGTCCGATAATGCAACTTTTCATGCAGAGTCTGACGCGATGAATTTCATTTTGCCTTCCGCCCAAAAACTTCAATTCAATGATTTCCTTAAAATCGAGAAGACCGCGACCACACGCTTTATAATTGCACAACAAATACACAGACGAACATGGACAAGGACCTTTAAAAACCTGATATGACCAAGCTTGCTTTTTTGGTTTGTGTACGTATCTTGAAATCTAGCATGTCTTTAATTTAAATTTACTAAAATAGTGCAAGTCACTTCCCGGCATCTAAAAATTTGGGTTCAAAACCATCAAAATACTCAGTATTCTGTTTTTTATTATTATTTTTTTTTTGGGGGGGGGCTCGTAAAGAACTGCGATGTTGAGGGAACTGTACAACACCAAACTATAATCAATAATGGTTGCTTTAGAAAGCTCCACCCGTACAGAGTAAAACATTATGAAACAGCGACGTAATCCTAAGTAACCTACAATACGAATGAATGGATGAATGAATGAATGGGTCCACTGGTCACCTGTAAATTCTTTCTCTATCATGGCTGCCTCAGTTCACAGTGATTTTGTTATGAAATAAACATCGGGGTTGAAATTGTCAGTTTTACCATTTACACGAGAACTCTTGAATTGATATATTAAATGACTATGTTATTAAAAGGCAAGTTCTTACTCAAATCATGCCACTCCACCTCTAACCTCACACTTCTAATTGTTCATACCTTGCATTTGATATATAATCTAAGCATCTTTCTATACATTCCAAATTTGAAATGCTGCAGTAAAATACTGAAATTTCAACATCTGAACACTGAGCTTATTAATTCACCATACACCGTCAACCCTGTCCCTGCGTTCGCGTCCCATGGACGGACAATGCTGATAACATTTCCATTTTTTACACTCAAACATATAAAAACAAATCATCTTAATACTGCTTATCTTTTCATCTAATCATAATCAGACTGTGTTCATAAACACATATATATTTTTAACCCAGTGGACCCACACCAAGGTAGTGGAACTATCACTGGGCATTAACATTCATTATAGATAAAATATTTTATTATGATCATCTGTAATCAACAGAATACCAAATCAAATTCTGTGTACTGCAAGGTTCTGCTGAATTTTGACGAGAGAGAGAGAGAGAGAGAGAGAGAGAGAGAGAGAGAGAGAGAGAGAGAGAGAGAGAGAGAGAGAGAACTATTCCAATGGACTGCTTTGGCACAGGAACGCGAGGCCGATACTGCAACAACCATAACAGAACGTTAGATAAATTTCGACACAACTCACAACTGAGTTTCCTCTCCGGAATACGTACGTCTCTATTTGAATGACAATTGTCGCAAGGATGTACTGTATTGGTATTTCTCCCAAGCGGCTCTTCAACGCTTTCGGTTATTGGTTAGTTTCAGATACAGGCACCTGCAAACCAAATTCCAATACTCATGATCTCCCTCCATATATACTATGCTGTGTGTATTTACGAGTGTGTGTGTGTGTGTGTGTGTGTGTGTATATATATATATATATATATATACATATATATATATATATATATATATATATATATATATATATATATATATATATGTGTGTGTGTGTGTGTGTGTGTGTGTATGCGTAAAAGTAAAATTATACATGAAACTAAGATCACATGTAATACAGCTCTTATACGATCTGTATTGCTATGTGGAAATGAATTTTGGTATGACATTTTGGTATGACAAAAGATCAAAGATTTCGTTGATTTGGGAACACAACTATAAGAGGAATATTAGAAGTCAGATCGCAGGGTGGAGCTAGAACTAGAACTTAGACCAGAAGGGACATTTCCAAAGTTCCATTACGTAGATGAGATAACGATAAAAGGGAGATGGAGACAGTTTGGACATGTCCTTTACACAACCCGCGGGAGAATAGTACGTGACAATAGCCTGGGCTCTTTTGGCCGACAGACGACCCAGACCTACTTAGAAGGAACTATGAGAAGGGAGGGTGAAAATGAGTGGAGATTTGTGGAAGATAAAGCACATGAAAGACATGATTGGCCGAATGTCAAAGAGTGTATATATATATATATATATATATATATATATATATATATATATATATATATATATATCTTATATGTAAATATCTATATCTTATATATATTATATATTTGCATATATATATATATATATATATATATATATATATATATATATATATATATATATATATATATATATATACATTTATATATATTATATACATACATTTATATATATATATAAATATATATATATATATATATATATATATATATATATATATATATATATATATATATATATATATATATATATATATATATATATATATATATATATATATATATATATATGTTCATATATTATATACTGTAGACAAAAAAATGTCATATTTTCAAACATCCACATTCAGATGTTGAAAACAGTCCAGTATCATGATGAACATACAAATGAATAAACCTAAGAAGATATTAAAATTTCTATTGCGTTTGCACTGCTAATCAATCACTTATTTGTGTCATTATTCCACGACGATGGCGCTCGTTTAGTAATTAAAACTTACAACACCTGTTCGCTTTCGATTCATCAATATGTCAATATCCAGATATCCACATCTAAATCGCTGTTAGAGAGAAATGAAAATACTAATATTAATCATGACGGAGGAGAAATATTGCAAGACCTCTTATGCGCTACCCCGGCTCTGAGAAGTGCAGTCCGTGTTTACATATATGAAAAATAAATGGTTGGGAACAAGGAGCCGAGGACCGAGGTCTGGGGACGACGCATCGGAAAGGGTTGGGGTGTTGGTGAAAAGAGATGGATCCTCAACAGCAGTAGCAACCAAATTCCTTCAGCAACAACCGGAATTGAATGTTGTTGATGACAATACCGATGATAAAGTCATACATTTCAGTATCAACCCTTTCATAATAGCGACAACAAAATATATATTTCAGAGCAGTACCAACCAAACTCCTTCAGCAATAACCAGAAGTTAATGTTGATGATAATACCGATGATAAAATCATGTATTTCAGTATCAATCCTTTCATAACAGCGACAACAAAATCATACATTTCAGTATCAACCCTTTCATAATAGCGTCGACAAAATCATACATTTCAGTATCAACCCTTTCATAGTAGCGACGACAAAATCATACATTTCAGTATCAACCCTTTCATAATAGCGACGACAAAATCATATATTTCAGTATCAATCCTTTCATAATAGCGACGACAAAATCATACATTTCAGTATCAACCCTTTCATAATAGCGACGACAAAATCATATATTTCAGTATCAACCCTTTCATAATAGCGACGACAAAATCATACATTTCAGTATCAACCCTTTCATAACAGCGACGACAAAATCATAGATTTCAGTATCAACCCTTTCATAATAGCGACGACAAAATCATATATTTCAGTATCAACCCTTTCATAATAGCGACGACAAAATCATACATTTCAGTATCAACCCTTTCATAACAGCGACGACAAAATCATAGATTTCAGTATCAACCCTTTCATAATAGCGACGACAAAATCATATATTTCAGTATCAACCCTTTCATAATAGCGACGACAAAATCATATATTTCAGTATCAACCCTTTCATAATAGCGACGACAAAATCATATATTTCAGTATCAACCCTTTCATAATAGCGACGACAAAATCATGTATTTCAGTATCAACCCTTTCAAAGTGGAGAACGGAGATTAAAAAAAATGTTAGCCTCACCCCCCGGGTTCTCAAGTACGTTCACATGTTGAAGAAATTTCCACAGTAGATGGCAGAAGCGTTCACAGCATTCTTGTGACCCTTCGCCAGTCCAGTCTACGCCAATTACATACACTACACACTGATCAAGTCTCCTCGTGAAATTGAACTCATCCGAGACAGGCGACTAGTCATGTTTTCGAAAGCGTGGTCAAGATTAGTCAATAACGCGTGAAAAGTTGGGCTGTACAATTTGGCGTTTTGGCAATAATCTGCTGAAAGATGAGTAAGCAAACTAAACCTCACTAGTCACTTGAATATGAAAGTTTTCAATAAAACTCAAGGCCTGCAAAGTCATGCCTTTTCAAGTGTAAAGTCCGACTGGATGGACAATCTATTCACCTTTGCTATCACAGCTCCAACGAATACAGGAAAATGAATAGAGGGGGTGGCTTCTCTAAGAAGGAAGCGACGGACACGACAAATTTACACAAGTTACATATTAGAAGAAGTGACCAGCAACGTACTGTTTTGATTTGATTTTAAGAACCTGAGCTATCAAGTCAAGCACTAAGGCACTTTCGCCCGTTCAGCACTCAAGTCAGGAAAAAGGAGTTGGAGTGGTTAGACAGCAAGATAAAGATATCCAGAAAAGAAAGGAGATGAAATATAAAGATCTAACGATGGGACTTGGAGAAACCCAGTTACACTGATAAATAATAGTTAAGACCGAAGAAAGTAAGTGGTAATGGAGGTTAAATAAAAGGCCACGACGTGGGTGCAGGTAGGGGTCGAAGGGACGCTGCTAACATCCTTTAGTAATGCCTACAGTGCAAGACGTGAGGTGTACTTACGGCACTAACCCCCGCTACGGAGCTAATCTGGTATTCGGAGGTCGCTTGATTGAACTCAACAAAACGCCTACTCCACCCCCTCCAACCACACAACAGCGGTCGAAGAGACCCGGCAGAATCTCCAGTCATGGGAAACCAGACCGCAACTTGTTCCAGATCAGGAGGGAATCGACCCTGATGTCATGGAGTCAATTGGGTGGAAGCGCTTGTGGCGAGCATTCCTCTGATGTCATCCTCTCTTGAAGTAACCATGACGGGGAAACATTCCGACTACCATTGCATCACTTTCAGTTCGAGAAAGGCATTTGCATCATTTATGTTTCTTTATCAAGTATATAAAAAACCAAGTTAATAAAATAGATCTTGCATAACGACTTAATACATGAATCAATTCTACACGATTTGTCGCAACCATCAAACTGTTTTTTATATCTGTTAAAATACTTATGCCGAAAATGACTAAGCACTTTCGTATGCCTACAAGAAATATTAGGTAAAATGGGGATAACATGATGTACATTATAGAGTGGTTTCCTCTCAGATGTATTTGTTAAATCAATGTTTGCAGCTTATGTTTTGAATCTGTCCAAGAAATAAATTGGTATGTATATTTCCGTTTGTTTCCCTTATTTTTCTCTTAAGGAACTCTACCTTCTCTTCTTTGGTGTTCCCAAGTCATCAATACTAATTTCCAGTTTAACTTAAGATACCTGCAATCCTTTGTTACTACTGTTAAATCTAATTTAGCTCGGAATTTCATATCTATTTTAGCTCCTAATTCCCAGAGGAAACTCACTCCTTTCTTTTAATTATAGGAAACAGAAGTTGAGGAGTGATTACAGTTTTTGTGAAAGCCAATGCAACATCCCAGTAGCAGAGATAAAAGTCGAACACTTTTATGCTCTGAAACATTTCCGCTCAGATACTTTTCAACAAAAGTTCTGAGCATTAGAGAGAAAAGTTTTGGGAGACTCGGCCGGCAAAAAGTTTTAAATTACTTTAAACGGAATTACTACGTTCGAGAGGGATCTCTTACACCAAGTTTTCATTCACTGCAACAGTCGTCGGCGGAATACTCTGGAGGGCAATAACCTTCAATGAAAAATTAAATATTTGGACTGAATTTTTATTTGACTGGAATGGATTTGATTGACGTAGCCAAGTGATACGAAGGGGAATAAAGCAGCTCAATATGAGGGAGCTGGGTAAGACAGCTGACTGAAACGGACCGAAATACGGCAGCTGCCTGGAAATGCTTCTGAATAAAGCAATTGAACGGACAACTGTTGAATAAACCAGCTGACTGAAATGGATCTAAATACGGCAGTTCAGGGAAACAGATCTGAGTGAGACAGATGGTGGAAACGGGCCTGAACACAACAGTTGGTTGGAACGGGCGTGATTAACACAGTGAATAAAACGTATCTTAATAAGAAGATTGATAGGGGGAAGAACAGCGTAGGCTTAGAGATGGAAGGTATCGATTAGGTGATTAAGAATCCATTTAAGAGTATTAGGAAATACTGTAGGTGGCATAAAAAAGGAAAGCTCATACAAGCGCTGAATGCGGCGGTTAAAAAAGGCAAATTCAAGAGCGAGTTTTTCTGATCAGTCCAGCTGTCCTGAAATTCCCAGCTTTGGTTCAATTCTTTACACAATACTATTTTTTTTTTTAAGTATTCCGGTACTTACGACGCAAATATGAAGTAAATGGAAAACCCCTCTCATTACGTCATATACTTTATGGGAAACAAAGAAAAGGTTTTACCCAGTCGCCGTAAGCTGGCACAGAACTCAATACATGCAAAGTACATAAAGGAAAACAGGCACTAAATCGAGAGTTTTCACGTGTGTGTGCCCGCGCGTACTACTATTTACTTGAAGCAAGCGATACAGACAAGTATTAAATCCAACCAGCCAAGGCCAAATCCGGAGAAATGAAAGAAAAAGTTTGGTATATAAGAAAAAAAAAGCTGACTCTCACGGCCGGTTGCAAGTAATCATATGGCTATCAACCGCTGAACCGCACCAGTCCAAAAGTGCCCTTTCCAATACGGAGAAATATCAAGAGAGCATGGGAAGTCTTAATACACTATAGTAATAAAAATAAAAGGCAGGAGGAGAACTCCGAACATCCGCCTGAGGGTCAAATCTCGACCTTCAAAAGTCCAGTTCCGAGAAGAAGAAAAAAGAAGTTAAAAGCTCCTTCTCTTCAAAGGTCTTTGAAAAAGAAACACCGCCAACTCCATTCTCTTTTTAGTCGTAAGGATTACTAAGGATAACGCGTACACATACGCATTATGAACCAAGATTAAAAAATATGGAAAAAAGTATTCTAGCTATAAATAGAATGAACATGGAAATTTTAGACTAATCATCTTTACGCTTGAGAGTTGAACTGTCTTAACATTCTATTAAGAAAAAGGCTGGAATAAAGGGTGGTTGACTGCGTACCTCTGCGTAGGCAGATGATGTGAAAATGTATTATAATGGAAGTCTTAAAATCGGATGGTATGTTCGAATGGAAATGCCTTAACACTCAAGGAGGAACAAGAGTGAGCAAGATGATGAGAAGAAGGGCTTGTGTGTCCAAGGGGTTCGATGCACTGCTGTGCATTTATATGTTAGGGAGATTATATATATACATATATATATATACACACATATATATACATACATACATATATATGTATATATATGTATATATATACATATACATATGAATATATATACAGTATATATTTATACATGTATGTATATATAAATTTATTACTGTATATAAATACATCGATATACAGTATATACTATATATATTACTCTAAACTTGCGCAGTTAGCAACAGCAGTTGGTGTACCCTGTGGACCTTCACGCACTAGACAAAAAAGTCGGCGAGTGCTGAAGTCATCCTTCCCACCTTGACAACCATACTGCACTTCAGTACGACCTACTCACGCTCCTACACTCAGTTTGTTTTTTAAGTATATGCGCAAAGCAAAAATAAAAACATATACTTATCAAAAAATGCAAGTCTCTCACACACAGAGATATACAGTAAGTATGTATATGTATATATATATATATATATATATATATATATATATATATATATATATATATATATATATATATATATATATATATATATATATATATATATATATATATATATATATATATATATATATATATATATATATATATACATAATGTGTGTGTCTATAGGGGTGACCATTATATTCTATATACATAATCCTAAGAAGCAATAGGCTATTAATCTCTTGGCTATGATAGCGAGGCTGGGTGTATTTTAGCTCTATAAATACATGTTTTCATATGAACGGGGTCAATTAATTTTCTTCTCCGTGGTCAAATTGTTAACCGACACCTATTTCTGATATACCGAGTTGGGGTTCGAATCCTGCCATGGGCGTCAGAAAATTTTTATTTTGTTATTTCTGTATCTTAGACCTTATAATGATGAGCGTATCCAGAAAGTGTGAAGAAATCGAGAAGTTAAGATATATTGTGGTTATTATAAATGTGTATATATCTGGTAATATGAGTGACCAGTAGATTATATACTGTATATATATATATATATATATATATATATATATATATATATATATATATATATATATAGTATATATATGCATACACACAGTATATATACATATATATACATAGGTATATAATGTATGTAGTATAAAGAATCTATGGTCAATTTTTTACAAGATATATACAATTTGTAATAACCACAATACCTCTTTAACTTCTCGATTTCTTCACACTTTTTGAATACGCTTGTCTCTACCAAGCTTACGATACAGATGAAAGAAATAGAAGAACATACAAACACATTTCATACATACATATATATATATATATAATATATATATATATATATATATATATATATATATATATATATATTGTGTGTGTGTGTATTTCCTACTGAAAAAGCAAGCAGTACATATATGTATGTGTAATCGAGCATAGGCGTGGGCGCGTTTCCATGGACACAGTGTCTGCCTATTTTACCTCTCTACCATCCCTTACTTAACCTGACTACCCGTGGTGGGTGGTGTACCCCTTTCTCTCACGCTCACAACTTTCCCTGTTTGCGGTGTTAGCAGTTGACGGAGTAGAGAAGGAGGATTGTATTGTACTATCCCAGTTCACCTTCACCTCTCCTGTAGCGGCTTGCTTCTTGGGAGAGAGAGAGAGAGAGAGAGAGAGAGAGAGAGAGAGAGAGAGAGAGAGAGAGAGAGGTGATTCTACGTCATCAACTTCATCGTATGATCCTGCAAAAGGTGCCATTAGTGCTGTCGCTTGTTTTTTCATTTGCATCTTAAATATATACATTATGATCTCAGGAATATGTATGAATATATATATATGTGTGTGTGTGCGTGTCTGTGTTTGTACATGTGTCTTGGCACACTTATGTTTAACGTTACAGCACAAAGAAGTGGACAAACCTGAAAAAGAAAAATGGAAGGCCACATTTACGAAGACGATACTCGTTCTCACCACCAACCATGTATCCCAACCATCGCTCATCCCACATTATTTTGGCCACAGGATCTCCAAGGATCTCCAACGGTAAAAGTGAGCAGCAACAACTACAGGACCACCTGACCTACACTGGGTTTAAAACCCCAGCTTTTATCCTTCGCTTCATGTGCCGTTCAAAAGAGCACGACTCGTCATGGCTTAAAGCTAGCTTAGTCTAACAGCACTGCAGGCTGTTTGTTCTTTACTTGATGTGATTGGCCTATCTCTCTGGCGTTACGGCATGCAAACGATGACAGAGATGTTGATGCAAGATAGTTCAAAACATCCTGTATTCCATTAGAATAAGAGGTATCCCGTAGGGAATCATCTTTAGATCAAATATAACTAACTTAAATTATCAGCTATTATATACTAAATCCACGACATTTGATTCAATTTTCCTTCTGATTCACCAGCGTACAGCTGAGCTACCTCTAATAAAAAAAAAAACCACCAGGCATTAGCTATTCTTTTATTTTTAAACTCGCACCTTTTATCATACTTTTTCACTGAAAGAACTCTGGGCATGTACGTGATGGATGAAAAATACAAATCAAAATTAATCTTAACTTTAGATTAGATAAAGCTGATTCCTCCATTTCTGTTTTGTACGAGAAATATCTCAAGTATCAACTGAGGTAACTCTCAAAATTTATAATTATATTACCCTTAGGCCTTTCCTACATACATTACAAAAGGCCAAATAACAGTCCCTTGACAATTACTTAAGCCAAAGGCCATTAATCCCCTTTTCAATCTCACCATGCATCTGATTCATCGTTAGAGCTATCATATGTCCTCTCTCGTAACAGGTAACCGATTCATGTGACACAAAACACTGAGATCTACGAAGTGCACACTCGTACCTTTATTGTTCATTAGCTTTTCTTCGCAGATTTGTCTTATTTTACACATACGATTGACTTCACGTTGTTGCCCTGTGCATAATATCTACATATATGACCATTTACACACTTATCTCTGTAAAAACCAAAAGGCAAGGGTTGTCTGATTTGCAGCCCTATACACTGCAGTACTCCTACAGGTAAACAAATGAGGACGGTGGTAAACCATAAAAATAGTTGTTTTGGAGTTTTAAAAATACACAGGCAAAAATGTTCGTGAATGTTCACAGAACGAACTTCCGAAACTCTGAAAGTGACAAAAACACAAGCGAAGGATCAAGGGACTAAAAGTGAAGAATGACAACCTGCGATTACTTTCTAGCTGCCATAAGTGTCGGCAACAAGAGGCAAGGAAGTTACTGTGGGATTTAAAAGGCTTAGGCGTCCCGTGAAAGAGAGCATGCGAGATATATTTAGGACTGCATGAGCTGAAGTAAGAATATATGTAACATAATTTCCTGCAACGCCGCTCAAAGCAAAAGCCCCTGTGAAAAATGACTACTCATGTGTTTCTTGTGCTTCCACTCCCACAAATCTTCACTCATCTCCCGCCCGTCGTCTCTCACAGTTCTCATGTACCTCGAAGTGGTGCTAAAGACGTGACCAAACCAACGTGATTATTTAGGGTGATTGTGGCCAATGAATAGAAAACAAAAATTACTAAGAGAAAGGCGGAATGACAGGTATATCTGAAACAATAATGAATAATAAATATAAGGATTAATCTAAAGAGAAATAATTTGATGGAACTATTCTTTGTTGCTGTTAATTGGTTATACGCATATTCAAGGTAAGCATGAAGTATGGAAGTGGACATGTATAAAAAAAACCATTTACCCGATCACTACACAAAAGCTGAAAAACAAAAGAAAAAAAAGCAGCTTCCACGACTTGGGAGAAGTAAGGTGAGTGTAAACAGTAAGGCTTGGTGGCAGAAGCCTACTGAATGATAGGCATTCTGAACAAAAGAAAACGTAACTTAAACTTGTGTGGAGAATAACCCCCTTTAAGGAAGAAAAACGTGACAGTTGTGTAATAATCCCATGGGAATAGCCTTAACTATACAGGATCTGGAGCTTACAGACTGGCACAGTGCAGTCAATTTTAAATGTGATAAAGAGAGAAAAGGTGTGATTTTTTCCCAAGGGAAGTTGTAAATTACAAATATAGACGCTAAACGAGTAGGCTTGTGTGACAGAACTAATAGGCGTATTTTAAAACTGATGAAAATAAACGATGTAACTCAGAACCCATGCAATGTTGTAAAATCGAATCAATCGCGCAACATTATGTAAGAGTTAGGCAAAAGTCCGAGTGAGATTAAATTTTCATGCGACTGTCTACCATTTTCACGACCTTAAAAGAAAAGGAACTACGACCGAAGGTATGAAATGAAATACTCTTAACTGAAATAAAAAATATATATATATTCTACGAGGAAAACCAGACGCTCCTGAGAATTTGAAAACTACACTGGATTTATAAACAACTCCCCGTCCTAGTACCGTGGATAAAGAAAAGGTATTCCCAGTCCGGTGCCGCGATAGGAGACGTCTTTTTCAATCCCGGGGGACTGGCGCATTCGACCACAGAGCGCCTCACAATCAAAGCTCTTGTGAGTAATAAAATGAGTTTGGGATCCGCGAAGAGCTGAGTCTACAAAA
>NC_089759.1:11546656-11569156 GCF_040412425.1 Macrobrachium rosenbergii | reverse complement strand
TATGGTCTACTAATTTCACTTCACGAAATTTGGATTGTGTATGGTCTGCTAATTTCACTTAGTGAAATTTGGATTGTGTGTGGTCTACTGAGATCATATGGTCTACTGAGATCACTTCATGAAATTTGGATTGTGTATGGTCTACTAATTTCACTTAATGAAATTTAATTTGGATTGTGTATGGCCTACTAAGATCACTTCATGAAATTTGGATTGTGTATGGTCTACTAAGACCACTTAATGACCTTTGGATTGTGTATGGTCTACTAAGATCACTTAATGACCTTTGGATTGTGTAGGGTATACTAAGATCACTTAATGAAATTTTGATTTCTAAATGGGCCACCGAAGTCCCCTATCAAATGATGAATATTTTTTTTTCTTAAGTGTTTGGTGCTCATAAGATTCTACAGACCGATAATGGAACAGAATTTAGTGCTGGCACAATATCTGAAATTGACAAACTCTGGCTGGATCTCTCTCTCTTACACACAGCATGCATACAGAATACTTACATACATACATACATACACACACAATATATATATATATATATATATATATATATATATATATATATATATATATATATATATATATATATATATATATATATATATAATATATATATATATATATAAATAATATATATATTATACATATCTATGTTATATATATACATACATACATACATACATATATATGTGTATGTTTTAGTGCCTGTGTGGCCTCACTGTCAGCATAGGTTTAATGTCTAATCCATCGAGCACAAATGAAAAGAAAGAGTACGAAGTGTCATTAAGTATGAAAAATTTGCAATGTCAATCAACCGATTTCATAATTCTCAACATTTCCACATGACTTGGTATAATTTTGTTCCGATACAATGACTCAGTGAAAAAAAATTCCACAGCTGGTAAGATTCCGAGCTGCATTACACAACAAACTATTGCATATCTATGCATGACCAAATATAAAATTATAATTCCCAAAATAATCTCCAGCCATATAAGAATACTTCAGCACCACTCAATTTTCCGACTCTCTTACGTCATATGAATCACACAAGCAAAATTATCAATTCAAATAATTTTAAGGTGTTACATTTAAGCACCTCTCTGACTTTAATATGTAATATCTTCTCCCTGTAATCGCCCCATTATCTATGACACTAATATATTTCTTGCAACCTAATCAAAACTCGTATAAGGTCCTCGACCTCAAGGCTAGCTCCTCCAGTCCCTTGTAGATCTCGAAATCCGATGACTCAAATGGGGCAATCACCTTTAAAATGAAAAAGGCGAAAAGTCCTTTCCCCAAGTCCCAACTAAATTCAATCGTTGCTAAGCGAGAGAGAGGGAGAGATGATTGTCGACGAAGCCTTCCTCGTCGTGTGTTCTCAAGATGCTAAATAGAAGGTGGAAAAGCCTTCTATCGTCCCTTATATAACTTTGCATTAACGGGTCTACTATCGACACACCTAAGTGATGCAATGGGAAACTAACATAGGAATATCTTAGCAATTAATCAAACTTGCTTTTATTAAGTCATTTACGTCATTATAATATCACTTGCCAAAGTCTTGATAACCAAAGGAAAAAGAGTTTCTCATTTCCTCCAGTATTTCACATTACTAACGCTGGTTTCTATCCAATAACTTTATCAGCTGTTGAAATTTTCTACCTAATTACTTTATCAGCTGCTTAAATTTTCTATCTAGTGACTTAATCACCAGGGAATGTTGCGTTTCAAATTTATGTGTTGATAAAAGTAAATATCGCAAATGGCGTGGGCAAACATTCTTATTAAAAATCACAACGTTATGTTCAGAAGAGGTAAAGCTAAGGTTTTTCTAATGCACTATTAAGAGAAACTCATGTGATCATATAGATTTCTTACACGAAGGAACGGCAGTCCAATATCAGTCCTGCTGTTATTACTGCTGCTGGGGCTGCTAGCGCTGCTAATATTAAAAATATCATTCCTAATGCAACAAATACGTCAAAACAATAGCAACGAATAGCAGTAGTAGTAGTATTACTGGTGGTGGTAATATTATTACTACTTCTAGTGCTGCTACTATCTCCATTACAAACAGTACGTCACAACATGCTACCAATAAGCTATGTAAACACATGCATCAACACACACACACAAACACACAAACCTTCAAAGAACCCTTCGCCATAGGGTCAACCACAGAATATAATTACGGCCTTACAGAAAGAGAGGTAGGGGGTTTTTAGGGGCGCACCGGCGCGCTCCAAACTGCGAAAAAGGCACCGTTATTCATGACTATCCCTAACCCACATTACACCAGGTGTTACTGATGACCTACTCCTAAAAAAAAAAAAAAAAGTTAACATAACATAACACATGCGAGGGAAACGCGACACCCCTAAAGTCGTTTGGGGGTTAATGCAATTGCAAGGCGGTGAGTAGTGTATTTACTAAAACAACACATTCACAGGAAATTCCATCTATCTGTCTGTATGTATGTGTGCATTTAATGTGTTGTTTTTTCTCTCTCTCTCTCTAGATAAGTCGATGCTTTGGTCAATTGAAGCATACTGGATTTTTACGGAAATACACCGGTACCGTACCTTTTCTCGTCCGCCTTAGGGATCGAGTGCGGGTTCCTCGGTTGAGAGTTGAAAGTGGTACTTAGCTGTGAGGATCGGACTAACTAGAGAGAGAGAGAGAGAGAGAGAGAGAGAGAGAGAGAGAGAGAGAGAGAGAGAGAATTTACCACAGCATCAATTCTCACGATCACCAAACAAAAACATTCTCTAGCTCCCAGCCCAGTTCCATCTATTTGTTCCCACCATAATTCTCTCATAATTACCTTTCGCCTCGCCTTTTCCATCCCAGTAGAAAAGCGAAGCAATGCCTTCTCTTCTTGTTTATCTCTTCTCATCTCTTACGACTCTACTGTCGCCAACATCCCTCTGATGCTGTAGCAGAAGGGATCGTTTTTGCTCGGGTAACATCACGACAGCATCTGATACCTCTCAATCATTTCAAGGTCGCGCGTCGTTTTGTCGTCTCTTTGCGTCTTTCTTTTGTCTCTTGATAAAACAAACACAGCTTCCGCTGACGCATACTGTTTAACCACCTTAGACAGCAACTTACTGTTGCACAAACAGTTAGCAGAGCAAAATGACAACGATTCAGAGAATACAAGCTTGAATAGGAAAGATAATGAACGAAAAATAAGCACATAATTGTTTACATACAGTACATGGTGGATATTAGAATGAAGAAAATGGAAAACCTTACGTCAGTCGTAATAAAACTTTAATAAACAAGTAAATAAACATTCAACATGTCTGAAGAACTTGATCCTCCGCCCGAGTTCTTATTCTTAACAAGAGCCATTAAAATACACCCTGTACATATCGCACGGTAAAGGAACTTCCTCCAGAATCGGTTTTATATTAATTATGATCTCAAGGATGTTGGTCCCACCAACTTTCCTCTTTTTCATCTTTAGTCATTTCCTCCTCCCGTATTTTTCTTAAGTCCATTATTAATACTTTCGGGTTCCTTGTTTGTTGACTAATGGTAACGACAGTAACAGAAGAACAATAACAAAATTTTGTTGACGCAGTTTCTTCTCAAAAAAGATGAAAATGCTAAGATATATAACAAATATATAAATAAATAGAGGCATTCTACATAGCTTACTGTCAACTTCAAGAACACCTTATGTATGTATGTATATATATAATTATATATACATAATTTTTATCAATGCCCTACAGTCTGAATATATAAATAGATCATGATGAGTTTAAAAACTTTACATAATATATATATATATATATATATATATATATATATATATATATATATATATATATATATATATATATATATATATATATATATATATATATATATATATACATACACACACACATACATAATATTTTATCAATGCCTTTCAGTCTGAAAATTATATAATATGATGAGTTTAAACAAACATTTGTTAAGAAATGGTCTCACCAAGCAATTGCCTAGCCTGACAATGCAAAGGAAATGTTTTTCTGTAAATATCCAATATTCACAATTAGTTATGAACATTACGTTGTTATTTACTGGTAGCCTATTTTTTATTACATATTTTTCATTTGGTTTTCCTCTTGACAAGACCGAAACACAGGTAACCAGGATATATTTTCATTATCCTAAAGGTGTCCTTAAGTCAACAGTTCCAATGTCCTGTCCAAGGAGGGAATCCTTGATACAGTCAAACACAAGCACATTCCAGCATTATGTATTATACATGTGTGCTACTATACCCTGGTCGCTCGATCTGAATACAGTAGAAGAGAATATAGAATTTAGGCCAAAGACCAAGCGCTGAGACCTATTAGGTCAATCAGTGCTGAAAGTGAATTTGGCAGTAAGAAGGTTTGAAAGGTATAACAGACGGAAAACCTTACAGTTCCACTATGAAACAATTGCTGAAGAGGGTGGAAAGTCAAGCAAAAGAAAGATAATATGAACGGAGATAATATAAAACAATTGTTGAAGAGGGTGGAAAGTCAGGCAGAAGAAAGATAATATGAACGGAGATACAGTAAATAGGATAAAATAGGTTGGGGCTCGGGACCGAAGGGACGCTGCAAAGACCCTTAAGTAATGCCTACCGTGCACCACGTGAGGTGCACTGACGGCAATACCACCCCTACGGGCTCGATCTAAAGAGCTAAGCAACTTTGGGTTTGGGCAGCCCTGCGATGGATTTCCACCAAGAAAAGCCAAACGCCGTCGACACGAAAGGGCCTTTAAAAAATCTATAGAGCAAGGTGTGGGGCTAGCAGCCTCACCCCATAAATACCTGGTGATAACTGCAACAACCGAACCCCCTTCCTCCCCCCCCATATTCCCTTCCTCCCAGCGTATGGTTACGAATAAAAAATAGACTGATCGATACAAAGTCATGCAAGATCTGTAACACCTTATTACGAAAAGCACAGGGCTGAAATAAAGGATAATATTGTTCATCAAATTTCTCAGATACTTCCCAAAGCGTCCCAGACTTTTACTGACTGCGTGCGGACTACATTCTTCCACCAACGAATAAAGAAGATAAGAAAGATAAGATACACAATGCCACACTGTTGGAACACAATGGACAGCACAATAATCAAGCTCCCAAGAGACACAGTGCCTTGACCGTTTCCTTTTCCTTTCACAACGTCATCCCTTCCTCACCCCCAAAACAACCATCGCTTACTGCACGAAAAGGGAAAAAGGGGAAAATAAAAGACTAACGAAAGCTGTCTGTTATCACGAAATTTTCTGGAGATACTGTCCTCTTATCAGGTGAAAGGATGAGGTGCATTGTCATTCTTGTGTTCTTTTCATTACGTTTTAAATTGTTTTTTGTTCAGTGAAGATTGTGCAATTATTCCTAGCTAGTACCATTACAATTCACCCTGAACATACCGCGTGGAAACGCAACTTCCTCAAGAATCGGTTGTATATTTATTTATTATTTTCATTGCTCAGCGCCACAAAGGCACATCGGACGAATCTATTCTCTGGGCCACAGAGTCGCAATATCAATAATTGAAGTCGTGCTTTGTCAAGCGGCAGGGACGGCGAAAGCTCGTGCGAAACCGACAGGGAAATCTTCATAGGGAGAAAAAATGACGCCACGAATCTGAATTCCCTGATAGTGAGAGGTGAAAGTGACGGAAGCAGAGGGTGCAGTCGGCAGCCCATGATTAATAAAGAAGGTGGGGGAAGACCCGAAAATATGTGGTAGAAAGGCACAACACTGAACTACAAACGGAAATGTAATCATCATGAAGTGATTACTGACCGAAAAACGGATGATATATTAGGGCGTTGCTGAGGCATCCTGCCGAATTCACTGATACTTGCTGATCAAGGAGAGAGATATGTGGAGATACTAAAGCCTATTGTTTCATATCCATATACAGAGATAAGATGGTCTTTGTACTGTACAATGAATCTGAAAACCTGGAAAAAATACAAGTACTCGATGATAATACCACTGTGAAAACTCTTATCACGTCACTAGCAGTAAATTTCGATACATTTTTTAAAACATTTTGGTAAATGTACTGACTTCAAAGGTTGTCTCGATGATCTATCAACCTAGAAAGGAGAGGAAAAACAGATTTTGTCCGACAGGCTTCTACATATCTAATGAGTCATGACAATTTTGTCAAGTCTACGTACACTCAACCAGCGATTTTCATTGCATAAGTCTTTTTCCGTATTTAGCCTAACGGGAAACCTGTCTGACGCCTATTTATTCTACACTGTCAAAGAAGGAAATAGCAAACAGAAATTATTCAGCAAATCCTCGGTCGATTACATTTACTTCAGCTCTTTCCATTCCCCGTTCGTCCTACGTATTAAAAAAACCAGTGTCGTAACATTTCACTTTCATCATCCAAAATCTTAACTAATATCTATTCCCTCTTTCCTGAATAGTTAATGATATATCACCGTCTCTTTTCTATCCTCGTGAAAGAATGATAAAAAAAAAAACTTTCACCACAACCAACCAGAAGGCAATGTTTATCACTGCCTCCAGCTACAAACGCGCTGCTTTCCAACAATTAGTAATCATTACCTCAATTTCGAGGCGACTTGTTCATTTAAAAACGCTCTCTCTCTCTCTCTCTCTCTCTCTCTCTCTCTCTCTCTCTCTCTCTCTCTCTCTCTTTCCTCGGTCTTTCGCATCCTCTGTCTCATCTTGGCATCATCAGGTGCATTGCAGTGTCCCTGACTGGAATCCCAAAGCATCCCTCTCCCGCATTCGGGCCCCAACGCTTTGATGCATCAACTGTGTTTTTCTTTTGCTCATATTCCAATTCTGAGGCCTGATGTATGTCTCTCTCTCTCTCTCTCTCTCTCTCTCTCTCTCTCTCTCTCTCTCTCTCTCTCTCTCTCTATATATATATATATATATATATATATATATATATATATATATATATATATATATATATATATATATATATATATATATATATATATATATATACACACATATATATACTTATATATGTACGTATATATATATATATATATATATATATATATATATATATAGAGAGAGAGAGAGAGAGAGAGAGAGAGAGAGAGAGAGAGAGAGAGAGAGAGAGAGAGAGAGAGAGAGAGACGCGAATCCAACTGTACCTGAGCTGTATTCCTGGTCCATTTCAAAGCGAGCCACGTAAAGGGAGCACCTTTAATTGTATTTTCACAACAAAGACACGCAGACCTCATTTCTGAACAATTCAGTTGCCAGGCACATTTGCACCTTGATTACTCCGTGTCCCTCGTAAACGATTCAATGTTCCTCTATACACCGTTCTCTCACAAAATATCTTTTTCATGCTACCGAATCCTTTATATCATTTTGGGGTTGGAGAGGGTGACAGAAAAATTAATAAAGATGGATGCACAAATGATAAATGAAAGAACTCGTTACATTAGACAGCGAATATAACTTACGCGATGCATCATGTACATTATAAAAACTACCATATTTTCGACCATTACAATTTAACAAAAATACTCTTAAACGCCTGAACACGTGCTGGCATAAGGACAGCTTATTCAGTCAACAACAGCAGCAGTCACGAGGATGAAAACACAACATAACCTGTTATTATATCAACACGGAAAACATTTCTAAAAAGAAAGATTCCGGATTGCTTTCACTTTCATGAACAGTAATTCAAGCACCAGTGAGCTAATCTAAGTCCCTCCGGTTATGTGCATAATTTACGAAAGCAAACATGATCCAGAAACAAGAACCGGCTGGAAGCATATTTACCCGAGTTCAATCCTTAGCACTTAATTAATGTAACTTGCTTGAGCCATGTTTGATATAACGCGAAACCTAGGCCCCTTTGCTCGCGTGCAGACACTGATAGCACTCTGATCCTTTTACATATGTATGTATGTATATATGTATGTTTTAATACTGCTGTGACTCAGCAGCCACTAATACACTTTCCATACATTTAAATTAAAGATGTTTTAAACAAATGGAAAACCATAAAAAATGTATTGTGCCACATATTGTCGACTTGCGAGACATAGTAAAATAAACGTCAAAGCATATTGTAAATTTACGTGATGACATGAAGAGAATTTATTTATTGATATAGGGTAAATTAATGTTATAACATATTTCCTAATCAAAAGCGTCAGATAAAAAATACATCAAAACTGACATTATTAAACATGAAAAGGTTGCACGAGTTGGTTTCAATTACAGGGCAATTTCCGGTATTTCACATTGAAATATTTACTACAAAATCTCGTCCAAAGCGTAACAAAGAGGAAATTAATTATTCACCCGTCCAAAAGGCAACTGACAGAGAACAGTGGCATTTTGATAAATATAAACTAACTTGAGAAGTAAAATATGATTCCTGTGTCTCTTAACAAATATATTATAATGTTATAATTACAACTGCTAAGCTATCATTTCATTTATTCAACGGCAGTAGAAATAATAATAATGTTGTTCCTTATTGGCCATTCCCAACGAGAGAAACTACTAACACACTTGATCTTTAACCGCGTAGAATTAAAGATGAAATATAAAAAAAAAGAATTATAAGACTTAAAATATTTCTTGTGAATCTCATAACAACACGTCAGTCACACTAACATACCATGCACCAAATCGCAAATCAACTAATCAATGGCCTCAATACTGATTACCTAATTATCAAGATCCATTCAAGCGGTTCTGATATCATTATTTTCCTTTCTTTCTCGCGGATCATCTGATTTGAGCTATCTTCTTGCTTCCTTCATAGTCCTTTATAGCCCCTTCCCACTCAACTCAAACTTCAGTCTACTTTTTACCTACGCTAAATTTTTATCATTGTAATATCATTGCCTTTTCCAAATGATTTTGCTCTACTTATATTTCACAGAGACATTATTCAAGGGTTTCACCCACTTCCAGCGTTCTTCATTGGACGGGCTGGTATCGTTCTTAGCTAGCACTCTTCTGGGCCCGCGTTCGATTCTCCGACCGGCCGATGAAGAATTAGAGAAATTTACTTCTGGTGACAGAAATTCATTTCTCGTTATAATGTGGTTCGGATTCCACAATAAGCTGTAGGTCCCGTTACTAGGTAACCAATTGGTTCTTAGCCACGTAAAATAAATCTAATCCTTCGGCCCAGCCCTAGGAGAGCTGTCAATCAGCTCAGTGGTCTGGTTAAACTAAGGTATACTTGATTTAACCCACTTCCAGTGTTTTCTCAAGTCTCTTCTTACATTACCCCTACTCTTACACTAGCCCTGATCGTCTGCTGTTTACTGTACGTTGCACAGAGAACTTTATTTCATTCCCAAAGGCTTCTAAATTAAATTGTCGTCGCTAACATACTCCTTCAATATGATTCAGATTTCATCTCTATAAGTTCTGCCAGAAATTTTTTTTCTCTCATAACTTTCGAAGTTCTCACTCAACTGACTCAATGACTGTAATTTAACAAGTGTTCTATCACGACGTCTTCCACCTGTTACATGTTCTTATTCAATGCCCTTCAACGCTCTTTCAGGCGTACTGAGGAACGTTACAACCCTAAAATATTAGGAATTTTCTCAGGCCATTTCTCGCATAGAAATTGATAACCATACCTTTCAAAAACTTCATATGAACCTTCCACCCGAAGGAGTACGTTCACCATGCTTCAGTCCGCTAATGACTTGCAATGCCCCAAGCACAATTTTCCGTTACTAGCATCGATATTAATCCTAAGTGATTTACTAGCCCAAATCACATTATAATTATCAGGATGTTAGTCCCACTAACTTTCCTCTTTTTCCTCTTTAGTCATCGATATTAATCATAAGTGCTTTACCAGCCTAAATTATATGATAATTATCATTATTATCACAAGCAGATTGTTGACGTTATTATAATTAATATATCTCCCCTAAAGTGCTTACATATCGACAAAGGTAAACCTATTCCAGACCGGGCCACTTCTTTTGTACTTCCACTGTAGAATATGTTGAAATGTGAAAATTTAATTTAATTTTACTTAATGAAGATGACCAATACTTAAATATACCACGAACTCTGAAAAAAAAATGTTGTCTCATGATCAACCATTCTAATAGGTATCATCCGTACTATGCACTACAATTATCTACTTAAAAGCACAACATATTAACTACACCTTGTAAATTAAAGCACAGTTTTCCTTGCAACAACAACAATACTCCTTCTATAAAAAAAAATACATAATATGTACCCACATACAGTATGATTTTTTTTTGTGCTTAGGGACATTTCTCTATTTGATCAGTCTGTGTAATGTTAGTTTCAAGCTAAAATATAAGATTTTAGTGTCTGTAATTTAACGCTTCAAGTTCACGAAGGTTAAAAACAAAAGAAAAAAGTCACAACGAAGAATTGGAATTTGCTGAAAACAAAAATTATTCTTTGCTTTGCCATAAAAATATATGTGCCAAAAGTATGAAGTACGACAAACAAATCATTTCTGTACGATGCAATAAAACAATATATTGGCTTTCACTAATGTATATTTTAATGTTATTTATGGCAGCTATCGAAGATAAAAACAAAGGAAAATATGGAGGAATTTTTATTGTTATCAAAAACTTGTTTAGCGATGTACTTCATTGATATGGCATTTCAATGTTTATTCTAAAGCAGAGAAGTTCTAATTTATGGTGCAATAAAAAACAAGATAACAAAAATAAATAGTCAAAATAACGAAAATTTCTATACTTTGGCCATGAAAATCATTCGTCAGGAATAAAGTATGATTCAACTGCAAAATTATTCAAAGTTTGAGGTCAATTTTGATAAGACGATCATAATAGTAATAATGAATCTAGATGACTGAAAATTTCAACAGTAATCTTACGATTATAATATGGATAACAACACGAAAAAAACAATAACATTAAATAATAATAAAACAAGCATCGTAACAAAAAAGGACGCGCAAGATTCAAATCACAAGAATTTCATCAATTCCTTTTTAAGTGGACATCCCAGCAAGAATATTGCTGCGCCTTCGAGACCAGACTACAGCCAAACTTGATCGCCTTCACCCCAGTAACACTTAAGGAGAAGCACAGGCAACACCATTTATTCGTTCAATAGGAGCCGCTAGACCCAGCACGCAGGTATTGGCCATAAGCACGCATGCGCTCTGCCAACACTTTAAATTATTCATCTTTCCCCTTACACCTTACACGTATACAGCAAAATTCCGCCCAAGTCACCTGTTTGAGTGCTTACCTTCACAGCTGTTCCCCACCTAAACTACCTCTCTCTCTCTCTCTCTCTCTCTCTCTCTCTCTCTCTCTCTCTCTTGTAGCAGTTTCAGTCTACAGCAAAGTACGACCATTGCTTTGCAATTCCCTTTTTTTCCATTCATAAATTACATAATACCTTAACTTACCTAATTTCGGTTACACTACCAGATCCCTAGAACAGAACTTCACCTAGTTTTTTTCTCCTCCGTATACTACACAGAATACGGAAATAAAAAAATGTAAGTATAAACGTACTTATGCACATGAACATGTGGTCATGGGTACTTAAACATTCTATCGTACTTAACTACTGAGATAACACCTGCTTATTAAATTAAGAACCATATTCACTCGCACCAGAAGTAATAATATACATACACAAATATTCACATCATATATATATATATATATATATATATATATATATATATATATATATATATATATATGTGTGTGTGTATGTGTGTGTGTGTGTGTGTGTATCTGTGTGTGTGTATTAACCAATATGTACTGTACATCATCCACTGACTTCAACTTCGCTATAAAAACAGCGTTCCCAATTTAGCTTTCGTGTTCCGTATTCTATCCCTCACTGACTTCTAAACAAACCTTTATCTCAACCATCATCATCAACCTTACCTACTCATCATCAACCTTATCTACTATCATGTATCCACAACATTCTGCTACAACCTAACTGTCCCGACACTCACCCAAACAAGTCCCTCTCTGCTACAGAATGTTTATCCAACAAGAGGGGAAGTTGACTCTCTCTCTCTCTCTCTCTCTCTCTCTCTCTCTCTCTCTCTCTCTCTCTCTCTCTCTCTCTCTCTCTTCTTGCTGTCTGAGCGAGTTAGGGAAACTATAAAAAGAAAAAAAGAAAAAGCTCACCGGAATGAGAAGCCATAACACTCACCTGGGGATGAAGGCAAGAGATGAGGAAAAGAGTAAAAAGAAAACGGAGAAGAAGACAAGTAGGAAAATACACGGAATGGAAAGAGAACTACAGTATAACGCCAGAGGGAGGGATTTGAAGAGATTTGTAATAATCCCAAAACACAATAAAAAGCAGCGATTTGCTCCCCCCTCAATCTTAATTACACAGTATTCAAATGCTCGCTTACGTGGTTCTCCGTAATGTTATTCAGTGCTGCCTCACTCCCGACCCGGACATTCACGCTTTTACTGCAATTATTTGTAAAACGGCTCTAACATTTTTGATGCCGGTTCTTCAGTTAAAGGAAAAGTCAAAGCATCCACAAAGAATTAAATGAATGAGCGATGAATGAAAAAGAATTTCTAGGTGAAAAGCACCGAATAAATAAATGTACGCAAATAAACAAAATACATCCCCAGAAACAAAAAACAAATGGGAAAATTAAAATTATTTGAACCTATACCCAAATACATTTGTAATATAAAAAAAAATATGCTGCAGAATTAATATTCGAATAAAACGCACCCAATATAAATTTACGGAGATAAAATCCAACACAAATTCTGGGAAATAAAATTTACATCAAATACATTGGCAAAAAAATAAGAGCCTAAATGAACATAAAATGCATTGGCAATAAAAAAAATTAGAGCCTAAATGAAAGATTTTGCAAGTATATCAACAAAATTAAAGATTTTGCAAGTATATCAACAAAATGAAAGATTTTGCAAGTATATCAACATTCACTGTGAAATAAAAAATAAATGCGAAATGATAGAAGACAAATTAACAATAAAACCAAATCGAACAATCACAATTCAACAGGAAAATAACGTGGTGGAATTGTGATAAGCATTCGAATGAATAAATACAGAAAAATGAGAAAATAAAAAATACAAGGAATCGGATCAGGGCGAGAGGGGACGGGATACATAAAGGGAAATGGACATTTCAAGGTGATAAGACAACGCGGAGGCTGGATAAAACGAGAGAGAGAGAGAGAGAGAGAGAGAGAGAGAGAGAGAGAGAGAGAGAGAGAGAGAGAGAGAGAGAGAGAGAGAGAGAGAAAGGTAATCGGAAGGGTTTCAAAAGAGAAACTACAGTATGTATAAAGGGTGACTTTGCGTGTGTATGTGTATTATGTATATACATATACATACATAGCCTACATAGATAATCTGGCAGACATTTAGGAACTAGTGAAATCCGATATCAGGAGATAATATATTATCTCAAAAGAAGACTTCTACATACGACTAACAATAGGCCAGACATACTTACCTAATCCTGTCGTTAAGAGTAAAAATGGAACAAAAATCAAATAAAAACAAATAAGCAGTAGAAAAGAATGAGCACTAAATGAAATGGCCTAACACAAATGCAGTGTCATCTAACTGTAATTTCCTTTATACAGATTCTATAGACCCCAAAATGAAACACATTCAATTTCTAGTGTTGGGGATTAGCCACTATATAGCCCAATTACTACATACACAGCTCTAGCTTATAAATTACTAGAAGAAGAGTAAAAAGGGCTTTTCCAAAAGCCCTTTTTACTCTTCTTCTAGGGGCAAAACACACACACACATTCTCACATCTCTCTCTCTCTCTCTCTCTCTCTCTCTCTCTCTCTCTCTAACACTCTAACACACATATTTTCCTGTACCTATGCGCCTTTTCCTATCTGAAGAGGTGGCTGAAAAATGGGGTTACCCTTCATTTTCTTCACAAGTCGTTTGGTATGAGGGGTTGCCATCCACCACAGCTGACTAACTACCAGGTACATAATTCACTGGTTGGGTAAAAGAAAGCACAGAGAATTTTTCCCAGGAAGCGAGCTAAAGTGTCTTTCCACTTGATGGTATCCATCCTGAGTTTCTACTGAGAGGCAAGGCTACTTACCAAGTCAACCTAGCGACTCAAGAATAGCACAAACACGGGCATACATTACAATATATATATATATATATATATATATATATATATATATATATATATATATATATATATATATATATATATATATATATATATATATATATACGCTGGTCCAGTGGTATAGTGCTTAGTGTTGTGGCATGCCACGCGAATGTCACGGGTTCGCGTCTTCCCCAGGTCGATGAAAAATCACTGGCTCTGTATCATGATCAGTTACTGCTGCAGTGTGGGGTCTGCGGTGGGAGGTTGAAACCAACATTCTTTGGAAGCTTGAATTTCAAGTCAATGGCCCCTTTGGTGGGCTTGTTCCACGTGAATAGGTTTCAACTACTGAAATAATAATAATAATAATAATAATAATAATAATAATAATAATAATAATAATAATAATAATAATAATAATAATAAATGTGTGTGCGCACATGCTCTAGTGGGTATCGGAACAGCACAAAAAATAAAAAAGGACGATACTTGATAATATTCTGAGAGCAAACCATGGAAAGTGCGAGGGCGTACATGGCGTACTGTAACTGCAATTTATTTATCCGACGTCCTTAAGATATAGAGACCTGCAAGAATAACTGTGAATCGTAATCACGTACAGTAACTGTCTCACAGAACGAATCAAATAAAATTTCTGTCAAGTCAGTTATTAACAATGAGTAAGTTCACACTAGCTAAGCATTTATCATTTCAAAATAAAGCAAAATAAAATCTTTCGATTTAACGCTATTGACTCATACGTGAACCAAATAAATTACATATAAAAATCCTGGACACTGCTCTTTCATAAAATACGCCAGTTTCAATTCCTTCATTCTACCTGATACTCTAGGACAGCATGGCAAACATCACGGGCTAATCAAGACATCCAACTCGTTACAAAAATAGAAGCCACTTCCACATGCACTAAGGAGGTTGACCCACATTACAACTGAAGAAGCTATAAACTAACAGATTACGCGTGATACTTCAGTGTTTGCGAGAATCATTATTCTTCAGTGTTCGTGACTGTAGCAGTATCATCAGCCGAAATGAATGGTTCTCTAGGAATACTTCCATGTTAACAAATTCTTGAATGCACTGAACATTTACATTACGAGATATTCATGACAATAATATATTAAAGTATAAAGACATTGATTGACTGGGATGTCAAAATGGCTTCGTATGTTACTGACAATGAAAATAAATACGATACAGAATACAACATGACTTCCCCAATATACAAAAGTCACAAAATGATTTATATCTTTCCTGAACGGCTCGCATAGCCATAAAATTACGTCTCTCCACCATCATGGAATAAAAATTTAGCAGTCTTGTGAAGTGGGTCCTCTTCAAACTTAGTGGCTCCGTTCTAAAGCTCTTTAAAGGAGCTAGACTAATATTCCAACACCAGAGAGAGAGAGAGAGAGAGAGAGAGAGAGAGAGAGAGAGAGAGAGAGAGAGAGAGAGAGAGAGAGAGAGAGAGAGAGTCAAGATTCACACTAAAGGGAAATGCTTTCAAGCATACCGATTTGGTAACAGAGAAAATATTCCGAAAGTTACTTTATATCGGAAACCTTTATACTCTTGGGGATTCTGAGAAGACAACAACACATTTCAATCATTTCAGTTTTCACTGAAACCAACGGAATATTATTCTACACGTACAATCTTTCGACAGGCTACCAGTTATTCAAGACGATGCACACCGTCATCTAGAATGCAATAGGATACTCTTAATGAACTATTTTGACAGTTTTCGTAAACTGTATTAACGACATGCAAAGCGAATGTAGGCAGCAGCTTAGAATTCATCGAAGACCAACAAAGCTAACAATATACAATACAAACAAACAAACGAAAACTATTGGTAAATTATTCACGATTAAAACTTAAAAAAAAAAATAAACCTACGACAAACGCGACAGACGAACGTTTAAGAGATACTGAAAAAGACCGTAAGATGGTACTAATATTATGTCAAAAAATGCAAATTAGTTCATTGGTTGTTCCAATATCTCTCATTTTCGGCACCAGCTGAAGCCATATTTTCATATCCTTTCGGGAGAAATCAGGAGCATTTAGTCACCTCGAAAGGCCAAAATAAATAAATAAATGAAACAAATAAGTAAATAAGCAAAACCAAAATATTAAAAAAAGCAACAACTGTTCCGAAGGGATTCCTCCGACTTATGACCATGAATCATTACATGGCTAACGAGAAATACTTCAAATTAAATTTCTAGCTCTTCAAAACTTCTATTACAAAACAGATGGAACCTACTGGTTTATTTAACCAACTGTTTTATTTATTATGCAATATTCCAAAGAAAACAAAAATAACGATAAATTGTCCCTCTCCACTAGGTTAGCTACTGAAGAAAATAGCCACTATCCACGAATATGTCACTGTTTGTCAAACATATATTCAAATCCATTTTGCGAGGCAACTCTTGTAAATTACGAGTCCTTGAATATTTTGTTTTGGAATATCTGGTGAAGCTACGTCGTGGATCATAACCATTCAATACTAACCTTGGTTTTATGTGACCTTAACATAAGAGCATGAATGACCGCTTAAGTAAGGGCTCACACATAAACACGGCAGGTAACCAATTCATTTAGCATTATACGTATGTTTTTATATAAGTGTATGTGTGTATGTATATATATATATATATATATATATATATATATATATATATATA
The DNA here is from genome assembly GCF_040412425.1 of Macrobrachium rosenbergii. NCBI lineage: Eukaryota > Metazoa > Arthropoda > Malacostraca > Decapoda > Palaemonidae > Macrobrachium > Macrobrachium rosenbergii. Next base: position 11,552,266 of record NC_089759.1, on the reverse strand, counting down.
TATATATAATATATATATGAATTAATTTCCCCGCATCACCTTGATTTATATACAAGCATTAAGCTACAGACGTCCTTTAATATCCAATTCGCTCTACCTCGGAAATAATATATTTTCATGTACGTTAACCGAAGGGGAATTTTTTAGTTGATAACAAGTTCGTCGTCTCGTGGACTCGAACCACGGAAGACAAGAACTCAGGACTGCAGTGACGTTATACCACCGAATGGGGTTGAGATATGTAGAGAAACATGCATACCAAGCCAAGTGTGGCCTGATCGTTACCAAACGGCGTCGAAACCCCGAACTTCCCCTTTGACTTCCATCGAAGCACTGTATCCACAAGCAAACATGCACGCGCAAGCGCACACGCAAACACAAACACATAGCCTATATAGGTATATATATATATGTGTGTGTGTGCGTGTTTGTGTGTATATATATAAATATATGTATGTATGTATATATATATATATATATATATATATATATATATATATATATATATATATATATATATATATATATATATACATGGCGAAAAGGTTAATGCAGGTGACTGGATGGATCAGTGTGTTTGGGAATGGTTCGGTCATTTAGAAAGAATGGACGATGACAAGTTAGTAAAAATATTTTATGGTTCAGAAGTGATAAGCGAGGGAGAAGAGGCAGATCTATGAGCTTTCTAGATATACCATAGTCAATGCACGACATAGCTGAATGGAGGGGGTTGTTGTGGTATTTGACGTATTGCTCATGAGCCTTTTGTACAGGTGTTTGAAATATAAAATACTAGGAGTCGGATTCAAATCATGTTACCGGCGTCAGAATTTCTTCATATTCTTGCATCTGGATCTGAGGCTTCGTAGTGAAAAGTGTATCCATAAAGTGTTAAGAATTCGAGAAGTTCAGAGGACTTTGTGGTTATTACAATTAAACACATACATACATATACTGTTATATGTGTATATACATATATATATATATATATATATATATATATATATATATATATATATATATATATATATATATATAAATATATATATATATATATATATATAGATAGATATATAAGTATATATATGTATATATATATAGATATACTAGTATATGTATATATATATATATATATATATATATATATATATATATATATATATATATATATATATATATATATATATATATATATATATATAATGTGTGAGTAGGTGAGTGCGTGCGTGCGTGCGCGCAGAGAAAGAAAGACATTAATATGGGTGGACACACATCCGAACCTACAGACAGACAGACAGACAAAATAGACAGTCGCAGCCTGCGTCCGAGTCGTAGTGAAGCAGCGACAGAATGAAGGCGAGTAGTGGCAGTGTTGTACACTGATTGAGGAAACAGGCTTGATGACAGCCACCCCCTCCCTTCCGACACCCCACCCCCGTACCTTTGGAATGCTGAGAGTCGGTCAAGTTGCTCTTCAGCACTCAAACTTACTATCACTGCTTCCACCAAGCATTTGTATTTCCACTTGTTGTTTCTTTTTAGTTTTTGCATATCCCTTCGTAATTTCCCACTGTAATTATTCACGATATATATGTACGTGTATGTATATATATATATATATATATATATATATATATATATATATATATATATATATATATATATATATATATATATATATATATATATATATATATATACATGACTATCATCACGGAATAACACTGATATAAAATATAAACAGTACATGGCCACGAGGAAAGTGAAACAACGGAGTGCAAATCTTTTGCCTTTACTTTATGGCCTTTTTAAGAGAAAAAAAAAAACACGCACACAGTGCGTGCATAAATCTCTGTTTTAATAAACTCAAGTATATCATATACATATCAATATGCAAAAGACATGCTCAGATATGAGAATTATTAATATATTCCAATTCTAAACAACTACGGGCAACTGATATTGCACGTTGAGAGAAATGGGGGGAAGGGCGGGAATCCGCACTTGCTTAAAATGTGAAATAATTTCTAAGCTAAACAGAATCTCCCGGTTCTGGCCTTTGAAATATAATATGGAAAATGGTCCTGTGTCAGTAACATGAGCCTGAAAACAGACGCCCAGAGCCATCCAGGACAAAGACAAGACTAACGGTAAACAAAGAGGTAACTGCTAAATACCTGGCTGAGTTTCACACTCTTCACTCACAACCATTGTTGAAATGAGGCATTCGAGGCTTAATAATGCATCTCAAGGAATATTATAAGCGTCACTTTCGTGGATGCAACTATTTTTTAATATTTCATTTACAGTTCATCATTCACTAACAACGGCAACTTTCCAACGTACTTCACAGGCAGGGCATTATTTAATTTTGTAGAAAGAAGAATTTTCTCTAAAATATTATGTACAACATTAATCAAATAAAATTTATTAAGTATATATGCAGAACAACAGAATATTGTATGTTGCTGTGGAACACAATATAATTATATAAGATTGTTAAAATTCACGTAAATAACTCATTTTCAGTTATTCCGATTGGAACGAAACACAGCAACGCCAACTGAAACGCAAAGAGCAATATTTCAAATTACAGTTGAGCGCTGCATGATATTGAAATTTCAGCTCCCAGCTACTTTTTCTCTCGTGACAGCTGGCTGCACCTACTGATCGGGAACTGACGTTTTGCCGATATTAAAATTCGAATAAATTATATCTACATAAACAAATACGTAACAGCATTCAACAGTTGTAGGAGAACTCGCAAATCTCTAAAGCTATCTACACGACAAGGGATAAGCAGAAAATTAAAAAGTACATTAGAAATTTAGAGGACACTACATAACTAAGTCACAAGCGAGGTGATTGGTATCATGCTAACCTACCAAGCTTGCGGACCCGTAATCGACTCCGGATACCGGACTGTCCAATAGGCCTGCTATCTTAAAACCCACGGCGTTGGCCTAATCCTGGTAGTCAGGCGACTTCAGTGATCACAACTAGGATTAAAAAGGGCGTGGGGCTCATAACTCATTCTAAAGAAAAAAACCTTGCTAAGAACAGGACGGCTTCCACCTACTGGAGCGAGCCCTCAAATGGAAAAACGCTTATTTTAGTGAAAAATATATAAAAGTCTTTATTCATTCCACTTAAAGGAACTTTTCTCTCCTTTTGAAAGGGATGTTTCACAAGATGCTGCACTTGCGAATTTGAGAAAGTCTTTTGGACTAAGGTTGCTGGGCCCATGACACTATCCAACCTGGTTGTAACCCACCACAATCAACTGTCAACAAGAAATATGATTTACCGATTATGGTAAGAGAGGCATATTGGGATTCAACGGAACACACCCCAAGTATCCAGCCCGGCATAGGAATAAAGCACAGACCCTCTGGTTGCGAGGATAACATTATACATACATACACACACACACACACAAACAAACACACTATATATATATATATATATATATATATATATATATATATATATATATATAATATATATATATATAATATATATATATATATATATATATATATATATACCAACAACATATAGTGGTGAATTTGAATCAAAATTATTTAACAGCGCTGAAAAAGTAAAAACGCATTTACGCGACGGAGAGAAACGGTCATTTCTCACCCGCATTTTTAATGAAAAACATTCATAAAGCATTTTTTTCGTATAATACAGTAAAAGCCTCTCCTCTCGCACTCGGAATACCAAAGACGGAAATGAATATTTTAATATTCTGGAAGTTGGAGCACGAACGGGAGGTCGCCTTTAATTCAGTAATCATCAGTTCATTAATTCCTAGATATATAATCGGTGAACCATTACAGTTTTTACCAAGGACACTCCAGCTACGGTATCCTATAATGATTCTAACTGAGACGGAACCAATGCAAATATATATATATATAATATATACACACATATATATATATGTATATGTATGTATGTATATGTGTTTGTGTTTATATATATGTATGTATGTATGTATGTATGTATGTATGTATGTATGTATGTATGTATGTGTGCAAAAGCCAATGAAAGAAGAGAGGTGCTTACTCAAGAAGGCAAACAACGTAATTAATGCAGCTGAAATGCTGAGCCAAAATTAAATCGTGCTGTTTAAATCTTATTAAAACGGGCTTTCGGCTGCTGTGTAGCGTCAAGTTCCAGTCGCCCTTAACTTTGGGAAAATTCAAACATGAGCGAGTTGCACTGGTTTACTTCAGGAAAGGATTGTAGAGGCAAATCAGAGCAGGACTATCAGTAGACTAATTGTTAACCTCAAGTACGTTCGATGCCACACGTCAGTACTTCCGAATGTTAATGAAGACAGGTAAAAAAAAAAGTATCTCTGAGGTGGTCCATGCTATAAATAAAAATTTTTTATTATGTACACTACGGTAAGACTAAAAACTAGTTTTTTACAATTTGTCGTTCACTTATCGAAAATCTAGCACGAGTTGGCAACACGAAAATAAAAAATGCGCCGAAGTTTCTTCGACGCAACCGGGTTTTCTGTACAGCGTATAATACTTTATGAAACTCTAAGTCACGGCCCATGAAACTCTCGGCCGCGGCCCATCAAATTTTCAGCCACGGCCCGGTGGTGGCCTGTGTTATTGGCACCTACAGCGGTGCCAGAGCACGAGCATGGCTAAATCTAACCTTAAATAAATTATAAACTACTGAGGTAGAGGGCTGCAATTTGGTATTTTTGATGATTGGAGGGTGGATGATCAACATACCAATTTGCAGCCCTCTAGCCTCAGTAGTTTTCAAGATATGAGGGCAGACAGAGAAAGTGAATACGGACAGACAACGCCGTCTCAATGTTTTCTTTTATAGAAAACTAAAACGACAGAGCATTGTTGTTTGTTGATTTTATTTCTGTTAATATATGAACAAAAAACTGCTAGCTTTCTATTCTCTGAATTATGTTAATCACTGAGTGTTATTTTGTTCCCGAATCCCACTAGACCCATTCCCCCCGCCCCATAGGCAAAATTATTAATAAAAAAGATCTAACGAATGAGATGCTAAGGCGGCAACATGTCTCTGGAAGACTTAACTATTCATAAATCGCTAATTTTAGTCATTCAACAAACGGATGTTTTGGTTGGATTTTTATTTTTACGTTTTGATGAGGAAAAAACAAATTTTGGTGAAGAAAAACATTAGTTGTATGTTAAAAGTGCACTAAATACATAGTTCCTATTTGTATTTTCCTCACCTGAATGTTTGCTAAAATTACTGTAATTTTTCCTATAAAAAAACAAGGAGTCAGTTGGCGAAATAATGATTAAAGTTGGAAGTGCCTGGTTTACAATTCATGATAAAGCATAATTTCGATTTTCATATCACTAATGCATAAGCGGATTATGTGAAGTGAACCAACAGGATTAATTACACTCGTTATTGCTTAAAGCTTAGTAAATTTATGAGAATTTACTCTCACTTGCATGCTTACACTTTTTATTTGTTGTGCACCCCAATCAACTAAGCCTTATAATTCTTTTATAAGTGGTCTTCGATAATATACGCAATGAACAGAAAACATTCAGTATTTCGAGAGGATACTAAAAAATAATGAAG
>NC_089759.1:11534156-11541656 GCF_040412425.1 Macrobrachium rosenbergii | reverse complement strand
ATCCGCACTTACATACATTAAAAATATTTTCATCCCTTGCATCCGTATAATTCTAAATGAGCACAGGTACCAAATAAAAAAAATCCATAAATATACATTTTCAAGGAATCTATCTTCCTGGGTAAACCTTACAAAGGCAACGATGCTATTCAATATTTCCAGACGCAGCAGAACCCCGGTTACTTGCTGCAGGAACCCATCTCATATTCAAAGTATGATAGAGGAGAATTCCTTCTTTCGTAGAAGGGTCATAAACCAACAATTTTATGAGAATAAGGATCCTGGGATAGAGATAACTTGACCGCCGCTAGCGTGAAACGTGTGAAGGTCAAGTCGTGAGAGAGATCTCATCTCGAGTAGAAGTATAAGGCGGTGGAAGGAACAGTGATAAAAATAATTCATACACACACAAACAATATATATACTATATATATATATGCATATATATGTATATATAAATATACAAATATATATATATACATGTATATACACACATACATACATACATACATACATGAACGTGTGTGAATGACAGTTTTATCAACTGTACACACTCATATGCCCCTAAATATCGAATTCGCATTACCTTTCAAATAATTCAAACCCAAAGAGAATTATAATTGATAAGTGCCTCTGCCCACGGACAGGAGTCGAACATGTGCATTCTGGATTATACACAGATGTAGACAGACGGCCGTTCGGCTATCAAGAGAGCTATAAGTTAATTTCGAACTCTGCTGTGCATATTCCTGTCGAATTCAGGTTCTGTGCTAGAGAATCGACATGGACACTTCGCCAAAATGGTGGCTAAATGTCAAGTTGGAAACACTTGGGTAATTAAGATGGCTTTGTCAGTTGTTCACACGTCACTTTTTAATAATAATAAGTATTAAGCCACATATACCCGTTTCGTGGTTTTATATTACGTCTTGTTACAACACCACGAAGGCCTCCCCACTCTAGTGATTCATTATTTTCATCTTCCTTCAACGACTCAAAAATTATATATATATATATATATATATATATATATATATATATATATATATATATATATATGTATGTATATATATATGTGTGTGTGTGTGTGTGTGTACATATGCACATTATACATACAGACATATATATATATATATATATATATATATATATATATATATATATATATATATATATATATATATATATATATATATATATATATATATATATATATATATATAATTTATAATACTCCACTGAACACATTCACCAAAACTATGCAGACACCGCAGCCACATTCCTCGATTCGCTTTACTCTCCCCTTTCCCGCGTCAACCTCTCTCCCTCTCTTCTCTCCCTCTTCCCCTCTGCATCAGAGGCCAATGAGGATTAAAGATAAGAAGCAAAGACTTCTTAAGGAGGTTAACGAGGGGGCTACATACCGTGGCGAAGACTGGAAAGTGCTCGATACAGAAACATTACAAGACTTCACACGAAAACAAACACTTCAACTATGAAGCACTCATCTCTACACCCCATTGTCTGTCACACTCAAATGCTCAACACTTATCTACACAGCATTTTACACATTCATATGTCCAGCAATGTATACACTTGTGCGCGTTACCTGTCTGTACCCTATGTTTATAAGGCTGTGACTTGTAAGAAAGTAACACAGAAAAAACAATTATATATTTAACTGAAGAATAACCAAGTAATTAAGAATTCACCGTGATAATAACAAAAATAGAAACGGTATCCAGTCTAATTAGTCACAAATGTCTTTTAAAATATTAAAACAGGACAAATAAACTGAAATGAGCTAACCTCAGCAATTGAAAAAACAAGTTTATAGCTTATAAATGACCGAATGAAACTTCTCGAACCGATGATTATGTGACTTTAGTCGATAATATTGTTAAAAGTGTTAACTTTCTAAATCACGGAACTAGAATTTCTACGTCATGTATCCAACGATTAAGTATTATCTGACATTTAAAACAAAAAAAATTGGCTACTAGCTTTCATGCATCAATGAGTACCACTTTCCGTTCGAACTTCCTTCTCGTATTCATGAAGTTTTGAACTTTATCTGAAAGGAAATACTGTTGTAGACGGTGTATTTTATTATTCTTGTTATTATAATTATTTTTAACTACATGTAAAAAAGTCACAGATAAATATATTTAAATAATCCTAGTGAGCAAAGAGGAGAGAAATTAAAACCTTGGACGTCAGCTCCAACGAGAGAGAGAGAGAGAGAGAGAGAGAGAGAGAGAGAGAGAGAGAGAGAGAAGGATGAGGGGTAATGGCATTTCACCCATTATCACATGACACGTATCAGCACCTGCACAGTTGTTTACGTATGACGTTCAAGTAAATACACCTTTAGACTAGAACAATACGACCTGTCGTTCTGATCACAAATATTTCTGGTGTGACAAAAAGAGGCCATCATGGAAACAAATAGATGAACATCCGATTATTCCACCATAACAAAAACTGATTCGTAAAACAATAAAAACTATGAAACAAACAGACATGACTAAATGTGTAGCATCACAACACATACAATTTCTTACACTTTAGTGACAATCGTGACCGTGCTTGTATCTATTTTGCAAAATAATGCATAAAAAACTAATAAAATTAAAATAATGAAAAAAGTCCTGGAGGAAATGTTCCCTGTGAATGTATGTATGTATGTACTCGTATGTATGTGTGTATGTATGTATGTATGTATAATACCGCAATGACGAACATCTTTATAAGAAGGCTCTAATTTGGACATTTCTGAATTACCCTAAATCCAAATAAATGAAATTAGTTACAGCAATTCCGACATTGTCATTTCATATACTTAAATTTTAAAAATGCCAAGAAAACTATCATAATTAACACATACATTCAATACACGAACTAAAAATAAAAGAAGCAATTTTTTTTAAATAAACAGAATTTCCGTCACATTTAGACAGCATAAAACCTTGAGAAACATGACTGCAAATAAATAGGCTAAAAAATATTATAAGCGACAAGAAAGGGAATGACAACATCTGCATTGATAACAATATTTTTAATTATAAATACACCAAATTAATCATGATTTAGATTCCATGAAGACATGACACGGTATACAAGATCTGGCTCTTCCTTCAAACAAAGCGAACAATAATAATAAATTTATCTGACTTCCACCTTGCAGAAGCCACGTCGGAACCTGTCCCGGGAAGGTTTCACAAGAGCTGGAAGCATTCATAATACAATCTTCAACTTTTTATGTTCATGCTCAAAATCATTTTCATCACACGCTATAGCATTTCTGCACATGATTACTTGCAATGAGAGAGAGAGAGAGAGAGAGAGAGAGAGAGAGAGAGAGAGAGAGAGAGAGAGAGGCGCTGCATGTGCATAGTACCCTCCCAAATAGGACTACAAAATAGTCTGAAAAAATAGGAAAGACAAAAATGTTAAGGAAATCTTCGTACCGGCAGGTTCCACCCTGGATTTAAAACTCCTGTTTCAGTAGTGTTGTGACTCCCTGATCACGAGAGCGTGTACACACACACACACACACACACACACACACATTCCCAATACATCGTTAACACCATTGGTCGTCTTTCTTCACCCACTCATCCGAGAACCCACCTACGCGAAGCAGCAACAGGGAGGGGTTGACTGATAATCTTTAGACCTTGTATCAACCTATGTAAACTGGCGACGTATTGAAAAAGGTATTATGGGAAGGGATAATATGTTGGGGGAGGAAAGAGCGGAAAACGACCGGGGGGGGAGGGGGAGATGGAGGGAGAGAAAGCGTGAGGAAGAGAGCAAGTCACAAAAAATAACACTAGTTTCGTTACTATGCACAAACGCTCATTGATTACTATCCTGTGTGGCCTTCGTACTCGTATGGCAGGCAGTGCTGTCACGAACACCTCACTTATCAAGTCGCAACCTAGCGCTGATTTCTTTCTAGATTCATAATTCTGGAAATACCGATTCTTGTGCATTTAGACATATGGAGGTAGCACAAACATAATTCAAGTTATTTTTTTATTTATTTTACTATTTATTGCTAAGTCATACAGTCGACAATCTCGCACAGTATTCTGATGGCCCATTTAGCAGCTAAACCAGATAAGTACACACAAATCAAGACTATGAAACACACACCGCTTATCGATGCGTCCATACGGTTAGTATAAAACGACATACGTATTAAAATTGCAATATCAAAGCCAATGAAGATTAAAATTTCCTAAGTAAAATTAAATTCAAAGATAAAATCGATGATTAACATACAATGTATACAAGTATATAAGAGAGCGTTAAAATGCGTGAGGCAAGGCTAATGCGAAGGGATATTGTAGTTTTTAGTTATGAAGTAACCAAGTTAAGCAAACTAAAAATTGATTTGCTACAACTGAAAAAAAAAGAAAATTAAAAAATCAACTAACAAAATCTCCGCTTATATATAGATAAAACTCAAACCAGACATACAAACTTAAGTATGCAACTATACATATTTACAGGCTTGTCCATAAATAAACATGATTAGGAAGGGAGAAAAAAAAGTTACACAAAAATGATGAAAGTGCCGAGACCTGAGGCAATTAGGAGGAGCATTAAAAAAAAAATTAAAAAAACTTCAAAATTCACGCTTGTAAGTTAGGCTCTCTGGGAGTCGAAAAGACCTACGGTCAAGAACGACCCTCCTATTACGAGAAGAATCAAGGACAACTGAAGTACTTGAGATGTCATATTACAAACGAGGTCGTACTCGGGAGTAGAAAGATAAAAAGTAAAACAGATTAATGACATGAGAAGTACAAAATGAATACTGATGGGGCTTGTATTTGGGGGAGGGGGAGGGAGGGGGATGACTGGTGACAAGAGTACCTGTAGTATGAGAGATGGTGACGCAACAAGAAAACAGCAATGGACTAGAAGACATATCGACGTATTGACGACACTGATGATGAAGATGATGACTTAGGCGCATGCTCACAAACAGCTAAGACACAAATAAAAACAGAGAAAGACTAGAAATTGGAGTGCAAGTTACGAATGTTAATTTTATTTGTGAGAGCTACGTGTAATAATCAACACATGTCGGGTACAGCCAAGTCAATTGTGTGCTGGGAGTACGGATTTCAAAACACGCTAGAATTGGGAATCGCAGGAAAAAATGTTCACTTATATCAACGCCCTCATGGTGGCAGATGTTCGAATGAGAGACCAACAGGTGAGACAGAAAGCGACCGGTGCAAGGGTAAAAAAAAATATAAGGATGTTGCTCTGTGTACAAAATAAATATAAATTTTCCCCCAAAATTATTGGGGAATAATTATAACTACATGATATCACTATCAACATTTGATACTTCAATCTACATACCGAATTTATCAGAAAAATTAATGGTGTTTCCTCAATAACCATGCCCACATACTATCAGCATTATTACATTTCAATATGTTGTCAAATATACAATTCTACCATAAACTATTGCTATACCGGTATTAACTACACTTGCACTTCATACAGAATACTGGGGAAATCTAGAATTCTGTTAATAAAACTGGTGAAATATCTGTTGTTATTCATAAATCGTTTCCGATTTTTAAGCTTATAATTTTTAGTCAAAGAAACGTTCATAGACAACAGGCACATACGGGTGTTAATTCTAAAATCTATCGCTTCTTTATTAAGACCCGTCCAATTCATTTATTTTTTTTATCATCCAGCCCCGAGCTACAAAAAAAAGGCCTTTGGCTGCCCCTCTCGTGCCGTAACACCTAAAAAACTCAAAATATTTAGTTTTCACAAAAAGAATGCAACCCATGCCAAAATATATATATATATATATATATACAGCGTACGTATAAAAATCAGTAAAAAAGGAAAACTTGGAAACTGGAATTTTTAATTACATAAACGCCAATAAAGAAATTGCAAATCTTTCTAAATTACTCTTTAAAAACATAACATAGGTAGGCTGCAGTTATGAACCTTTCTTTTTTGCACTAAAATCGCATCAAAGAATTTCATTAAACGATAGAGCCATTATTCAAGCTGAAAATGTCAAGAGGAGCCTTTTTCGTTTGAGAATGTTCACTTACATACATATCTACCGAGGAATAAAACATGCAATTAAATCACCTGTCAAATAAAACATCTGTAGTTGTATATCACAAACGGAACGGGTACTAAAAATTATATGTCCATCAAGGAGCTAATAAAATGTCAATAAACCTTTCACTAATGAATGATCTGAGGACGTTTATTTAACCAGTTATATCTCAGGTGGAATACGATTCCAATAAAGTTAAATACTTGGTGACCAGCCGAATACTGTCTACCCCAGCATGGATGGTGAAAGGAAGAGAAATTGTGGAAATATGGAAATATGGATATATATATATATATATATATATATATATATATATATATATATATATATATATATATATATATATATATATATATATATATATATATATATATATATATATATATAATGTATGTATATATATAATATATATACATATTGTATATATATATATATATATATATATATATATATATACATACATATATATATATATATATATATATATATATATATATATATATATATATATATATATATATATATATATATATATATATATCACTACATCATTATTGAGAAAGGAGAGGACCTCGGCGATGTAATCTCTCAGCCATCAGTGGTACATTAATTCATTTATCGGCCGGGCTCTCTCTCTCTCTCTCTCTCTCTCTCTCTCTCTCTCTCTCTCTCTCTCTCTCTCTCTCTCTCTCTCTCAAACACACACACACGCACACAGTAAAAGGACTATTCAAGCATACTTTCTACAAATGACAAATCTTTTTAGATCCAAGAGAAAGGGTAGTTACATCACAGAAATTATTCAAGCCTTGGAAACTGCCATCGCAATTACAGTCATCTGTGCCAAAGGATTTTCATCTTCGCCTACAACACCTGAAGCCAGCTTTCAATTCCAAACCTTGCCTGACTCGGCTGCATCAGAGCCGCCAAGACTCCCACGTCCATTTAACTATCTAATCAGGAATCTGTCCTCTCTCTGTTATAAATATATGACAGAGAGAGAGAGAGAGAGAGAGAGAGAGAGAGAGAGAGAGAGAGAGAGAGAGAGAGAGAGAGAGAGATGTTCGATATAAGCCTAACAGAAGAGAATTAAGGGGAGACAGAGAGACACGCGAATACACGCTGACGTGAAGTATTTTTTTAAAAGAGTTTAAGAACAAAAAAATCAAGTGACGTCTTCACGACAGATACTTCCAAGAAGCCACAAAAACATATAAATCCTATGAAAATGTACACCGTACCAATAAGTCATCATTCAAACAGGGAACAGCGAATACCAAATAACAAAAAAGGAGTAATGAGAACTCATCAAATAGATATATATATATATATACATATATATATACACACATACACAAATATACATATATATACACAAACAC
>NC_089759.1:11501656-11521656 GCF_040412425.1 Macrobrachium rosenbergii | reverse complement strand
TGGAAATCATAACAAAACATAACAAATACATTTTTTGCTTACTTGTACGTACAAATGAAACCAGCAAGTGATGCTCGTTCACAGATAAACAGGCCCCACACACACACACACACACACACACACACACCCACACATACTCGGTGCCTCAGAGGAAACCATCTGCCGCTCTCAGGTGAAGAACCTCCGCAGGACTCAAGACGGCGAAGCCAAATAACATATGCTATCGCCCCAGGCCTGTATGTGTGTCCAGTAAAAGTAACAGGAAACACTTTTTCCTCAACGTGTAACTACATGCGGTTGTTTGTCTCGGAAACTGTCTAAGAAAACTGGACAGAAAAATATGATTTTTTTTTTCGAGGCTGGTCTCCCATGATTTACAGCATGACGGGCTTCCCATGGGTGGTCATGTTTTATGGATGAAATAAACCGCGTAATAGCCGGTCAATTTCTCATGAAAGGCGGACGAAAGAGAATTCTTCATTACAAGTATAATGAATGCCGTTATGTTGAACGGAACAACACCGAGGAAGCAATGTTTTTTCCCCTCAAAATATTTAATGTTTAACGAGACAAACTATGGAATTCAGTAACAAATGTTGACTACATTCACGATACTAAGTTTATTTTGTTAAAGTCTCTATCATCTAAGCACTTCCCTAATAACATTGTGTTTTCATGTTTTGTAGGTGACCTGGATTCACTTTAGAATCTAATGACTCGGTTTTTAGCAGGATTACGCTGTCTAACTGATTCAGACCCAAAACACATTATTTTTTTTTTCCTCATGGGACAAGCGTCCACAGAAGGCCCATTTATGAAAAGCATAACAAAGAGAGAGAGAGAGAGAGAGAGAGAGAGAGAGAGAGAGAGAGAGAGAGCAGGAAATAAACAACGATCGTAGGCCAACTGAAAAAAATCAACAATTACATATAAAAACAACAGTCGACTTCAGAAACACGGAGGCAAGGGTAAAAGCCAGAGTGAAATCGCGACACCTCAACAGAACATGCACACCTGTACTCAGAAAGCATGCAATACAAACCAATGCTTGTGGCACAGACGCTCAAGGACGTTCCCTTTCAAAATAGGGTTTATGGAAGATGGCCAAAAAAGAATATCTTCCGAATATGGTCTACATCATATTTCCCATTGTTGATAAAATGGAAACCACCTAGAATAAACTAATATTTGTGGCATTGACGCTCAAGGACGTTCCCTTTCAAAATAGGGTTTATGGAAGATGGCCAAAAAGAATATCTTCCGAAGATGGTCTACATCATATTTCCCATTGTTGATAAAATGGAAACCACCTAGAAAAATCTGACCCAAAAGATGAAGTTCCCAGCAAACAGCAGATAGCTAGACGAGAAACATTACCCATTAATGAAAGAAAAAAAGATCCGCAGAATGTGATCGAAGGGAAACATCAAGTATTGTCAAATATTCATAGCTATTAGGTGTAGTTACCCATTTATAATAAATCATGGGAGGGTATACTATGCAAGATCGGCCAGTCAGAGACTTAGTTTTGCGCCATACATCATAGAGTACACAACTTCTAATCTGTTCCGATTTCTGTTAAGATTAGGAGCAATTGCATTTCATATTCGGAGGGGAGTTGATAAATGAAACAAGAATTGCTTCTTATACATACAATACAGGCTTCTTTTCTAAATCAACAATCATGTCAATAGCAAATATCTGAAAACAGCTAAGCTACTACAATCCTACCCTGAAACAACAGCCAAGATAGGTGTAAGGCCCTCCGTCTCACGAAAATTTATAATCAACAACCTGTCGACAGTCACTTGAAAATCAATAAAAGAGATAGCGTACACAGCATCCAACACTCAAGTTAGGACATTTATTTTGCAGTAAAATCATGGCTAAGCAATCAAAATAACACTGAAATAATATCGAAAAAGTATGAGCTCAATTTCATTGTAAAGAATTCCTAGGCTGTAATTCATCAAATCCAAAGTGGCATCATAAATAGTTATTTAAATTAAGCAAATCTGAGCGAGTACAATCGTCGATGTAATTTGTTTATGGGCCTCAATACTGCTTATCAACTCGTATGCATGATAACCACAACTAATCCCATTTGACATTACTTGAAAAATTTTAAGTAACTTCTGGTAAGAATCCAAAATTATTAAATATCGGAAATGGTCTGTAACTCAAAAATTACGTTACACTCTCTCCCGTTGCAGCTACATCTATCTCTTAAAGTTAAGATAATCATCTTCGGTCAATAAATATTTTTTTAAGATTAATGCTAACTTTTTATTTTTTGCTGGAGTTAACTTCAACGGTGAAGGGAGGAGTTAAATGAAACGCACACAAACCGTATCCAGATAACACTTTCTAACTTTTACATTTTTCCTCTAGTAGCCTATATACCAGAAACTCATTTCAACCGCATCTCTTCACAATTGCTATCTATTGTAACCAGTACAATCTTATTTTACTATTTAATTCCAGATTAAAAGGTAATATTTTCTAATCATAAAAAGGCATAACGTATCAACCTTCCATCGTTCTCAGCTAGCACTCTGCTGGTCCCGCTTTCGATTCTCCGACCGGCCAATGAAGAATTGGAGGAATTTATTTCTGGTGATAGGAATTCATTTCTCGTTATAATGTGGTTCGGATTCCACAATAAGCTGTAGGTCCCGATACTAGGTACCCAATTGGTTCTTAGCCACGTAAAATAAATCTAATCCTTCGGACCAGCCCTAGGAAAGCTGTCAATCAGCTCAGTGGTCTGGTTAAACTATGGTATACTTAACTTATTTACTTACGAACAGGTAAAAGGAAAAGAAAGAATCAATAATGATTATAACCGCTAAAAGACAACGAGTCAGCGATCTATGATATTCTTCCAGGCGAACTGAAGTCCAGTATTATAAGTGACAACCTTGTCTCTTAGAAAGACCGAACATTATTACACCTTTAATACAGTACTCCATCGTTTATGCTACGATCTAAGGAAATAAATAAGCTCTTTATGAAATATATACTATCATTCGGTGCGGACAAAAACTTCATGGATCAATAGCAGGCTATATGACGTTACGAAGGGGCAAGGTACAGCGAATAAAGTGCTAAAGATGCCTAGGACAGTATTCAAAACAAGAACAAAAGTGGATTTGCGAACTTACAGTTACGGTACAGTCAACACTAATAACCTACCATTTATTCATAAATCATCTCTTTTTACAAACTCACTCTTCTGGGTAAATCAACGCAGTGCATGGATTTGCACAATCATTACATAAACAAAAGTAACCGTTTTTAAAACAGACTTTATTTCATAAGCGATGGCTGTTACTGACAATGTTGACATAAAGAACGGTTAGCTTAAAGATCAGATTTCAATTAATTTTCTAATAGTCACCAAATATGGTTTCATCAAATGGATTAAATCCTTGGGAGAGTCAAAATTTGCTACTAAAATGGAAGTCCACTCAACAGCATGGATTTACTTTTAACGGTCTGGTGGGCTAATTAACTAGACTAATTTAGCTTACAGTAGTTTGACGCCTTCTAACAGTACACGTCAGCAGACTCATCGCAACGGTAACGCCAGCAAACCACACTGTCCACTTGTTATCTAGCAACAGCAAAGTTTTACTATCACGTATAAAATGTGACTAATAATTAGGCGAGTTCTTGAGAAAGACGTAAAATATTCTGATTTACAAAATGACTAACCAAAAGCTGCTGTTATGAGCATTTTTATGATTTTCTCTCCACAAATAGCAAAGAATATGGCAGGCAATTTTCAAGACACAGTTCGGCGACTGATTATGGGATTCGTAAAAGATATACGGCGTCGAAAGAGCTAGACTAAGATTGCATACAAGTACAATTCTCTGCCTTCCTCTGGGTTTCCACTTTCTCTCATTTTTCAGAAAGAAATTCATTTAAATAAGTTCCTTGCAATGACGGAGCTTCATTTCAGCGGGTTTGCGCGTCTCGACCTTATCGTAAGTACGAATATAGAATACAGAATTTAGGCCAAAAGCCAAGCGCTGGGACCTATGAGGTCATTCAGCGCTGAAAGGGAAATTGATAGTTTAAAGGTTTGATAGGTGTAGCACGAGGAAATCCTCGCAGCTGCACTGTGAAACAATTGTTAAGAGAGGGTGGAAAGGAAGATAGAAGAAAGAGAGTATGAAAGAAGGTAGAGTAAAAGGAATGAAAGGGGTTGCAGCTAGGGGCCGAAGGGGCGCTGCAAAGAAACTTAAGTAATGCCTACAGTGCTCCGCATGAGGCGCACTGACGGCACTAACCCCCTACGGGGGTAAATATGAATATAGCAGGAAGCAATAAAACATTTGTTGTTTCTTCCTGTTGCAAAAATGAAAAATATTATTGTCGAATTTAAAACGAGCCTTCCGTGTTTTGATATAATGGAGACAGCCTGCATAAAAACTTTAAAAGGAAAAGTTTTCCATTCTATATTTCTGTAGTTCAAATATTAATAGTACCACTCGACAGAGTACGGCATTCATATTAAGTATTATATTATACATGAAAATGCCCAAAAAAAAATCCACTTAAGAGGGAGAAGCATTGCCGATGATTCGCCAATCAGAAAAAAGTCGTACGATCATTAATAATCTCACTTTCCACGGTTTTCGCCCTCCTGTGATCGGTATGAATCAAGACTAAATAAAATCGGAATATGAGGCACAAAATTCCTCTACTAATGAACCCCATTTAGTAACTCCAAAGCACGATGCGTAATTAAGCAAAGTTCCACTCCGTGAAATCTAATTCATCATGACATGAATTTCATGCGAGCCAAAATGTCCTAATTAAAAATTAATTAGCGCTGTGATTGAGCATCCTCTGGTGTCCTAGTATGTTATGCCGAGATATGACTGAATAATTTAATTGGGCAGCCATTTTGCAATACAAGAACTCATTGGTTCTTGACAGCAATGTGGATTTATCAGTATCATATGTTATGTACACTGAACCTGTTCTAATGCGTACCAAAAATAGGAACAGAAATCAAGTGTTGTACTTCAGGAGAAACTAGAATCGCTATGCTGGCACCTGAGCCTCACTGTGACCCTAGTACTAGCACCAGATTCCTCCCCGTTAATCGGGGTTGCGTCATCTCAATTCAGTCATAAGGTGAATACCTACTATTCTTGGTGAAAGTACAATGATAAAAGTAACTAGCAATCTTACAAAATACTCTGCCTCTCTTAATCCTATGAAAACTGAATGCATGGATTTGATTTTGGTTATTTTTTCATGTAAAATAAAGGCGAGTCTGAGGTCCATTGCAATAGCCTTCAATATAACTTTACAGCGCTTTCAATTTCTACATATTTAGGCCTATATAATAACAATTACAATCAGTAGAGAGCGAACAAATAAGAATATTTGACTAGATTCATGTTAAGAAAACATGCTCAAACTAACAAAGCACAAGTTTAATTACATTTCATAACGCATGCAATACATAAAATATGGAAAGCCAATATCCAAACGGCATTTAGGGTTCAATCCACTTGGAATCACAACTATCTTCGTTTAAATTACCTTCCGTTCCTACGGCACATATGAAGTGACGTTTCTATTATTCGATCTGCCGATATTTCTCCCAAAACTGCATTTTTATATCCAATTCACCATGTCTCGTGCCCATCGCCATAAGGATAAAAGATCACATTAATGCAGTGAACAGGACGTGATCAGAAATGTTAGGCATTTAAAGCTAGCTGGTCATTCCCCTACAACATACGTCCAGTATATCAGCTGTACGCCTTGTTCCCCTCTTAAAGGATGTGACTCCAAGGGGGGTTATGCAATTTCTAAGCCTCAATGGATGTTCAGGGGGTATTCACTGCTTACGACACCTGGGTATTTCCTGTCGGGTAACCATCCCACTGAGACCAACGATGCTTAACTCCGATAATCTGAAAGCGCAAGACCAGAATCGCGTTACTACCACAGGCAGTAAATGTGAATAATTAGAAAGCTTTCATCCGGTCGGGTCAGAGTAATTTGTCGAGGCCCTCCCGTTTTGAATACATACTTTCTAACCGTGCATTAAACATACATACATCCATCTCTCTCTCTCTCTCTCTCTCTCTCTCTCTCTCTCTCTCTCTCTCTCAGATGCGCTCCTCTACAGCCGGCTAACAAGTAGAGATGGGTCAGAAATATCAGAAGACAGAGAACGACAACAACGTGGGGAACATTTTTTTTTCTTGAGGTTATAAACTAGTGGTATGAAGGGATTAATTTAATTGCTATAACGTAAGCTAAAGAAGACAATTCTACAGCTTTCAAAGTGTAATCAGTAGTAAGGAAATTTCGGAGTTGAAGAGCATAGGACTATAATGGAATCACTGCAAGGATGATTTTAGCGGAAAACGAAATGACGCCTCGTACACTATCTAGATTGTTTTGTAGAATGAGGAATAACGAAACAAAGCCTGATGATCGGGACTTGAAAGTCCGAGCAAAAGCAATGGGGTAAGACAATATGGTAGCAATAAAGGCTTTGTAACTGCGTTGGATCCTATGATAATATTCACGCTGCTCATTCTCAGCAAGCTAGAAAATGAATTGACAAAATGTTTGTGGATGAACAAGCTGGCTTTAGAAAAGGTAGGAGTTTCACATATCAATATTCACTTGTGTTACGGCATTTATGCAGTGGTGAATGGAATTTAACAATCCCCTTCTGATGGCTTTTGTTGCCTGCGAGAAGGCACTTGATTGTGTCCACACACCAATATTATGGAAAATCTTGCGCAACTATGGTATTGTCTTGTCCAGTGAATTTGCATGAAGAGTGGGCTGCTTATAAGAGATTATTATCTTATCTTTGCAGTTTGCCCTTCTCATGGATTCCATAATGGGAAAGGCGATTAGAGATGGCAGAGAGGGTAGGACTGAGCAACGATAAAACCTTGACAAGACATGGAATACGTAGATAATGCCGTTTTATTCAGCAAGACGCACAACATATACAGACACGCTTAAAGATTACACACTGGTCCAGTATGATCTGCATTAAGCAGACATGAATCATGGTATGACAATGAAACAGTCTAAGCTGTTTGGTAATTAGGGGAGTTCCATTAAAAGATACGATGATGATGAAAGGGAGATGGAGACGGCTTGGACATGCCCTCCGCACCACCTACGAGAAAATAATACGCAACAGTGCCATTGGGCACCTGAAGAATTGCAAGATCCACCCCTACGTCAATAAGAACGATGAAATGGGAGTGAGAATAGTGGACGTGAAAAAATGAGAAATACTTGAGTGGCGGAATTTTTCTTAGGTCTTAAAGCCGCACGGCGTTGGAAGCAATATATATATATACATATATATATATATATATATATATATATATATATATATATATATATATATATATATATATATACACGTGTGTGTATGTGTGTGCTTGCACTTCCATGGGCGTGTGTAAAAACACAATCATACGAGTACGCTATGACACATGACGCACGCGTTTATAAACCTCGCAAGAAATATAAATTTTTGCTCGAAATGTTTACACCAAACAATAAAGTAAAAAATATAAATAAACAAGAGCAAAGAAAGGATATGACCTTAGTTGGTATCAACAAAGGTTCAAGAGAACCTACTTTTTATCTTCAATTTTTTCTTGACATTTAAAGAGACTTTGTTTTCGTACGTTATCTTAGCTAAAAAGCCAAGTTGATTTTAAAACTGCGAAAGTGAAAAGCCCTCTCTCTCTCTCTCTCTCTCTCTCTCTCTCTCTCTCTCTCTCTCTCTCTCTCTCTCTCTCTCTCTCCACCACCCAAAGAATTTTACTATCACTTATCGTGTTTCAAATTAATTAGGAGGAAAAAAGTTTCTTAACTTCCTAGACACGCATATTCAAACATCTACACAAGTCGTGCCCTTTCACTTTATTACTAGTCTTCAGCCATCAATCAAGAGTGAAAACTAATTGATAAAAAAAAAAACAACGAATAGAAAAAGGCCTGAAAGTGAAACTCCTGACCCAGGTTAAGGAAGCTGAGGATGCGACGGCTCTTCGTGGAAAGCGCTAATAAACATTCTTGCATCCAGTTGCCTGTACCTCCCACTACTTGGGAAAACATCTCGATGTCACAGTTAATGCGGTACCTACAACCTTGTTTACAGTTTTAAATTATTCCTAGATAAAATTTTTATTACTTGACTATTCAGACCTCAGAATGAATGAATGTACCGTTTCTGCAAGCCAAATAAATTCATTTGCAATGGCTAATATTCAATGTTTACACGAGGAAAAGTAATGAAATATCTCCCATGCATTAAGAGACAGAAAATGTCTACGGGGCACCTTGTAAGAATGTAATGGATTCCGCTACATCTGAAAGATGATAGATCTAAAAACTATCGCGTCTTACAGGATAAGCGAAAGTGTACATCCCCCATTTTCTTGTAAGGGAACACAGACATCCTTTCTAATATGAGCAACCCCATAAAAAGAAATCTTACTGCACAATATTACGTTGCCAGGTTGAAGGCATTCTTGCAAAGCCTCAAACCAACTCTGAACATGATAAACGAGAGACTAAAGTTTCCCGGGAGAAGTTAAGACTTTGATAGCGAGATAGCTAAACACTCCTCTATTTATTAAATGTTAGCTCTGATTCAAGATGTCTTCTGTGATAACATCTACGAGGAAATGAAAAAAGAAAGTGGAAGTATTTCACCACTGTTCGTTCTCATAAAAGGTACACCTAATAAGAAGAATATTCCTTCCAACCTACAGAACCATTTTTAAATTTATATTTATATGTATGATTAAATATTCCAGTGGTTGCTTAAAATGTGTTCACTCAATTCTCCACGACTATCGTCAACGACTCGGTTGTTCTGAGAGTAACAATTTCCGTACTAAAACTGAGACGTTGAAAATTTCTATATAAGTTGCAAGAATATAAAAAATAAGTAGAAAAAACGCTGACATGCAAATAAACGATTCGATACGGAAGACTGAACAGTTTACCGTCTTAACAGAGTATTATTATTATTATTATTATTATTATTATTATTATTATTATTATTATTATCAAGACGTGCCAAATGTCGTTCTTATAGCTCATTCACCATTAACTACAACGTTTGTGAAATACAATTACTTTTTGATAAGTTGCAAAATACCAAAACAGTTTACTTTTACTCAAAATAAAAACTTGAAAAATATAAAAGCAAATCAACAGAAGCACAACTTGACACCCACTTTAAAAAGAAATTACTACGAAAGAGCCTTCCTTGATAAAATTCACACTAAAATTCTTTTGCTTCACTGGATTTTGAGGAAAGAGAACCGTTGTGTATCAAGCCAACCGTAATGATATGGGTCTAGTAGGCAACGAAGTACTTGAAGAGAGAGAGAGAGAGAGAGAGAGAGAGAGAGAGAGAGAGAGAGAGAGAGGTGGGGGTGGGGGGATATTTAGCATAATGAAGCTGTTCCCCGATTACCGAAAAATTCCTTGAAAAGTCTTCAAAGACCTCATTCACTTCCTTTCATGAAATGGTTTCACTATCTTCCCGATTAAAATCACGAACAGAAGAAATGCAACGAACCGGCAACCACACTGCGCCACACACACACACACACACACATACATACATACATACATACATACATACACACACACACACACACACCCAGCCTCTCCCCTTAAAATAAAAATAAAAAATAAAAAGCTTTACCCTCCAAAGGTTTTGGTCTTATTTATCTTGTCTTGATAAATTGTAACGACGCCAGCAATAAGGGATGATAAATGAACTGTTATACTGCAAATGACTATTAGGAACAAGACGGCAAAATATCTATTAAAAATATAATTCTTTACGGTATGTTGTGGGGAATGGAGACTGGTACAAAACCGAGACTCAAAGTGTTTCAATTTCTTTGATGATCCCCGAGCTACAAACGAAACAGATCTCATGTAGAACTGCTCCTCGATGAATAGGCCAGTTATTAATTTCTTACTTTTACCTACGCCACCCTTATTTAGAGAAGCCTGGTACTTGGAGTTTAATAATAATAATAATAATACTAATAATAATAATAATAATAATAATAATAATAATAATAATAATAATAATAACCACATCCAGTAATTTTCATCACAATATCAAAATACTACATGCAAAGTTTAAAGTTACATGTGTTGGCGTCACAGCGAAGGAGATAATATAACCACGCCAAGTTGATAAAGAGATACAGTCACACAAAGGGCGATATCAGATGCTAGATAATGCTGACTGCCTTTCTTTGTTAAACAATTTACAAATATACATAGGCTACACTCGAAAGATCCGGCATACTGAAAAGGGACGGTGCACTGGGTACAGATAGATAAACGCGCAATACATAGGCTATATGTACATATATACGATTATTTTATGTATATAAAGCGAACACTGTTAAATATCCTTCCAATGTAAGATAAAACTTTTCATAACTAATGGAATCATACACAAATTCCATTACACTCTTTTAGGAATGTGTTAATAGCTCCAAAATCGAGATGGTATTACGCCAGATTTACATATGAACGTATTAAAACTGTTTTAACTTTATCTAATGTAACGTGTCACTTAGGGTTTACATATTTTAACGTCTTTAATAGCTGCAAATCTTATTTATGTCGTGTTTTATGAATGTAAAGTTCACTCTGGTCACAAAGTAACATCTTCAGGTGTTTAAATCTATGACGAGTATACTCCAGAAACGTTCAGCTTATGCTTTGTTTGATGTAAGAGTCAAGTTGACTGTGGTCGTAAAGCTACATTTTAAGTATATATTTATCTCTGGGGCTTAAATATCTGGCAAACATGCAGTGCTTTAGCTATCCACTACAAGCTTGCTCGTGTTTCGTTACGACTTCCGTCACGGAAATAAAATCACGAACCTTCGAGCCTGTGATCGAGGACTGAACGACGCTGTTGAAAGTTTGAGATGCCTTTAGCTGCAAATGCTTCCTGCTTCGGGGGCATTCACTTACAAAGGAATGCTAAACGATGGGTCGAGTAACCCACTTCACCGTGGAACCCTGAGAGGGAAAGTTAAGGCCCAGTGGTCCTTCGAAGATAAATATTTATTGAGCAACCAGCAGAGAAATATTCTCGCTTTCTCTAATCCGTTAGGCCTACCAGCCACGCTGCTTATACGGGAAGAAAAAATTTGTTCACGCAACTTGAATTTATATTATTTCATCATGGAGCCCGAAAAAAAACCTGTTCATCATGCTAATTAATTATTTCTACCCACTTAACACAGGGATTTAAATGTTGTACTCCCACAGTAGGATTTTTCATGGTCTAATATTCTCTGGAAACTATGGTTTTACAACAGTTTAAACTTTAAAGTACTTGATAGTAGAAGTTTCGCGAGTAAAACGTTATGTACTTAAAATGTGTAAAGACATACCATCACATTACTTACGTACACCGTCTAAAACACACGCACCCTTTTTCTCTGGGTCGACCTATGGATATAGCCTATGCTAAACGAAGATCGAGTTACGGACCATAGCCTACATGAGCAAAACCAATACATTACCACTCAACGAAAATTACACCTATGTAAATACAGTGCGTACTACGTGTTTATATCTCATGATTAATTTAATAAATTTAACAGATCAGCAATAAAACCAAAGACAACTACATTTATCTAATTAATAGTGAAACTCATATCACTAGAACACTCGCTCGCTTATTCAAAATAAAACATATGTTTCAACATGGAGTGAATAGGCCTACTCACAATAAGCGATAGTTCCCAAGAGCCATATAAAATAAGCCTACGTGCTCTAATAGTTAAAATGGGAAATATAAAAACAGCTAAGAGCAAAAGGTTAAGCCACCAAAAATAATAACAAAAACAAGAGACTATTGCAAGCCCCTCGTGCGTTAAAAGGAGAGACGGGCGAAAAAAGGGGCTTCATCATCTAAAGCGCTTACACCTCATGAATGACAATGAGAGTTCAGAACAAACTGCCATGGCAAAATTCACGACAGAGCTGCCACTTCTACAGGAATTTTAAAGGCTGGGAAAATTACTTCTCCTAGCTCACTGGTCCCAGAGATGTTTAGGCTAACAGATGTTTGGTCACTTCAGTATTTCATCTCAGAATGAACTGACACGTCAAATATAACATTTTTAATTTTATTTCTGTTCCTTTTGAAACCCATAAATCCTCACCAGGGTTGTGAGGGCCACAAGTGATCTCAGGCCGAATATTTCTTTAAACAGCTAGTAATCATTAAACACCTTCATATACAATGCCCTTATCCATGTTTCCCTAGTTGACTAGGTTGTTCGGCTAAGCGTTTTCCCGAGTTAAGTTGTAACCTCTTATAGGGATACATCCAGGATTCTTGCTCATAAATCAGTTACTATGTATCATGTCTACTGTCTTTTGGAGTGTATCAACCTTGATTCTGCATCAGTCTGACACTTGTCAAATTACGTTATATGCAAGCGCTATCACTACTGCTTTTTGGTGTAATTATGGGAATTATCATCTAACATGAACATACATGCCACCGGGCTCAAAATCCATTTCTCTCAATTTAGAAACGCCGACTTAATATAAATAAATAAACATGTAACATATAAAGCACATCTTTATATATCTGGGAAACACACCAGACTCTAGTCCTTAATTGCACGAATGCAATTTCAGGCCTCTTCAAGTGACATCTGCCAGAAATCAAACCAGCCAATATTGGAGGCAAAATTAAAACTTGGGTATTTTCATCGAGTTCCCGAAACTGAGAACACATTCGTTTAGCCTACATGGAACAAGAAAGAAGCGATGACCAGTACTTTCACTTAATGACAAATCAAGTCACATCAGCACAATGGAAGTGCAATTAACCTGTGCTAGTCAAGTTCAAGTGTATGACATGCGGGGTACCGGCAAGAACTTCGCAAAAGTGCAAAACTGAGCACGCTATTTCCACGGGCCGATCGAAGACATATTTCAACAGGAGTACATCTTAATATAATTTTCACTTAACTTAGGGCGCCGTGCCATGACCTGGCCAGGGGGTTTCGTGTATAGCAAAACGTGTGTGCAACTACTACGTAACATTACCCAAGGCTCTTTTAACTTTTCCATTTACCTTTTTTTTTGGGGGGGGAGGGGGAGGCGTGGAGGGGGTGGGGAGTGAATGACTACAAAACTTGGCAGTTCAAAGCTGGTCAAACTTACAGAAAAAAATGACTCTGCTAAAGGCATGGTTTTGAAATAACGTTTGAGTTCAAAATGAAACTTAGAAGAATGAAAGCACTAAGCATTTTAGAAAAAATGCATAGCCTATCTCGTGTGTGATTTGCTATAATTGGCCATAAACCACTCCAAACCATCCATCTTCAGTTCTGTTATTTACAGACATCTGTATCTAAAACACAACTGAGTTAAAAAGACCTGGGAAAAATAAATCACGCCGTAAGAAACAAATGTTTACAGTAGTGCTCAGGCTATGCTAGGCTTATAACACAACAATAACAAAGTCTGGCAGCAGAACACTGAACTCTTTCTGACAAACACTGGCGCAGAGAAACAACAGCAGCAAAAAAAAAAAAAAACAGTAATTATAAATACATACGTATTAACTATTCTTTTTGATCCGATCTCAATTATAACTCTTAAACTACAAGTATCAAAAGATCTTTCTCGATTTTCCGGTGCCTTGCACTTAAAGTCACTTATAAAGAGCCAGCAATTGTTTTTAGGACGCCACAATAAAATTATTTTCAATGTTCCATCAAAAAGAGATTCTGCACAATCACAATCGAAACTAGTTGTTCAAATGAAAACAAGGTTCATGATTATGAAAACAACATTTTTTGTCTGGAAGTGAAATATTAATGAGAATGAAGTTAAAACGCTTCACTCCTTATCCTCATCTCATTACACAGGCCCAGTATTCATAATAGACACACACACATAAATATAGCCTATACATACATACATACATACATACATGTGCGTGTACGTGAGCGCGCGCTATGTATCAGCCAAACGTGAATCTTAAATTAACTCTCCCAAACAAAGTGACAGGTTAGATAGTGGACCAGACCGATTTCCCAGGCTGCGGTTTATCCCTTTCTTAAAACATTCCTAGGATAGGCCCAAGGTCTACAGAATACCGGATAGGCCTATCATACTGATGGGTCCGTACAACTCTCTCTCTCTCTCTCTCTCTCTCTCTCTCTCTCTCTCTCTCTCTCTCTATTTCTGTGTGTGTGTGTGTGTAAACAGCTTCCAGATGTGAAACAGCCAACGGAAAATCAGAGATTAAGTACACTGAAAGCACGGTCAACAAATAATAGCGACAGACGGGCGATCTGCAGTTCGTTGCCAGCACAAATTTATCGTAATCGCACTGGCAATCATGACAGAGAAAATCAAAATGAAAATTCGCTATACCTAAATAACCTCCCAGAAGAGAGCTCACCAAAAAATAAGCTCAAGTCCCCCCGTCCGTGTGAAACCTTGTAAAAGCTGCGACAATGACCAATGACCATTACGATTTGGCTCTTCAGACCTATTGTTTCTAAACCCTAGTGTTAAATTTCACACGAGTCGTCTTCACACGTGTCACGCAACTGCAGACCGTGGAGGGTAAACAAGACCTCCTTTCGTGTTTGCCAGCTATCAAGAATTTTATCTACAAATTGTATATACTCTATATATATATATATACATATATATATATATATATATATATATATATATATGTGTGTGTGTGTGTGTATTGTACATACACACACACGCGTATATATACGTATACATAAAGTCTAATTAAAATCACCAGTTTCCACCTGCTTTGGTTAATTTGAGACTTGCCGTTTCGACCCTCTCTTATATTAGCATATTTTGACGGCATGCGTACACGAGTATAATGCGTGTGTGTGTATGTGTGTGTATATATATATATATATATATATATATATACAAACCCCATGGGAGAAAGTCAGAGTATATAGCCCAGCTGAACTCCAATGAGCACCAAAAGAGTTGGAAGGCCCAGACCTATATGGACGAGAATTAGCCTATATGAGATAGAAAACTAAAGGGGTAGAAATTTGTGGAAGATATGCACAAGAAAGACATGAGTGGCGGAATTTAACAGAGGCCCTTTGCATATACGGGTCATTTTTATTCATGATACCTACAATCCCTTACTTCTCGACGTCATCGCAGTTTTTTTTATATACGCTGATCATTGCAAGACTATACACAATTCATTAGAGCTGACAAGATCCAGTCACACCATCGCATCATACATTGCTTGCATATACTGTATAGCCTACATAGATTTATATGTACATAACGTATTCACTCAAATCAGTAAACAACTGCATTTAGTCCTGCTAAGTAAAGCTGACCCCTGATGATTGCTTCCTTTGATTGACTAGCGCACGACAATCACGGCAATCTCGTTTCTTAGGGGACAAAGTCCCCTACTAACTTGTGTGACCTCACAACAGCTCCAACTATGTCATAAATGAATATGGTATGTGTCCGGTCGCATTCTTTCAGGTATGACTAATGTTTGCAAATAATAGCTACTCAATTGTCTAGTAGTATGGAAACGTTTTATAATTTAAAGTTTTCATAGAATTCTGTGTAACATTTCGAAACTAGCCCAAATCACTGTCCCACGCCCTACTATTTCAGCAACAATAACTGCAATATATGTCGCAGCATACTTGAAGAGTTCAATGCATTTTAAGGGCTTGTTTGCTACAATTTAAAAGCCTTCAAGTTTACAAGGTGATAAAGTTTCCGTTGAATAGATATCACACTAGGATTTCAATCCGTTTTCAGAAACATGGTAGAATTATAAGCGATACGCTGTATTGTGCCCTATGTAAATCATAGATGACCAGTTTTCCCAGCTCTTGACTTGGCCTGTTTGTCACATTTCCAGGGAGAGGTATTAAACAAGGAACATATATCCTTAGAAGAGCACCATACAGAATCCTCTAAAGAAAATGCAATCTGGGTATACAACGTCTGCTTCATCCCCCCTAGACCCTAAAGTATGAGTATCACACGGATGCCCTAGTAATAATGGCTGTCTATGAAAAATGGATCAAAGAACCGTTACGGTTGAGAACAGAAACGACATTCATCTCGAAATCACCCGAGACAATTACTTACAAACTGCAGGGAGGCAGATTGATTGGCAGTGAGAACTTCTGCGGACTCTGGAAAACTAATGGCTCCTGAAATTTACTGGAGACTGACCTTCGTTTGTACTCGACAGGTCAACTTATAAAACCAACCCCCACCAGACATTCATTATCTGGTGCTGAAATTCTTAATAAAATAATTCGTCTGCTGAATACATAACATCTGGATAAGGAACAACATCTGCAATACTAATAATTCCATTACTAATAAAATGGGAGCTTTGAAACAGAAAAACGCTAATAAAATTATCACAGCCTATGAAGAATTATAGAAAGTACAGTATATAAAATAAGTGTACCACATGCCAAATTATTAAAGATCTTAAGATACTCAAGGCTTGGCTATTAACTGCAGTATCATTTTATTTTGTTGAAAATAAGCTTTTAAGTACAATACTC
This sequence comes from Macrobrachium rosenbergii, assembly GCF_040412425.1. Lineage (NCBI taxonomy): Eukaryota > Metazoa > Arthropoda > Malacostraca > Decapoda > Palaemonidae > Macrobrachium > Macrobrachium rosenbergii. The sequence goes on along the minus strand of NC_089759.1, from coordinate 11,505,007 downwards.
CCAAGTACTGTTAAAATAAATAATTCGCCTGATTTTCTACGACTATAGGCTGTATGACAAAATATCTTGCAGCGTGGGCTGAGTTGAAGACAAAAGTAACCCATGCAATTTTCACACACCTTAGCCTACCAAAGAGTGATTATAATGGCATATACACTGCGCACCTACAATAGGCCTAACATGTAAACATCATGAATTTGCAACAAACCCTGCAAGGTAGAATAATAGTTTTAAATGTTTTCGCAGTATCAAAACATGCCATAAGGATTGTGTGAAATATTAAACATAACAAAATAAAATATTACACATAATAACTCACAGTGGGTCTCTGGAGTCCGGCACGGTGCGATTAAGAGACACCTTATCGCTAGCGATAAGATTGAATGCCTCCTTCTTCATGACTTCTTCGGCGAGTCGCCCTTCTTCCCCGGTGAGTCGAACTGGCTTTCCGTTTTCCCCTAATCCCCTGACGACCTTCTTCTCGTCCTGGGCTAACCATTGCTCGGCCTTCATTCTCTCGATCATATCTTCATTACTCGGAAGATTCTTTTTCGGGGCCTGCAACCTGGCATCATGCTTGGGCAACTGTGGTAAGTCCACATTGGGTATCTCCTGCACTGGCTTGATAACTTCCTCGACGTTATTAACATGCACGATTTGAAGATCCGGCTGGGCCACTTGGGCCAATGGCTTGTGGGTTTTGGCTTTTTCTAATGCAGGGATGTGGTTGATGTTGTTGTCATCCTGCGACTTCCGCAGGGTGTTGCTGTCAATGTCTAGGTCATCATTCTTAAACCATAAGCCTATGAACCCGATGAACGTGCAGAAGGCAATGAACTTGAAAAGGAGACCGCGTCTACGAGGGTAGAAAAGTTTCACACCCATCTTCTTGGGTAGGTGGAGGTGGTAATTTAGCATAAATGCAGCACTAACGCAAACGGCAACTTACAAGAGGGTTAACTTATTCTTATGGATACGATTAAAACGACGTACAAGACTTGAAGGACACCAGGATACGGACAGACGCGAGCCTTTGAAACAAACACACTGGTATGTAGTCAAAAGTACGAAAACAGCTCTATCCTTCCCTTCTTATTCTTGTCAGTAATTGAAACTATTTACCGTATGACATCACGTAACTCGCATTACATACACATTCGTCCACTAAAAAACTAATGTGATCACGAAGGAAAATACCCAGTGCAAGTGACAAAGTTGCACACCAGACGGCGACCATAGACGAGCGCAGTACGTCCTGACGCTTCCACGCCTACACTCACACTAAAGTGTGCGCGACTTCTCTCAGAGAGTGAGCGGAGCACAAGCGACAAGACTCCACCTTCGATGAGGCTGTGGCTATGGGTTGTCTGACTACCCCTGTGGCCGGGTCCCATCCCGTCGGGTCTAGCCGAGCCGGCCCACGGGTGCCAAACGTCGTCTGTGTTGCCACTTCAGTTAAATATCCCTCCAAGCGATTCATTGTTTAAACGGAATTACTGCTCGTGGATATTTTCCTATAAGCTAACATTTTTTTTTTATCCAAGTGGATGGAAGGTGTGATTGGTTTTCTTATTTCCGTAAGGAAACCTTTTCAACTGCACCTTCTCGTACACAATAAGATTTAAAGAAGCTTAAAGATAATTCCTTTCTTAGTCATAACTGTTGCGGCATTTAGTTCTCTATCAAAAAAATAAGAAAACCCCGATATATATTTCAGTGCTTGTCTTTGCGAGCTGTACACCACGGTAAAATAAAGTGGGATCCATACATTCTCAAGTTATCTCAGTAAAAGTTTGAACGATGGAAAACTTCTTAAAGAAACGGAAGGTTTCTTTAACTTGATTCAAATAACATTTAAAACATTAGAGTAGAAAGTAGATGCATAGAATTAACATGAAGCATTTATGTATACAGTGTTCTTGTTACTATTACCAAAATCTCTCTCTCTCTCTCTCTCTCTCTCTCTCTCTCTCTCTCTCTCTCTCTCTCTCTCTCTCTCTCATATATATATATATATATATATATATATATATATATATATATATATATATATATATATATATATATATATATATATATATATGCGTGTGTGTGTTTAATATACAAACCACAAAATTATTTTTATTTATTTGTGACATTGCAGACCAAACCTTTTTTCACCGAAACTGAGAGAGAGATTCGTTGTTGGGTGGGAGCTTAACATTCCACATTTGTGCTGCAGAAAAAATAAAAAGGAAAAAATACCGTAATTAATGGACGAGTGCCAATCAAAAATAGATTGGGTAAATATCACTGCATTATCCCTAGTAATAAGCTTATATTTTGAGGATACCATGAATTAGGCAGTTAATGAGGTATTCTATCTAAAAGAGTTTTCATTGAGTATTCTTCAGTATTTCCGTCTTCCACTACACTGTTAATTAATAACTCACGAAGACTTGCTATGAAAGTTCCAAATTCACTTTGTTTTTAGCAGAATAGACCCAAATTCACTTTGTTTTTAGCAGAATAGACCCAAATTCACTTTGTTTTTAGTAGAATAGACCCAAATTCACTTTGTTTTTAGCATAATAGACCCAAATTCACTTTGTTTTTAGCAGAATAGACCCAAATTCACTTTGTTTTTAGCAGAATAGACCCAAAGTCACTTTGTTTTTAGCAGAATAGACCTAAATTCACTTTGTTTTTAGCAGAATAGGCCCAAAATCACTTTGTTTTTAGCAGAATAGACCGAAATTCTCTGTGTTTTTATCAGAATAGACGCACTAATTCTCAGCTTCAGTGAATAACAATTAAGAATCGTGGTATCATCTGTTTTCATGGAGAAGCAGGTATGTGCTTGGTAAAGTGACGAAGATGTGAGACAGAAGTTTCTAGGTAGGAAAACTTTGGGATATATAAAGGTCTTGCTGAGAAAATACAAGTGTTCATTGAGAAAATGAAGTGTAGTTGTAGAGTCTGAATGAATGAAAGGAGACGGAAGCCATTGCGATGGCGTGACTCTCATAGCTAGTCAGTCCATGTGATGGAAGGAACATGAAAAGAAAAAGAAAGTTAGAGACGAGACGAAGAGCCGGTAAAAAGAAGGTAAAAATGATATCGTAGGAAAAGACGGGCCGGAGTGTGCTGAGACAGCTGAAGAGTACAAATCAGTGGAAAGTGAAAGGAGGCAGACAAGCATAATATTCACAATATATTTTGTTCTTTCATCGCATTTGGACATCAAAACCTCCGGGTGCTTTATTATTATTATTATTATTATTATTATTATTATTATTATTATTATAAAAATCAGTAAAAATGTACCTCAGTTTGAGAAATCTCGCTGCATTCTCTTCTTCCTTTTGATTT
>NC_089759.1:11369156-11496656 GCF_040412425.1 Macrobrachium rosenbergii | reverse complement strand
TTCTCTCACATTAAGAAGCATTAATACCAGTGATTTGCCATTACCCTTTACCCATATAAATACTATTACATAGTTAAAGGACCAAGAAATTCACAATACGTACCCCACCCGAACGAGGTGTCAAATCGGTCCAATTGTAGTACCGGTACCACCTAGCCTAGCTAAGGGCCTAATCAAGTAAGCTCATTAACAAGATCTAGAGAATTCTCTAGACCTTGCTCATTAACATTAGAACTTCACAGAGCCGTAACCATTTACAGAATAAAACCTCAAATTCCTGATAGCACACTCCATTGCTGCCGTGTAATAACGAGCATTACTCATATCGCGCACGTAGACATATCTGAATGACAAAGTTTGGACATCTCTCGAGTCTCCTGCACCCCAATACTAGGAAAATTCCCCGGCGTCCCAGTCGGAAGTCCTCACAAGTTATTCAAAGTTCCCTGTTATTGACACCGACAGATGAACGTCCTATTTGTACAGTATATTTAAGCAATATGCGTATTATAAATAATTTACTTGGCTTTCCATAGTCCGGCTAGTCGAACTAGCTTGTTTAACGCGTCATTGTTTGGCGCTGGCCCCATTCTGTGACTCATTAGTTTCCACGTTGAACAAAAGACTCCAGGATGCCGAGCCAGCTGACACATAATGCAACAGCCTGGTTTTTGGAATTCCCATGACCAACCTTCGCCCTTCAGTCTAGGATCGTAGGATCGTCGCCGTCATAAATTTCCTACAGTCTAGGCGTAACGAACATTATCTACAGATAGTGTCCGTGCCTTTATTTTGTTTCAAAGTTATCTTGTGTTGATAGGCAAGTATGAATAGTCGTTACCACCAATGTATGTAGATAACGAAAACAAAGCGCCGGAACACGGAAGTGTTATATTCTTGCGTACTTTGTGGTGCAGCGGATACCTGTTATATATACACCGTATACTCCTCGAATGGTTTAATAATGGTTTTCTTTCTTTTTTTTTTTTGCGCCGACGTGTTCATTAGGTTAGCGGTACGGCTATGTACAAGTGCAATTTATGAGAACCGATTAGGCTGCACATCTTGTCCTTGAAGTTTTTTTTTTATCCCAGTTTACGTTAACCACCTATAAAATTGAGTACTCTGATCATGTGTTTTACCCGGAACAGCATAAGTACCAGAGTTTTTGGAAAAATCAAAATGAAATTGATAGTTTATCATAACTCTTCACCTTGTGAGAATTTAATTAAAATAGTCCACAATATAAACAATTTTCCCCAAAAGTTGCTCTACTTCCCTGTGATACAACTGCTAGTTATGAAGGTGCATGAAACATATAGGGAGTTAAACATTCATTACAAGTATCGTATTGGAAATGACCAACCTTTTGCTCGGTATGATATGTAAATGAATGTATTGCAGGTTATGGTGTGCAAGCAAGTTACACTCCCATCCTCCTCTCATCACGTGAACACCACAGACTCTGGACTCTCTTCTCCAGAGACTTTTAAGCACCGGGCACTTGTTCCGATTTACTTATTTTGCACTGACAATACAGATCTCATTATAGAGTCCGGTATTCTAGCAACAAAAAAAGTAGAAAGGTGAAAACCTTCATGGTGATTTCCTCTTACCTTTAATAGCGGGTGGAGAACCGTAGTCGTTGCGTAATTTCTTACCTGAGGAAAGTCGAGGTCATCTGTTCTGGCTTCAAGGGAAAGGGAAACATAAATTTCACTCATTATCACGATAATGATCTTCGGAGATATCTGCGTGAAATGATGAGGGCTATTTCGCTGCCTCAAGTAATTTCAATCAGTTCAAATGACTGGATGTTTTTATCCAAAAATTCTCGAAATGATTGAAATCTTACAGCTAAGAAAGTCCTAAAAGAATTTAAGACTTGAAAGAAACCATCAGAGTAATTAATAAAAAAAGAAAAGAAACGTGTATTTTGAAGTGAGATGCATGAAAGCATTATCTTTGCCTACACCAATATGTAACGCAGGTTCAAGATAATTATGTAGACATACACTATATATATATATATATATATATATATATATATATATATATATATATATATATATATATATATATATATATATATATATATACTGTACATACATATATACTGCATATATTTAAAGTATATTGCAAACTTCATTCAAGGTTCCGGCAAACATATCTAAAGATGAAGTAAAGCATATTCGTGTTGAAATAAACACCCCGAGATAAGTGAGAAGAATGACCTTGGCACTGCTCATTCGTCTTTCTTTTCTGACTGAGAAATCAAGGCTACAATCTCTAAGCGAATCTATCACGCTCACGCACCGAGGATTTCAAAAGGCCTGAAATGTATCATGACAATTTCACACAAAAACGTTTTTTAAAAGGAATCAATTATTCTATCAATCAAAGAAACGTAACCAAAACACAGGCACGCACGAAAAAGAGTTCGTGCTAAATTTAAAATGTAAAACGAATATCATGAAAGCTTCTTGAAGACAAATCCGCCTTAACAAACATGAGACGCCGTTTTCCTTTAGGCTAGTCGCAGTCTCATTTGGTTACAGTCCCCTGGAGTCCGGTCCAGTAAAAAGAAAAAGACAAATTGCAACCCTATTGAAGCTAATTTTGCAACAACACTCAAAAGGCAAGAGCAGGAAAATGCCACAGCTTACTGGACATGGTAAACGGCAATAAAATCTCCGTGATCGTTGATATACTGAGAGATCTACTACAGCATACCTTGGTACTTTTAGCGAATGCAACAACTCTAAAAATTCACATATGAGAAGGTAATGTTGTAGTATAATGTTCTTGTAAACTTCAAAGTAGTGTATAAGGGACTTGTACATTTGACATATCTATGTTTATCTATTCTTTTCACAAGGGGGTGGCTCCTCAGAAAACCCAGTAAACAGTCATGGTCTAATCCATTTTATACTCTCTCTAGTAAATATATATATATATATATATATATATATATATATATATTATACACACACATATACAGTACATATATGTATGTATGTATGTATATGTGATTATGTAATATGGCCATTGGCCTTAAATCAATATTCCTTCATACCTCCATTCGCCAAAAGAAAAATCCCACGTATGTAAGGTTTCTCTCTGGCTGCAAGCATTTGCCCTAAGTGTAAAGAAGAAATACCCTATGTGCATGTAAGTACAAACAGAAACACGTTTTTAAGTAGAGCATATAGTGTACATGTACTTTCGCATGACGGGGAACCTAGAGTGGCTTGAAACTGTAATGATTCCTCCAGATTAAAATCAAATGATGCCTTGAGAGTAGTGTTTTTATTTGTATTTATCTTATATCTTTTCTTAAATCTAAGAGGCAAAGTTATACTTTTGGTAAAGTAACGTATCTGAACGGAAGGTGACGATTCCGTCTATCTGCTGACTGCCATTTACTTAATAAGGTCGATGTGATACACAAAAAGAACTGATGTTCTTTGAACAGTAGTTGGAGAGAATTTAATTCATCTTTGTTATTTTTAGCAGTGAAGATTTTGAAAAAATCAAAGTAAATAATGTGTAGTAGTTAGAAAGGTTCTTGCAAAGAGGCTCCACCGGGAAATTCTCTCCAGCTTACCTGGGGAAGAAATTTGGGATGGCATTAATCCTGTTCGTGCATCACATCTACCACATTTAAGCAATTGGCAATCAGCCTATAGACGAAATCGTCACTTCCTCTATGGATACGTTACTTTACCTAACAGTATAACTTTGCCAGGCTGTTCTAGGAAAAGATGTAAGGTATTTACAATTAAAAACCAGATTTTTAAAGCATCCTTTGTTCTAGAGCAGTGGTTCTTAAATTTTATGGCACGTTACCCCCAGCAATGGTGTGAAAGGTCACCATTACTCCTACCCCATTCCTCTTCAGTTATGTGAAGTTATAATATAAAGGAAAGAAAAATATTGGAATGCTTAATTTCTAATGCAATTATATGTAAGAAATGAATTTTACTTTTACTCAAGTCTTAAGAAATAAAGAATTTAGATTTTAGACATCATTCCTTTGACAAAAAATTAAAATTAAAGCATTGTTTCTTTTATTGCAAATTGGAATTAAAGCATTATTTCTTTGGTAATTAGTAGAAACTAAAGATATTGCTGCAATATTAATGGGAAACACGGTATTGTTTGTCCTTTACTAAAATATCTGTATTATTTATTAATTGATTTATTCTTATTATTTATATTATTTACAAATTTACTGATTTTACTCCAAAGAACTATTATATACTTTTAGAAAGTGCCTCGTTACTCCTCAGAAACGGCTTCATTACCCCCACGGGGCTAATTACCCTCAGTTTGAGAACCACTGATCTAGAGGAATCACTACAGTTCCGAGCCACTCTAGGCTCCTCTTCCGGCAAAAATGTATACTGTACTTAAGAACGTGTTTTTATTTGTATTTGCACGTACAAGGTGTATTCTCCTCTATACGTAATGTAAATGTTTGCAGCTAGGGAGGAACCTTACGTAAGAGGGATTTTAATTTTATTTTATTCTTTTTTTTTGGTGGGGGGGGGGTTGTGCATAGAGACGGGGAAACTGATAACTTCTGCAGACCGATCGAATGTAATTACTGTATAAACAAATACCAGTTTAAGGTCAAAGGTCATAATTATCCTTGGACCTACTAGGTAATTTAAGGTTTAATTCCTCTTTTTCTACCTTGAAACTCAAGTGGTTGCATATTTTCTCTTTTTCTGCTGGACATAAAGCGTCGTCAGCTTTACAGATAAATAATATCATTAACTTCGAAACTCATCTCTAGTTCATCGTTAGATTTGGCTCGTCTTTTTCCAATAAACGGTTAACATGAAAATATAAGAATTATATTTTTCACTGGATTCTCAAAATACAATACCAATAAGTCCACACAACAAAACATCGTGTGGGCTGTATTCCTTTATCATTATTATTTTTACTTACTTCAGGCTAATACAAGAGACACCATAATAGTAAGTTTTGTATTTTCTTTCGCCCAATGATTTTGCTATGCTTAGAACCGTAGTAACTTTAGTGAAAAAGTCTGTAATAAATCAAAATTACCAGCACGCCATACATCGTTTTGCACTAAAGCAGACATAATTCATAGTCTTCGTTCCTGACACATGGAATGATCTTCGCAATGAATACACTGCGGTTAATCATCAGTGCTGCAGAGCTATCATGTGTGATAACAAGAGCGGGTCCGATATCCTCAAGAAAAACATAAGAACGTTATCAGTCTTCCACAGGACTGGAGATGCTATTCTAAAGGATGATAATTATGATATGGGTCTGCAACTTAAACTTCTGCTATGCATGATGATTTATGAATCCTTGGGACCAACTAAAATCTAAAGAACTTCATTTTTCAGTTATTAAATTCAAAACGATATGATTTCGTGAAATGCCTTCTTTTCACCAAGCGCTTCGGCTCTCCTTCCTTCCTTTAGCTCTTATGAATTTCTGTCAGCTTTTTTCACTATGAAAATTCAACGGCTGGTATTTTTATCATGAAATTGCAATCTTATATTTTAGTTATAATATTTTTGCTCGAAATCCGTCAAATACACACGACTTCGTCTCCTTGCATTGCTGCAAAATATTTCCCTTTTTATTTATCAATCACTCAAGTTACTTTATCAGGTGGTTTTCCTGCGGTACTGTACGTTATACTACTCCTGTCTATTCCCCATCCTGTAGTATTAACACTGTTACAACTACTCCAAATTTTCAATCATAAATTTTCTAGTTTCTCCTGACATTGCTGATAAACGAGGAAGCCTGCAGAATATTAACGTCCCTTTGCTCATGCAGGCTGTACTTCAGAACTTACTACAAAATCTCACAAATAAAAGAAAAAATAAATCATACAATCTGAAGGCAAGGTATTGTTGTGAACTATGCTTGTCAACATAACCAGCTTACAGTGGCAAGCATCCCCGGGGTCATAGCAAATCTGATATTTTACCTGTTCCTTACGTCTTATGGTAAGACGGAAATTAACAATGGGTATCTGATGCCTCTGCTCGCTTATCATGGAGCAAGGCTAATAACTTAAGTTCAGTTAGGAGGAATCTTGGATCTTTATATGGTCACTCTCTCAGAGTCAAATTATATATATTCACAGGCTTTATCAGAAGTTGATTCAAGCCAGAAATTCAACAGTAGACACTTCAGCAGCAAAAAGGGTGTATTTACAGGAACACTGAGTTAGCTGGAACCAGGCCACTTGTAATCCTAAGTAAGCGACTCGAATTTCATGAAGCATAGCATTATCACCTGTAGTATTTCAGTGGGTCTTTGTAGCCATTAAAATTCAACTGGAAATAAGAGGCCCCTTTATTGTACCGTTTCATAATAAAACAAGGAGTTGATGGTTGGTACAAGTATTTATAATCTAGGATAACTTGGGTGCCTTGACCTTCCTGAACTCTTGGACTGAAGGGAACCATGGAAAGCCCTGTTATTTCTCTCTGAAGAGTGACCAAAGTAATCCTGTCTCTTCTCTTTTGACCATTTGATAATGAAGATGAGGAGAAAGAATGCTTTCATCAGTTATACTATGAATTATTTTGGTGTATTATGCTATGGTGCTCTATGATACCCAGATATGATTTCCTGGACCAGTGTTGATCACATCACCACCCCTTCTGTGCATGGGAAGAAGCTTTTGATGAAAAAGAAGAGGAAGACCAAAGGCAACTCTGTAGTTTACCTCAAATAGTATGGTCCTAACTGACATCTACTGGACATCTTACCCGAGGTTCTGGCTCGATTAAGGAAAATAATTGCAACCAACTCCAGGTGTCTGGGTAGTGTTACCTCTCCCTATTACAGGGTATCTAATTTGGAATCCAGCATCACTCAGTATTAGTATTCAAGATTCAAGACCATCTCCAGATATCCACATACAATATTCCACTTACTCTCCCTGCAACTAATATCTCATTCAGTATTTTGAAATGATCATGTGCAGTACCTGAAAATATATCTGCATGTTTGATTATGAGGTTAAAGGCCTTCAGGCGGCAGCCAAGCATTGGAACCTATCTGGGTTATTCAGTGCTTGTATCTACATGTCCAGGTAGTCCAGATCTTTTCATGATTTGATCCATTACCGAGTGAGAATTTCAGTATGGCTGATCATCACAGCAATTAAACTAGGTTCTACAGAATGATAAGGTGAACAAGCCCCATATACATGCATGAGAACAAGATGTTATTCAGAGTGCAGAATTCAACCAAGTGAGGCCATCATAAATAAGGACTATAAACTTTGACTGGTACCCTATAGGACTAAAACTATCCTGGAGAAGTAGCCACATATGCAGGCACCCAACTTATTAAAGCCTATGAAAAAATGCTCTTTCCAACTAGAAAACTACCTGACCATCTTTTTTACCATCTTCCTTTGAGGAATTGGAAATTCTGGAGAACCAGAGAGAGTCATGCACAATGCGAAAGTTTCTAGAGTAGATTTGTGGTAAGGACTGAATGGTTCCTGGGCTTACCCTTCTTTTCTTCCTCATTAGGCAGAAGTGTTGGCGCAGTGGTATGATTCTTGGATTGTGCCACTGCAAAAATCCTAGCAGCCCGTCAACCTAGCGGTCCGAAAAACCCGAGAGGTTCAGTAAGAGAAAAGGTACAAGCCCTCGGGCTGGGTAGTCAAACAGTGAGCCCAGCGACACATGGCCATGTGTCATAGGCATTGGGACCTGTCCCCCACTGGCTGTCGGCCTAAGAAACAGGAGATCAGCACCTGCCCTGTGAGCCTACAGAGGCCCAGGAGGACTTTTATTGGCCAGAAGTACGGTGGTTCTTAAAACTGCACCAGGTATCAGCCAGTTTTATGCATTCCATAAAGGAGTTAGTAAACTACTGCAGTACCTATTCCCTAAGTAGGAAGGGACTACTGAGAGTTGGACACATGAATTGTTAAATGTGCGTTGTTAACAAAACATGGGGAAAAAATTTTGTATTATACTGGGCCAGCTTTGTGGAATAAAACAAAAATAAAATGAATAAATGTGATGTTTTTTTCAAAATATGCACCTTACTATGAAAAATTTATAGAATAAAATAAGTATAATGAATATAAGTCGGGTCGTAACTAGACATGGGCAAAATTGATATGGCATATTGTGAGAGATACAATAAGTATGTGAGGTCATGGCTAAACAGGCAAAATTTCTGTTCCATATTGTGGGACCTTTATTAGTTAAAACACATAAAACTAGTATACTGTAAGTGTGGTCTTGACTAAATGTTGGCAAATTTCAGTGCCATATTGTGAGAACTAAAGGATAAATAGTGAGTGTATATGAGGTCATGACTCACATTGTGTGAGTATATGTGAAATCATGTCTGAATGTGGCAAAATTAGTGCTGCTTTGTGAAAGCTTTATAAGATAAAATTAATATATGTGAAATTATGAATAAAATGTAACATACTGTAAGAGCTTCATAGGATAAAATGAGTAAAACGTTATATGTGATGTTATGACTACATATGGTCAAAATTGTTGCATCATATTGTGAGAGCTTTATAGGATAAGTTACCTGAATAAGGATAAGATTGTTTCCATAGGGCAAGAGGTATGATTACCCCTGAACTAACATTCAGAAATAATTTCTACTTTAATAAAAAAAAAAAAAAATATATGGTATATGAAATACTACCTTAAGCTCAAGCTTTTTCTGAAGCTAAAGGGACATTGTAACAGAAATGAAAAAAAAAAAAAAAAAAATACTGAATTACGATATCAGGTTAATTACATTACTATGATAGGGGAGGGGTGAAAGAAAAGATGCTAAAAGGCACAACATCAATGAATAGCACTTCACTCAACATGATTTCAAAAGACTACTGACAGCCCCAGTTCAACAGCTATATAGCTATGCACATGCAGTCTTTTGAAGCTTGAACAAAGGTGAATGGTGATAAAAAACAGAATACTAATTACCAACTTTATACACGAAGAAATCAAAGAATTATGAAACTAGAGAGTAAATCACATGGGAAGCCTAATCAAGCCAAAGCAGTCTTTTAATCATGAAATCAAACAACATAGTGAATTATTTTGATGCATGAAAGAACACATACCTGCTACCAGTGACAATGTCACTTACAGGTACTAAAACTTAATAAATTCCAATTCAAGTTTGGATGGTGAAAGGACTTATAAAATCCTGGGGTCAGCCTAGGCACTGGGACTCTAACGTATTCAGCAATATGACAAAATGGTGAAATAACACAAAAAGATGGAAACTTAAAAACCTTCAATTCAGTCAGCTGTCAAGAGTTCAAGTTTGGTCTCCTATTTCAGTGGATAAATAAATTAATTGTAAAATACAGTAAACTAATGGTGTTGTCTTTTATAACGGAGATTTTTATGGTATAAAATTTTCAAATCTCAGGATCTTAGGACAGTACACCTAAACATACTGTGATACACGCAATGTATTTGATTTTGGTATTTTGTCCTCAAAGGGCTGGTAGATACTGGCATTTAACCTAACTGTGTTCACATATACCTACCTAACCTACCCAAGAATGCCAGCCTAATCTAACTCTGAAAAAATACATAGGCTAATGTGTCAAATCATGTGAGGTGAGAGGAATTTAGGTACAAAGGAATACGAATTCTAGACACATTTTGTTTCACAATATGCATATTGTGAAGTCAAGAAGTATATGTTTAGCAATGAGTTATAAAGCTTACCTACCAAATACTGTGCACACAAAAATTATAAAATAACTGAAGATTTAATATTAATAGAAATCTAAAATTATAAGAATTTAAGAAAAGCTTATGCTTGTTTTCAACACTATAAGCACTAAAGTCAGAATTCATCTTACCATTGTAAACTAACTGTAAACTGCTAATATATCTTTTACTATAAAATGGTAGAAGAAAAGAATGTTGACAAAATACATTTTATTATAACATTATGCATTCATGTACTTCAAAATGGCATAAATACAAAGCATGGTCTCTTATACTTTAATTGTTTATATTATAGCTACTGAAGCATTTCTCAATTTTTCACCTACAAAATTTCAGCACTTATGAAATACTTTCATATTTTGTACAGTACAGCTTTTCAGCGAAAAGAAAAAAATTTTAACACTACAGTAACCCACGGCATTACTGTACATAAACTTGTCCATATTTCATAATTTTTCACTTATTCTGGATAAAAGTTCTTCAATTTTCTTTAGCCTTAACCCCTCATTCTTGGAGTGTTCTTCAAATTTTTCCTCAATTTTTTTTAACAACCTCTCTTCCAATGCTGCTAATTTTTCATCAACTAGACTGCTAATTTCATTGTAATCCTCCTTATCCCTATTACATTTGCATCCTGAATATCCACTGTTTTCCCCATTTGTTTCACTTTTATGCAATATGTTGTTACTGCCAGCAGAATTTAATAAATAACCTGAGACTGTACTGGAAGTTGAAAGCATGTCAATTACTGACCTATATTTACTCCGGTCATTTGTAAATGATCTGTCACCACAAGAAAGAGCCTGTAATTGGTCAATAATATTTGTCATGGGTTGTGATATTCCTGCAGTGTTCTTTATTTCACCCTCCAAAAACTGATCTTTTTGAATCATGTCACTCATACAGGTCTGTGTATTCAGTTTCAAATCATGTTCCTTATTCTGGTTGTTAAATTTACATTCTTTCCTTATACCAGAGGAGAAGTCATTTCCCTTTTCACTAGACAAGCAATTTTCAATTAGAGAAAAGATCTTGGGCATTTGTACATTGTCTTTACTGTCTGTCAAGTTTTCTTTTTCCTCATATTTGTTACCATTCCTACAATCTAGTTCATATTCCTTCGAAAAATGTTTATTTTTTCCTGCACCATACATCATGGACATTAAGGTCATAGGATTACTACTTAAAAACTTATTGTTGTGGTCACCAATCCCACTGTTAAATCCCTCGAGCATCTGACGAAATTTATCTGCGTCTTTTGACAACTGAACTCCTTTATCTTTGAAAACGGATGACAAATGCTCTTTACTAAACTGGCCCCCATTAAGACATAGGTCTGGTCTTTGAAGCCGAGTCTCCAAGGTTACTGCAACATGTAAGCTATAAACCCAGACCGAATCGTCAATACACAACCCCTTCAATTTTATAAAAACGGCATCTTGAGGGGTATCGAACTTCACTTCGTTGACGTACATCTTAGAATCTCCAAAGTCACCCATAAGAGCACCATGGACTGTTGTATAATATTCTTCGTGAATTCCAAGGCATATTTCCATAACTCGAGATTCTGATAGAATTTTTAAACCACTTAAAAGCTTTCTCTTCTGGGCCATACATGCACTGTCACCAGACCAGTCTTTCGGTTTGCCACTGCCAATGCATTTGCTGACAAATCTAAGGGTACATTCCTTTGGATTTTGTTCAGGCACACGGACCAAACTTACGCATTTTTCTTCATCGAGAAGATCTACTAAGTCGCCATCGGGTAGTAAATCTGATTCTTGGACAATATCACGCAGCTTGATACCATTTTCGGGTGGCCAACTCGATAGTACATCCATTGCGTATTGTTGTTGTTGACATGACAGCTGCGGAAATGGAAGTCACATAGGGATGATTAATATAAATAAAGGGTCCTGTCCATCACCATTTTCATTTAAAACTTAAGTATCTTATAATCATAATTATAATAATTGATTAGATATTAATTTTATATTCCTTTCAGTGAGAATAACTTCTACTTTTGTCGGGACTCAGTAAAGAATTTAGAGTTCTGTTTTAGAAATAAAGAATTCAAGTGATTTTGTTTAAATATGACTTTATATAAAACATATTAAGTAATCAAATTTGGAATGTACTGATCCAAAGTGAGTGATGATAGAAAATATACTAACGGTCCTTAGTAGTTCTAAAGTACAAGGTATAATTGTGTTTGGTGGAATATGTATGTATGTACAGTATATATATATATATATATGATGATTATTATCACTTTTGTACGTGATTCATTTATCACACATTACCACAGGTGAAAAATAAGAAACGGGGTGTAGGACCTACACCCCGTTTCTTATTTTTCACCTGTGGTAATGTGTGATATATATATATATATATATATATATATATATATATATATATATATATATATATATATATATATATATATATATATATATATATATATATATAAAGGCAAATGCCATGAAGGAAAAGTGTTTCACTTTTCCTTCGCCGCATTTGCCTTTATTTATACATATCATAATCACGTTCCATAACTTCGTGAATCAGTATATATATATATATATATATATATATATATATATATATATATATATATATATATACACCCTATCCCCGCATTATTGTCCAATTTCTGAATAAAGACTAAAACCTGGGCAAAATACCCTCTCTGGACTGAACAGTGATCGTTGCCATAACAACCCGTCCCTTTCAATTACGCCTCAGAATGTTATTGCCCTTTCGTACTATCACCTGCCTCTTAAAGTTTCATTATATTTGTCATAACTGCTTCTCAAAACGCATAACTGTTCACTTTTCACTGATTTGTCTCAATTTGAGAACCCTTCCTTGAGACCTGTATATCCCTGTTCACTTGTGCTAAACTTTTATCCTTTGAGTAAACCAAATAACTACAGTTTAATACCATAACGAAGACTACGCCCACCAGTGTTGCCACATGGTTCATCCTTCGTCTTAACTACTATTCTTACCTTCCCCCCCGGCAAAAAAAAAAAAAACAGTAGAACATAAAAACGAACAATATAAAAAGGAAATGCCAACAGATAAGGTACATATCAAATGCAGATCAAGATATATTTACGAATACCTAGTCTGTTAAATGTACCTAAGCTGTCAGTCGGCCAAGCTTCTTAGTAACGGAGACTACATATTATTATATAATTATGCCAAATGATACTAAACACACAAATGTGTGGTACATAGTTTCTTGGTTGAGTAACACAGTTATTACTTTAAGTATATGAAGCCGATAACCACGCCATAAAAACAGCTTAGGAAAAAAGATTACATTTTAGAAATATATAGTGTTCATAGTTATATAATTACGGCATTTCATAAGTACCCTGTTTGTTCCGCTTTCAAATTACAAAATAAATGAAAAACAAGAATCGAAAACGCTACTTTGACACATTACTCTCCAGATGGTGGAATCATAAATGCAACAGCAGTCATCTAAGCACCTTAGTTAAGTAACCATTTGCGTAAGGACTAAGGACATCAGCTGTTTCACGAAGCGATCTACCTGGGAAACCGGTGTCGTCTGTTGATTGTTAGAATTGTAGTGACACGCGGATCTTTTAGTATAGATACCCTTAGAAAGGGTAAGTTAAGATACTTGTGTACTTAAATGTCAAAAACTTTGTTTGAAGAGTATAAAATACGTCAGATTTCACCCAGCCTAGCAAATTTTATAGCAAACTTTCTGTCCGACTTACGGGGTCCAGATTATTGAGAATTAGGCTAGGATAGACGGTAAATATATACTTTAATAATGTCTAGCCATATATAAGGACAGTGTCTTTTGGGGGTCTTTTGACTGCATTAGCCTGTGCATTTTTTACCAATAATGTTAGTCAACTACTGGTTTTTGTGTTCACTCTGTCCCCCTTGATCTATAGGCGGGCCCTAAGACCCACTGGTAAACCTCGGTTTTACGAGGTATGAAGCCATAAACGGTAGAACTATATAGTAGCTCCGCGGCGGCGACTGCCTTCTAACTTAACTTTTTCTACAGTTTTTTGGTTCCTAATTATGAATTTACCTTTAATTTTTGGCGCTCGAGTGTAATTAATATGTAATTAACCCCTGAATTCGATCCAACAAGGGGTTTCCATACGCGATCTTCACAAGACAGAGCACTGGTACGTCTGTTTCGAACGGTTCATATCCCGCCCGGCAAGTGCAGTAACTTGTTAATGTATGGGTACCACCCCCCGGGCCAGTACTAAACACGGTGAAGGGACATTCCATTTGGCTGATAACCGACAGATGCACTGCCAGTATCAGAACCCCTAAAAGTGTAGAAAGAACCAGTTGAAAACGTAAAAACAGGCGCAGAGCTAATATATAGAATTACCTCACAAACAAGTGAATAGCACCAACAGGAACTGGTCTAGGATTAGCCTTTGGATAATTCAAAGCCGGCTGTCCGCGGTGAGCTAGCCTATGGCAAGTGACATTTTCCTATTTTATTTTACCAGCTGAACAAGAATGTAAAATAATATTTTGTCAATCGGCTGTAACTAAAATGTAATTGACCCTTGAAAACTGCATGTCTGTACCAGTGGGTTGCACACAGCTCTAGGGTAAATTAGAGGGTAATTCTAAGCCGGCTGTCCGCGGTGAGCTAGACTATGGCAGATGATGTTTTCCTATGTTATTTTACTTGTTTTACAAGAATTTAAAGTAATATTTTATCGGCCGGCTGTAACTAAACGGTAATTGACCTTTGAAGACTACACGACTTGAATTACCTAGCGTGGGGTAGGTCTAAGCCGGCAGTCATGGCGAGCCACCAACCCCCTCCATAGCTAACACGGCAAAATTGTAACCAGTAAACACCCCTAAAAATACCAACCTAACATTATCGTAGGGATGTTTACTGGTTACAATTTTTGCCGTGTAGCCATGGAGGGGGTGGTGGGCTCGCCCACTGACTGCCGACTTAGACCTACCCCCGTTAGGTAATTCAAGTCATGTAGTCTTCAAAGGTCAATTACAGTTTAGTTACAGCCGGCCGACAAAATATTACGCCAAATTCTTGTAAAGCAAGTAAAATAACATAGAAAAACGTCAATTGCCCTAGTCTAGCTCACCGCGGACAGCCGGCTTAGAATTACCAATTAGAGTTTAGCAGCAGCCGACCGGCAAAATATTACCTTAAACTCTTGTAAAGCAAGTAAAATAACATAGAAGTATGTCAATTGCCATAGTCTAGCTCCTATGCACACTATTTGAAGCTTTCTTAAACAAGAAACAAAACATTACCATTTCCGCTTTCAACTTGGGTGGCCTCTTTAGGTCGCCGTGGCAGAGTGGCGCTGCGCGCCTTATCTGCATTTTTAAAGATTTCTGGCAAGCTTATATGTTCTGGCAAGAGGTAATTATTTTAAATTCTTGTTCAGCAAGTCAAATAACTCGGGGAAAACGTCAATTGCCAGTCTCTCGCTGCTCTTGCTAACCGCAGGAAACCTGCAGCTGCTGATTGGTGAACTGAAAGCTAGCACATGCGTGTTAACGCTTAGAATCAGTAGTACTAGTAATGTATGAAAAGTGCCTTTGGAACGGCTCCTGCTATCCATTTATTCACCCTTCTTTTTACGCTTTTTTTCGTGTTCCAAATGATATATATAATAGGAAATACAACAGTAAGGTACCCAAACCTTTTCCCAAGTTATTTACCCCACCAAAAACCCTGAATTCCCAACGGGTCCCCCTTACTGTTAGCTATTCTCGAAAGGGTTATACCCCACCAGTTCTAAGATAATTTACTGCTTAATTACAGCCTAACAACAAAATATTACTTTAAATTCTTGTTCAGCAGGTAAAGTTCTATAGAAAAACGTCAACTGCCATAGCCTAGCTCAGCGCAGACAGCCGGTTTAGATCTACCACACATTCTCTATACATAATTCCTGCAAACTGATATTTATCACAATAAAGAATAAAAGGTATTATTTTATAAGTTGCCAATAGATGATATGTAACTGTAACTTACATTTTTGAAAAGAGCTCTTCATCAAATTACGACTTGTAAGGTAAGACAATAATGGCCCACCTCCCCCTCCATAGCTAATACGGCAAAATTGTAACCATTAAACACTCCTAGGTTACATGGTATTATTTTATATTGGCAGCTAATAAAATTTTACCGAATTAAATATTTGTAAATAATTGAGGATTTGTTGTAAGTCCTTAGGGACATCTGACCCACTGGGGGCAAGTACTAAACATAGCAAAACAGTGTAGATGAATCACGGTTTCACAGTGTTTAGTACTAACCCTCGTGGAATTGGAGTTCAGACCAGAAACAAACTTTACCCTGGTCTGTTTTATAGCCTCATGCACAGGCTTAAAGCACAAGACAAGTATTTTGGGTGTAGCGGACAATTATAATTATAGGCTAGACTACTGTACCAGTCATTAGAATAAGCATAAAGATTAGACAAAGCCAATTAGCGTTCAGGGATGCGTTCCAGTTTTACACCCTGTAAGCTAATTTTACCTTGGTCATTGGGCCTGGCCTGCCCAGGAAGCTTTCCCTTCCAGTCCAAACCTGACCTAGAGTGCCATAAACAGTAAAAGTGAAATAGCTTACTGCATCTTGATCTAACCCTGCACGCTGGATCGTAACTGGCAAGGGGGTTGGGCCCTTTGTTATCACTCTTAGCATGGAAAACAACATATTCCTTCCTTTTAAATTTTAGTGGTAGGCTGTACTGTATACCCTATACTGTATTTGTCCCTCCTTTTCTAAATCACTGTGTCTGACTTTTGTGAGTCAAACAAAGCTCTGTGGAGGTGGGACTCCTAATAGCAGAGGGGATTATGCTGCTGTACTTCACATTGGATAGCCTGAAGATTTTTGTTCCTGTAAATTAAAAGCCGTTTTCTTTTATATAGGTATATCCTTTGGTGCAAGTTGGAAATGGTTGTTGAACTTGGCAACAAGGTGGGTTAACATGCTGGTTATGAGGGTGAGTAGGGGAAATACTTCTCATCCACTTGCTATTTTCAAGCAGTTTTTCTTTGTCTGTTGTCAGGTGAGGGTCTTACTTTTCTCCTTCTGACTTTCGAGTTGAACAAGTGTTTTTGTTATAAGTTGTGTTTTGTTTGCACAAAAAATTTGGTTGTTTTGTTATAAGTTTCATAGATTATGTGGGATCCTTTGTTTTCTGGATCTCTTTATCTTGCTGTCCTACCAATGCAACTCCCACTTTTCACTGTCTTAAATGCTGAATGGCCGAAAGTGCCATAAGATAAAATTCACATGCAAGAAATCATTAAAATAACCTTTTATTCACACACCTATGGCCAGATGTTATTTTATTCATGTACAGTATGAAAGTTAGGCATTTCTGAAGAAACCCACTTCAGTTTGCAGTCATGACACCTTTAGTTCAGCTGCCATCTTGCTCTATGGATTATTTTACCTTCACTACTAAGTTCCTTGCAAATGCTAGGAGCTCAATGCTGTTAAGCTTCCAGTAGTGGCCTTCCTTCCAGAGGAAGATCTCCTAGGTCATCAACTATTGCTGCTCCCTCAGAAGAGAGTAAGACATGGACTGTGGATAAGGAGAAGAAAACAAGTTCTTTCCTTTCTCATCCTCCTCTTCATTGCCATCATCAAGATTTCCTTGCCCTTCTCCATATCATCTTTGCTTTCGTCCATAGGAAGAAGAAAAGAAGTCCAAGAAGGCCTTTTAAGAGAAATCCCATAGGACTTACAATTAGCAATTCATATGAGTAATCAATATCCCATAAACTGGAAGAATTGGGTGTTATCCTCAAGGAGCAGACAAATCACCCTGGTACTCTTTCCTATGATCGACCTTCATTTTGGCAGATCTCAGCCACCTGCAATATTTGAGGAAGCTTGTCCTGCACAAGTGACCCCCTCTATGCCTGCTTCAGTTGCTTAAATGACAACTGAAACAGCACTGATCAGCTTCAAGTGGTTCTCCCATGCTGCTTACTCCATGTGCAGGGAGATCAGAGAGAATCTTGTATGGTTGTTGCACAACAGGATCTTTCTCAAGGGAGTTACCCCTGAACTCTCCACCTCACAAAATGCTTATAAGGTGTAACTCCCTCTGTTCTTCCTTTTAACTTGGTGGGGGTTGGTTAGTAAAGCTGTCACCTGAACCCATCTGTTTATAATTGCTGCAGATGGTTGCTGTCCTTTGACATGTGCTGCTCTTTCTATTTGGCAGCACTTGGTTGTCAGAAGTTTTCCTAGTGTGAGTATAGACAATTCACTTTAGCTCAAGGCCTTATCAATCTCATCCTTATGCTCGATTGTGTAGGTAGTTACAGGATTCATTGGTCCCTTGCTCTGCATCATGACTGGAAAGTGGTATTTGCAAGTGGAGATTCATCTTGAGTCCCACCTAAGGTGTATGTAAGTCTCCTACATAGAAGGCAATGGTCTTTGTTTCTGAAGGGAAAAATTTAAAATTGTTAAAAATATGACTTTTAAAAGTAAAAAGTGCATTGCCATATTGCAGGCATATGGTAATATAATTTTGTTTGCATATTTGTCCATTGCTTCTCCATAGACTGCATCTTATCCAGTTTTCCTAGGTATACAAACCAGAGCATTCCATGATAATTTACCAACTGAGCCACCCCACATGGTCCCTGTTGTGGAAAGAAAAAGTGCTGGCATATGGCATAGGTGAGAAGGGGCGGGGACTTACTATGACTATTGAAATTTTTCCCTTCGGAAACAAAGACTACTACATGAAAGGATTTAGCTTGTATACATAGGGAAAATACAAATTACCTTTAAAATTCCATGTATTTTTCTGACCATGCAAAATTACCTTTAAAGTTTAATACATTTTTTTCTGAGTGCTCAATTTGAGATTTGTACATTAAGACCACTCCTGTTGGAGAAATTCAATTTCATACACCCTCCTCCCTCCCCAAAAAATGAGTTTGTTCATGAGACTTACCTGCCAGATATATATATAGCTGTATTCTCCGAAGGTCCGACAGAATTTCAAATTTCGCGGCACACGCAGTGGCCGGTCAGGTGGTTAGTACCCATTCCCGCCGCTGGGAGGCGGGTATCAGGAACCATTCCCATTTTCTATTCAGATTTTCTCTGTCGCGGACTGTCAACACTTGTCAGTTCCTCCGCCTTTGGATTTCGAAATTTGTTGTCACTTAAGTATTTTGGTTGTTTTTGGTATTCGACTGGATCTGTGACTTGGCATACGCTCTTTGTGGACCGTTTTTGATTTTGCTTTTGACTTTTCTTATAATTAAGATGTCTTACCTCTAGCTATCGAGTCTGTAGCTTGGGTGAATGTAAGGTGAGGCTATCGAAGACTTTGATAGTTCCTCACTCTTTATGTATGATATGTAAGGGTGTTCAATGCTCTATGATAATCGGTAATGAATGTGTGGGATTGTCTGAGGGTGAGTGGAAGAAATATGAAGCCTATATGCTTAAATTGGAGCGTGATAGGCTGAGGAAATCTTCCTCCTAGAGTGCATCCTTAGTTGGACAGTCAGGTTTTCTCCTACTAGTAACCCTGTAGTAAATTTATTACTAACCCTGTAGTTTGTTGCTGCAGAAGGTAATTCCCTGGCTCTCGTGTGGAGTCAATGCGTGCTCTTGAAACTAAAGTGAATGCAATTCAAACGCATAGTGTTAGTGCTAGTGCCCCTAGTGTTGTGGAGGGGGCGTCAGATCGGCCCTATAATGCCTCTAGGCCTGGACCTCTGTCGAACTCCCAGGACCAGGAGGGGGCATGTCGAAAGCCGCATGAGGGTTACGGGGCTTCCCACCGATCTGGCGTCCCTTCGGCAGGTCCTGATGACGCTACCCAGGCTGCCAGGGATCGTGCTCAGGCACGCATCCTGAAGGATTGCTTCTCATCCTCCGACACGTCCTCCCCGCCTCGGGGTTGGAGCTTCTGGTTGGACTCTCGCCCTCTTAAGAGAAGCTTAGAGGAGAGGACGCTTCACGTCCTCTTCCTCTAGACGTTTGTACTCTTCCCCGAAAGTTGCGTGGATATTCCTCTGCAGAAGAGAATAAAGTGTTTTTCGAATGATCACTCTACTCGACCCCCCTGTCGCGCTAAGGCAAGGGCTAGAGCTTCTTCCCCTGTGGAAGGAAGTATACGTCTCTCGCCCCTTTCCTTCTCTCAGGTTCAGCCCTTCTCCCGAGAGAGTGGCTTCTCCAACGCGTAAGATTTTGTTGGGTTTGCAACAACAGCTGGATGCTCTCATGAACCTTTCAAGATTCGAATCTGCCTGTTAAGAGGTACAGACTTTCACCTTCGTCTCCCGCTTTGGGAACGATACAGAGCGTCTGTCGTCTAGAGAGAGTGTTTAGTGGCTTCCTATTCGTCTTCCCGAGTTGAGGTGTTGGCCTTTTCTCTTGTCTCGCGCCAGGAGCGCGTCTTGCTCTTCGTGCGCTTCTCACGCTTCACGCGCTCCTCACCTTGGCGCCTCGGCGCGCGCCTAGCCATGACGCCGCGCGCCACGCTGTGACTCTCTTCTAGTACTTGCCACGGAGCCTCTCGCGCGTCACGCCATGACGCTCGGCGCTCGCTTTCGCCGCCGTATAGCTTCAAGTCTGTGTTGACACGCTCCAGTTGTTCATCATGTCGCACAACTACCCGCTTCAACATCTGATGTCCTTCTTAATTTAGCCAGTACTTGCTTCGGCAGTACATATACTAATTGGAACGATACAGAGAAGATTAGCATGGCTCTTGCGCAAGGATGACACGCTAATCGTGAAGCGTTCCACATTTTTATGTTTACTATACGTACTCTAGTTGACGACTTCTTCGTTGTGGGAGTTCCCGCCACGTATCGGGCGAATCGGAACTACTTTCTCCACTCACTCCAAGACCCACCAGCTGCGGAAGAACATCCTCTTTCGTCACAGCCTTTGTATGAAGAGAAACTTCTTTCGTCTTCTTCTTCCTCTGATTATCAGACTCTGGCTTTTTCTTAAGGATCTGTTTCCTGAGACTTTTCAACCGTCGGCTCCTCTCTCTCCACCTTCGCAGTTGTCTTTGTCTTAAGGGGAGCGTTTGTGAAAAAATCGGAAATAAAATTTTCTGGGATATTTTATATATGGCATCATACATATCCTGACTATCTTCTCAGAAAGTTTTATTTAAAAGTTCGCCACAGTTAGAAGTTATAAACAAAACAGTAACCTATCATAGTCAAATTACATTTTTCATATAATGTAATGATATTGTCAGTATATCGGTGGTAATTTCCTTTTAGCTATGAAATAATATCTAATGCGATCTATGGCAACCCTGTGGACATATACGCATCAGCTGAAAGACAGGAATGCCGCAGGGCAGTCAGTGGCAGTCAGTCAGTAGCAGCTCAGAGCTTGACTAAGTAAAACGTCGCGCTGGCCAACCTCAGCCGTGTTTTGACACTCGCTTCATTTAGCGAAGTTATATTACTTTGCAGGTCTATTTTTTGGCTTTTCATTATGTCATAAAAACATCAAACTGTGTAACGGCAAGCAAATAAATACACAGAGAAGCAAAAATATCGTTTTTCTCAAAACTAAAGTTATCGACATTCAAACTGCATCTTCATAACGCTTTTTGCACCGATCTCAGATACAAAAAGTAAACGAAAGCTAAATGTTTGCATAACAAAGGGGCTTCCATGGGAAGCAACACGAGACCGCACCAATGAGAGAGAGAGTTTTTTTTCCCGAAGGAATGTCACTTCCAAGAGAGGTAGCAAGTGACTCCTTCATCTCCAGACTCCCTTTGCAACCAGGCTTCATTTTGCACAAGCCTGGAAAGAGTGAGGGGCAGACGTTTGGTCCCTCCTACTGTTAGAGAGAGGTTACTTGATTCCCTTCCTGTCTCCTCTTTTGTTTTTTTGTTTCCCAACTGCCTTCCTGTCAAACAGAAAATTGTTTGACCTGCTCGAACAGATGTTCGAGCGGGAGAGCAGTGGAACAGATCTTGACTCGGTGTTCCCGGGATTTTACTACAGATTGTTTCTAGTCCCGAAACTTTCAGTAGGCTGAGACCCGTCTTGGACGTCAACAGGTCGAACAACTTGGTCCGGAAGGAAAAGTTCAAGATGGAGACCTCGCAGTCAATACTAGGAGCCCTTCATCCCGGGGATTGGATGGTATCTTTGGATCTCCAAGATACTTATCTTCACGCCCCAATTCATCCACGTTCGTGAAGTATCTCAGGTTGTCTTGGGGACTAGACGTACCAGTTCAGGGCTCTCTGCTTTGGACTCTGCACAACGGCCATACCACGTTGAAAACACCGCTTCTCGTCCGATCAGCGAAGTTAAGCAACGTTGGGTCTGGTCAGTACTTGGATGGTTGACCGCCTGGGAACACCAGATGCTGTTGGCGTCACATTTTGCTCCGAGGGTGTTTACACGTCTCATGAAAAACGTTGCGATGCAGTTGCATCTGTCGCACGTCAGGATCTCACTCTACTTGGACGACTGGTTGATTCGGCGTCGTCGGGCGAAGGTATCTGGAGGACCTTCAGTTGACTCTGCAACTCGTGAAGTCCCTGGGATTTTCTGGTCTGTGGAGAAGTCGCAGCTGATCCCCTCACTGTCCATTGTGTCTGGGAATTCAGATCTATTCAGCGGCTTTTATAGAGTCTCCGTCGCAAGAACGGCAACTTCTATGTACGAAAAAGTTTCGGCCTTCTTGGAAAAGGAAACATGCTAGGTGAAGGAAGGAATGAGTCTGCTGGGGACCATTTCCTCGCTGGAGAAGTTTGTTTTCTGGGGAGTCTGCATCTCAGGCCTCTTCAGTTCTTTTTGTTGGAGAACTGACAAAGCAAGGAAGACTTGAAAGAGGAATTGAGAATTCTTCCTTATATAAAGAGAATCTGTGGTGGTGGCTCGATCCAACGGAATTGCAGAAAGGGATCTCCCTCAAGCTTCTGAACCCCAACCTAGTGTTGTTTTCCGACGGGTCGTCAACAGGTTGGGGGGGCAACACTAGAGGAGAGGAAGTGTTAGGAACCTGGAGAGAGGAACAGGTGTCCTGGCACATCGACTTCAAAGATTTGGCGGCTATCTTTTAGCTCGCCAATTCTTGAGGTCCAAGTTTGCAATCGTGTAGTTCTAGCAAACTCGGACAATACTACTTGTTCCCTGTTCAGCCTTGCAAGAGAGATTATTCTTTGAGCCTATGCTCGCAACATTTCGATTCTCACAAGTTTTGTTGCAGGGGTCGAAAATGTTCGAGCAGACCTGCTCTGTTGGCGCCATCAACTCCTGCCGAAGGAATGGACCCTTCATCAGGAGGTTTGCCAAGATTTTTGGAAATTTTGGGGTCACCATCTTGTGGATATTTTCACGACCTCAAGAACAGCGAGGCTCCTCTATAAAGCTCATCTGTACTCGACCCTGGGGCAGTTGCGATAGTTGCTCTTCCTGGGATTGGACGGGAATAGATGTTTACGCCTTTTTCCCGTTCTAAATTCTGGGAGAAGTCATACGCAAGTTCGCGGCCTCACAAGGGACGAGGATGACTCTCATCCCCACGTTTTGGCCTTGAACCACTGGTTCTCGGAGTTTCTCTTCTGGTTGGTAGACGCCCGAGGACCCTTCCTATGAGAGCAGACCTGCTCATACAAACCCACTTCACGAGATATCTTTGAATCTCCCCGCTCTGAACCTGACTGCTTTCAGACTATCGAAACTTGGTCAGAGCGAAGGG
Source organism: Macrobrachium rosenbergii (assembly GCF_040412425.1). Taxonomy (NCBI): domain Eukaryota; kingdom Metazoa; phylum Arthropoda; class Malacostraca; order Decapoda; family Palaemonidae; genus Macrobrachium; species Macrobrachium rosenbergii. The sequence goes on along the minus strand of NC_089759.1, from coordinate 11,473,163 downwards.
GTTTTTCTGGCCAGGTGGCACGGGCCATCGCTAGAGCCAGAGGTTCTTCATCTAAAGGATATATCTAGCGAAGTGAGCAACCTTCAAAGGTTGGTGTAGAAAGAAGGGCTTTTCCTCTTCCTCTATCACTGTGAGCCAGGTTGCGGATTTTCTCCTTTACTTAAGAGAAAAACTCGATATAGCAGTTCCGACTATCAAGTGTTATCGGAGCATGCTTTCGATTGTATTCAGACACAGAGGATTAGCTTTGTCTGACAATAAGGACCTCCACGATCTTACGAGCTCTTTCAAGACGTCCAAGGTTCCTCAGCTGATTTCTCCTGCTTGGAACTTGGACGTAATGCTCAAGTTTTTGATGTTTAGTCCTTTTGAGCCTCTCCACTCTGCATCTCTTAAGGATGTTACTCGAAAACGGCATTCCTCGCGGCGAAGAGAGTGAGAGAAGTTCGAGGCCGTCATGTGGGCTTCAAGGAACACAATGCTGTCTATTCTTTTAGCCCTAAGTTCTTGGCTAAGAATGATAGGTCTTCTAACCCTTGGCCTAGACACTTTGAAATTAAAGGTTTAGCAGACCTTATTGGACAGGAACCTGAGGGAGTTCTATGTCCAGTTAGAGCTCTCAAGTACTACCTTAAAAGAACACAGGACTCTCGTGGTCCATTGGATGTTTTATGGTGTTCTGTGAGGCAACCAGTTAAACCTATGTCGAAGAATGCACTGGCATTCTTCATTAGGGACGTCATTAAGGACGCACACTCTAGTTGTGACGACTCCAACTTCAAGTTGTTGAGAGTTAACGCTCACGAGGTGAGGGCAGTTGCTACCTCCATGGTGTTCAAGAAAAATATGGTACTCAGTGACATTTTTAGTGCCACATTTTTGGCGAAGTCAATTCGGTGTTTGCCTCACACTCTTGGCAAGATGTTTAGGTAGCATACGAAAATTGCTTTTTCGCTGGGACCATACATTGCTGCTTCAGCAACCTTGGGGACAGGGGTAACTCTGATCCTATCCCTTTTTAATTGTGTTTTTGTGGTTGTTGGGTCGACTACTGGAGGCAGTCTTCCCAATCCTTTGCAAACTAACGCTTTAGGTGTTGGTTAGGTGGTTAGTAATGCTCTTTTGTCCTCTTTGTATGGGCTATGATCTAGTCACATTGTGGTCACGCCCCGTTGACAGATCATCTAGAAGTCGCCAGCTATATAGGTCACTACCTCGCTGGGGTCTCTAGTAAAGCAGAAGCAGACTAGAGTGACAGTAACCACTCAGTCAGCTACGCTATCAGATAAGGAACCAAAATAATTTTACCAATAATTGGTTTTTTTCCTAATTCTTGGCTGTCTCTACCCCCTCCAAAGGTGGTATTCAGCTATATATATATCTGGCAGGTAAGTCTCATGAACAAAATGATATTTTAATGATAAAATAAAGTTTGTTCATACTTACCTGGCAGATATATATATTTATATTGCCCTCCCTCCTCCCCTCAGGAGACAGTGGCGTTAGAAAATCTGAATAGAAAATGGGAATGGTTCCTGATACCGCCTCCCAGCGGCGGGAATGGGTACTAACCACCTGACCGGCCACTGCGTGTGCCGCGAAATTTGAAATTCTGTCGGACCTTCGGAGAATACAGCTATATATATATCTGCCAGGTAAGTATGAACAAACTTTATTTTATCATTAAAATATCATTTTCCTGTTTGGGCATACTCCATAATTATTTTATCAAAGGGGCTGGGGAAACACAAAGTAGTGGTCATCATACAAAAACAAGGCAAATGGATTTTTTTTTAATTTCTGGAAACCTAGGAATAGCGGAGAATCAGTTGCTCAGTTGACTGACTTATTATCTAACTGTAGCAATGAGGGATCAAGATTTGGCCGAGTAGACTTGGGATAGTTCATATTACCTGAACTTTGCAAGTTCATACTGCAGGATATTATCCACCAGTGTTGTGAGGTTTGTGATATCATCCTTATTATGAAGTATATATTGATGGACTATCCTAAGTGTATGGTTTTCTAAGAGAAGGCAAAATCACATTTTGATCTTAAATACTGATGACATTGACATTTAATATCATCATGGAATTTTTTAAAAGGGATAAACTTTTTTATGACATCCAACAATTTTTATCCATTGCTAGTGTGTAATAATAACCAGTTTATCATTTTTATCTTTAAACATATCGCAGAGTGGCAGTGCATATGAGAGTAGTTCTAGTGTAGGGTCATCAGACCAAATACTGTACTCATAAGCTGCATTGAATCAAATTCAAACAAAATGTCACCTCCTCTAGGGTTTGCCCATTCATTATAATATGATGCTTCTCCCTGCACTCTTCACTGTTTGTTCGTATACAATTCATGCAGTGAAAAATCTTTCTCCTGTTTATATTTTGCAATTCTGGTATCTGCAATAGCATTACAGCACACCCCTGGTATTCGCAGACGTTAGGGACCACAACCGCCCATGAATAGCTAAAATTTGCGAACTTGAGACCCCTCAAAAAGTGCATGTAACTGCTTGCTTTAATAATTCAAACACCAAATATATACCCGAAACTAAAATACTAAAAAAAGGATTTTGACAGGAAAAATCTATTTCTGGGGAGGGGCCCGTGTCACCCGGTGAAATAGTCCATTCAGCACTTATTTCTAGGTAATTCCGTTGCTAGATACCAGAGAAAAGCTAAATGTAAAGCTGGGGTTACTACCCCCAGAGCAAGCTCCAAGAAATGGAGTCGTGTATGGTAAAGGGTGAGATTGTCACAATCACGGGACCCTGCCCTATAAAGATTCCCAATGTCAAAAGTCCCAACGAGAGAGGTGCCGATACAAGCCCATGCACTACTCGCGGACTGTACACAAGGCAATACTAGCCGCATTCCATGTTAGCACCCATTCCACTAGAATGATGTTTACCATGGGAGGAGAGAATGAAAAACAGGGTGGGTCACGGGTGACACGGGCCCCTCCCCAGAAATAGATTTTTCCTTTGTCAAAATCCTTTTTCTGGATCGTGGTCCCGTGTCACCCGGTGAAATAATAACAGAGAAATAAATATCATTCTTATGCTATTAAAGACAATGAACTGCTTGTAAGGGAATAACTGCTAAAGATTTCAAATAGAGATGTTGAAAACTAGGAGAATTCTACCTGAACATTAAGTAAGGTCCTCTAAATTCATGTAATGAAAATAATTAATGTAAGTGGCCACTGCTCTAATATCATGAGCTTTGGAATTGAACCTGAATAGGCTTGTATTAAGAAAATACAAAACTTGCTGCCTAATAGCAGACACAATGACAGTACCCCCTTTTTAATAAAGAGAGGGCCTGACAAAATTGCGAGGTCCTGTCTAAATAAGCCTGTAAGGAATAAACTGGCACAGAGACAGACCTTGTGAAAGGGGAGTACTTTCCAAGGTGACCACCGAAAATGAGGACCTTCAACTTTAGCTAGAAAGTTAGGGTGAGGAATTCACAACACTACCCCTGATGTGGGGAAACCAAAATGGTTGGTTGATTGGCTAGACAGGGCAGACAGTACAGGAATACTAACACTAGAAGCTAAGCTGATTAAAATTTTGGGTCTTCCCCAACAAGGAAAGTAAGAACAAGATGATTGTTGGTTACCGAAGCTAACTCCGATACATTACTCAAAGACCAGGAAACCGAATGTGGACGGAGTACTGGTCTCAGACGAACACAGGCCTTAGGGATGAAAGTTAAGGGCCTGTGAGTCTGATTTCAACAAAACACTTTCCTCGGGGCCGATGTGGCTGCATCATTACTGTAGCTTCAAAAACTATGTGAAGAGTGCTAGTTACTTAACTGCAGAACCATACTGCAGTAGAGTAGAATCCTTTGTCTGATTTCAGGAAAACAGTAATAACAGGACCAATATCAGTTTCCCCTAAACTGTAATTTCACAAAGCCAGGGCACCAGGACTTTGAGGAGGCTGCACAGGCTGAGTTTATACCATCGTGGCAGTTTTTGAGATTTGGAGCACCTGGTTTCAACCCCAGAAGTTTGGAAACCAACTGGCTTCCACGTTGGGAGTTACTAGACTTATCAACCTTTGAATGTTCTGAACTTGTGAAGGACTTAAATAACAGGCTCACCGGGGAACAGATAAACTAACTTCCAGTTCAAACCTAACGACACTGTCCAGTGGAGAGAGCACAACAAGATAGTTTGTGGCTGAATTGGGTTGCAAACAGACCTACTCCTAGGTCCGGAAATAGATCGCAAACTACCTGAATGACGCTCCGTCTAAGGACTATTCCGACACCAGGGGAGGCCCTGGATAGGGAAAAAGCAGTGACCTTTTGGACCCCTACGAGAAGGGTGGCAGACAGATGCCACTTGTGTCTGTTTGCTATGGAGAAGATTGAACCATAACCTGATTGATTCGATTCGAGTCCAAACCCACTTGTTTATGCAGCGCACTATTGCTGTTTTGTTCAGAACCAGCCTTAAATGAATCCTCCTGGGAGGAAGAAGTTTTCCCAAGGGCAGGAAGACTGCCACAGCCCCCCAAAGCATTGATATGGAACTGTTGGAACGCGGCCGAGTAAGTTCCATGTACTTCATGGAGCTAAAAATATCCACCCCACCCGCTCAGAGAGGTGACGGTGTGGAATACTGAGGCCGGAGGGGGAAGCTGAAGAGGAACTGACTTCGATAAGCTCTTGACTGTTGCCCAAGGCCGGAGGCCCTTGTTCAAATAGGAGGAACCAGGGAGACACGTCCCTGACTCCGCCATACCCCGTTTATAAACTCCAGCTTTGACTTCAGAAGGAGAACCGTCACTGAAGCAAACTGAAGAGAGCCCAAGACCTTTTCTTGGGCACGGCGAGAGGTACGCTTGTGTTGATGAAATGCCTGGTTGCCCTTGCTATCTCTTTCTACTTCCACTGGATTCACAACCACTGAAGGCTACCCTCCGGAATCAGGTGGGATTCCTTCCTGTGTACTTGGAAGCCCAGAGACTCCAGAAAGCCGATTATAATGGCCGGCACTCTCCGGCAATCCTCGACGCTGGATGCCCAAATGAGCCAGGCGACTAGATATGTGGCTAGCATAACCTAATACCGGAGCTGTTGAACTACGGTATCGTTCAAACTGGCGAAGATTCTGGGGGCTGCATTGAGGAGGGCATGATCCTGAAGGGGTACGCCTGCCCCCGAGCCTGAATCCCAAGAAGGGAGAGAACCTTCCTGCAACTAAGACGTGATAGGAAGCGTCGGAAAGGCCTATAGATGTGGTTACGGCTCCACGGTGCAGTAGGATCCGAACCTACAAGACTGTAAGCAACCGAGACTTGTCGCATTGAATGAGGAATATAAACGGGACAAGTCTGGAAATATTTTCCAGCGGAAGGAACTTCTTTGGGAGACTGAAAAAGTCTGCCCTGACAAGGCTTTAATGCCTGTTTCCTTAACAGACCTTTCACAAAGTCCTCCAGAGCCCTGGCCGGTAACTGACAGAACCTGATTGGGGGAGGGGGACAAACAGTCCAGCTCCACCCCAGGCCTTTGATAACTATACTCTGGGCCCAGGGACTGAAGTTCCACTGGCCCCGAAAACGGTACAGCCTCCCGCCCACCTGAGAAATACCACTGGGAGGAGGCTTGCTTGCCTCCCCTGGAGCCTTTGCCTTCCCAATTTCTCGGAGGGGAGCAGGATGCTTCCCTGCCCCTGTGATAACCCCGAGGCTCAGTGCCTCTGGTAAAATGCCTAGTGAAAAATTCTTTCCTTGGGTTTTCGTATTAAGCAATGAAAACCCTGGCAGAGACATATGGGGAGGCGGAGACATATGGGGAGCCACTAGGGGACTGATGTGTTGGCTGAACCAGCACACATCGAGGTGGAGGCTGGGAGTGAGAGGCTGACGGTTGTCCAGGGCAGGAACCTGAAGAGCCTGCACCACTGCCTGAGCAGGGGGCGCTTGAACTACATGAACTTCTTGCCGGACTTGGGATAGGGCCCGGCAAGTGGTCCTAGGGGCAAGTTGGCTGAACCAGCACACATCGAGGTGGAGGCTAGGAGTGAGAGGCTGACGGTCACCAGGGCAGGAACCTGAAGAGCCTGCACCACTGCCTGAGCAGGGGGCCGCTTAACTACATGAACTTTTGCCGGACTTGGGATAGGGCCCGGCAAGTTCAGATTGTTTCCGCTCCAGGGTGAGACCCCAACGAGAATGGAGGCTCTGATTAACATTAGTAGCCCGGACAGACTAACAACGCCCACCTGGGGAAAAGATTAATTCCCCAGGTGAAACTGTTCATAAGCCTTTTCGGCTCAAGGCGGAACGTGGCTGCCGAAAGATATGTTTTCAGCTGTCCATCCAGACTGTGATGAAATTAAACAGGTCCTGCAGAAAACCTGACGAGGGATTTTCTCAGGACCCGAAACAACGAACCGCCATTATATACCACAGACATTGTTTCCGTTAAAGTCAAAGAGTTCCAGGACCTGGCAAGCCTGTCCTTACATCTTGTTTCAGCTTCTGGGAATCGACTCCGGAAGCTTAGGGAGCTGTACGCTGAATAAATTAGAAGCGTAGTCCGGGGTTAGAAGATTCACTGTGAACGTATCTGTGGGATCTGTCTCCCGGAGATGTGTCAGTGGTTTACTTCCGAAACAAGCCTGTTGAAAAGAGGGGCTACATTCGGAGCACAAGGGGTAGAAGGTCTCTCAAAGAGAACAAGATGAGGGTTTCCTTAGGGATCTTGTCAGATAGATACCATGCCCCTTCTGCCAGTCTGGCAAAACCCAGATAAGGGGATACCAGACCGGAAGGGAAGAAATGCAATTCCGCCAACCTCCGTGTGCCCACACCCCGACAGAAGGGTACCTTCATGCTGGGAAGCATAAAGGGTTAGGCGCCAAAGGTTCCCAGACCGAAGGGGAAAAGGGGTGGAGGTGTCCGAACGAGTAGAATTCGAACGGAGCAGGATTTTGCAGGTGATCCGCTGTTAATGAATCCTGAGATTAATCCCTTTGGGATTTAAGCTCCTGGGAAAGGGAAAGCACGGACCCATGAGGCAGATAGTTGGTTAGATAGTTTTGATAGTTTGTCAATGACCCTCATGTCGAGCTCCATATAAGGAGACCCGTAAAAGAGTCTGCAACAAAGGAAGGAGGGGGTAACCGCCTTACTCTGCTTGGGCCGTGTCCCTTTCCAGAAGACGAGGCCTAACTCGTAGACGGCACCGGACTAGAGATCCGTGACGTCCTCAAGGGGGCCCCGGAGCGGGTCTTCTGGGTTTTAAAAAGGTCTTTCTTGACTGATTTCACCTTAGGGACGGTAGACCAGGAACCGTCCAAAAGGGATGAGGATCTAACGAATCCCCTAAAGGAAAAAAGCAAAAGAAGGAAGAGAGCTAAGCGGAAAAAGTTTGTCTCACTTATTCCCGAGCTAAGCGGAAAACGTTTGTCTCACTTATTCCCGCACCTATTTATCGCTCCAGGATGATGTTCACAGGTTCGAGAACGAGACTGAAGGCCGCAGCGTCTTCAGTAAACCCTCCGAAAATAGCTAATTTATTTTAAGAGGACCGGATCATCTCTTGGACCCCGGTAGTCAAAGGGGCAGCAACTTCTTCAGCAACTCACGTTGAGATCTGGGCACCGGGGAAAGGAACATTACAAATGTCCACCGAAAGGACATAGGAATTTCCCGCCTCTACGTTTCGCCCGAAGCTGCTGACCCCGGACTAGAGGGTGTGAAGCGAAGAGTTACGAGACTTGCGGCCGGCCTCCAGGAGGGGGAAAATTAGGACCCCAAACACCGGAGGAGCAACTATTAATAAGTCACATGAGACGGAATTTGGCAGAGGAAAACCGATAGGTGTATACGAAACCTACCGATTCATCAAGAATCTTGCCCGGAGAAAGCCCAAACACCGAAAAAGTGACTATTAAAAAGCCATATGAGGCGGAGTTTGGCGGAGGTAAAACCGACAGGTGTATATGAAACCTACGGATTCATCAACTAGCCTGCTCGGAGAGAGCATAGCGTACATCACAACCTTCCGGGTGCCAAACTATTAATTCTCCAACACAGACCGCGCACCGGAATGGGAACTACAGACTCCGTGACTGCTGGCTTGTTGCAGGATAGCGGAGCATTCCTGCACTTGACAAAACCAGCTGAAAGCGTATGAGATATGAGCATGCTGGAACGGATGCCGGAGCAGAGTACCGTAGCAGCGACTTAGCCTAGTCAGACCAGGAAAACCCCCGGAGTAAACCGGAGAGAAAACCGGACTAACAGATCAAATCTCATAGACACAAAAACAGAGTCAATGGAAACATTCCGGAGCGACCATGTTTTAAAAATATCTGACGGATACAAATATAGTGGGAAGGTTATGAACTGTTCGGAAGTGGGCGCACTCAGAGCCAAGAGAGGAAGATATCCTGAACAAAGTGATAGCGGTGGGGGGGATAAACACCGACCGCTGAACACTATAACCGCCGGAGCGGTAAGCAAGGAGAGCGCCCAACAAGATAATGAAAAACCGAACAGGTAGTTAGCAAAATGGAGGGGGAACGCTGAAAGCAAATAAAACAGAAGACAATTAGGTGGAAAACGCTAACTGGCCTCGTATGAGATCCCAACAGCGAGGTGCGGACTGGTAGGAAGCACCACGAAGGGAAACAGTCGACGTAAAAGGAAGGGGAGGGAAGGATAGGCCAGGAGGTTGGTAACCCAAAGTAGCGACCAGGGGTGGGACAGCACTCTCCGGGCGCCCAGAGATCCTCATACGTCCCCTCGCTATGTGAGCTGTGTTGCACGACAAGAGCGAGAGAAAAGGGGAGGAAGGGCAAAAACCTCTACGGCCAGGAGAGCAAAGAAAGGTAAATGGAGTGTGAACAGGAGTGGGGAGAGCACTCCCGGTCACCTCTAGGTCCTAGGTGGGGTGCCAACCGATAAGGTCAGACACTCAACACCGAGGGACAAACCAATCAATGCAGAGGGAGGGGGTGTAGGCTACAGCACAAAATAAGGATAAAGTGCTCTCAAGCCTTGGTAAGTTAACAAACCTTGAAAACGAACCAAGGGGAGAGAGAGCAAAGGGATGGGTAAAAGGGGAAGAAGGGGTTTCTCGATACAAAAAAATTATAGTTGGTAAGCAACCCAAAGAAGGATTGAACTAGGATAGGCTACGCAGGTAAACCCTCGCTATTCCAGCTTAACCTATCAGGAACATTAGCCTAAGTGAAAAGCCAAAACAGGGAGAGGGTGGACGTAGGCTATATACCCAAGTCAAAACCAAACAAAGGGAAGCACCAGACATAAAACTCATACGTACAGATCGAGATCGCAGACATGAAACTCATACGTACAGATCGAGATCGCCCCCTCTTAATGTTTTTTCCCTGAAGGGAAAAAAGCTATAGCCTACCTCTAGGCTAACCTAACTGAGGCGATGCAAAGGAAGGAAGCCTAGGAGAGGGATAAAGGCTAACTAACCAACCCAAAATAAATGTATAATATAACAGAAAATTACTATAAGGTACATGTAGGAGGATAGGCAGGCCCAACACGACATGAACGTGAAGGGAAATGGCCAACCTCCAGTTATATGAAAGTACCCAAAATAATCAACAAAACTCAAAAGCATCCGAGCACAAGGTCAAACGTAAAGTGAATAATCTTAAATGTACCAATGGAAATCATGTTCCCATAAGTTTAGAGAAGAGAGAGTCTAAAATAAGGCATAATAAAGCCATAATAATAAGCGAATAGGCCCGAGGGGGAACCACGTAGCCTAAACAGCAAGACCGCACTTGACCAGCAAGGGAACACAAAATTCACAAAATTTACTAAATTGCAAAAACAAAGCAAAAAACCGTAACAGTACCAATGAAAATAAGATTCCCAGAAGCTAAGAGAAGTGAGGGACAAAATTAAGGCATAATAAAGCCATGATAATAAGCGAATAGGTCCGAGGGGGAAGCTCGTAGCCTAAACGCCAAACTTCACTTTTCGTAGTAAAGGGGCACAGAACAAACATAAAAATAATCAAACCCACTTAAACTAGGAATCACAAATTGAGAATATATCCCAAACAAGAAAAATTACAAATAAATTACACAAAACAAACATGCCGACCCAAGACCAAGAGAGGTCATGAGACGCCGTGAGAGGAGATCGAGACGGGCGTTATAAATCCCTTTAATTATTAAACTAAAGGAAAATAAGGAGCCTCAATCGCCTAAAAAACAACAAAACACTGGTACTCAAGTTGTTGAAGAAGAACCTTGCGAGGATGCCATAATAGCGAAACAAACGCACAAAATAAGGAGCACAACGAAATTACGTGTGAATGAAATCGCATGCTAAAATGGAATGCGGCTAGTATTGCCTTGTGTACAGTCCGCGAGTAGTGCATGGGCTTGTATCGGCACCTCTCTCGTTGGGACTTTTGACATTGGGAATCTTTATAGGGCAGGGTCCCGTGATTGTGACAGTCTCACCCTTTACCATACACAACTCCATTTCTTGGAGCTCGCTCTGGGGGTAGTAACCCCAGCTGTACATTTAGCTTTTCTCTGGTATCTAGCAACGGAATTACCTAGAAATAAGTGTTGAAGGGACTATTTCACCGGGTGACACTGGACCCCGATCCAGAAATGCTTATAACTGGCTATTTTAGTAGTTCAGACACCAAATATACCTTAAACTATCATCCTAAAACACTTTAATATCATTTCAAAGTCATCTTACAACATTACCCTTAAAAATATATGGCTTACAGCTATGAGTGAACACTCCCACAACTGTTACTCTTAACAAGGCAAAAACTAATCAAGTTACCCCTATATTCAGGCATGCATATTTTCTTACATGCAGTATTCAAGTTGTACTGTTTTCTTTTAATGTAGATAGGGGTAACATTGGTACATCGTTTGGCAAATATTTTTTAAGAAAAAAATATTGATATTTTGCTGTGTTTACAGTAATATAAAAAATGTATTTAGCTACGAAAATAAGATGAAAATAATTCGTGAATATTTTAGATATGCTCTACGAAGTTGAGACCCCCTCTAAAAATGCTTATAACTGCCTATTTTAATAGTTCAGTAACCAAATATACCTTAAACTATCATCCTGAAAGACTTGAATATCATTTCAAAGTCATCTTACATTACCCTAAAAAATATATGGCTTACAGCTACTCATGAACACTCCTATGTCTGTTACTCTTACCAAGGCAAAAACTAATCAAGTTACCCTTATATTCAGGCACTCACATTTTCTTCCATATATATTCAGGCACTCACATTTTCTTCCATACAGTACAGGGTATTCGATTCTTACCGTTTCCTTTTAACGTAGATAGGGGTAACATTGGTACATCGTTTGGCGAATGCTTTTTATTGATATTTTGCTGTGTTTACATTAATGTTAATATTTGAAAATTAGTAAATGATTTTTTTTATAAAAAAGTATTTAGTCACGAAAATAAATTGAAAATAATAAGCGAATATTTTAGACTCGCCCTATTTATTAATTTATTTTTTCTTTTTTAATAAGTGATATCTCTTCCTTCTGCATTTCCCTTTACTTCCTCTTTCTTCTTCCCAATGAACACCATATTCTTGGAAAAGTTGAATTTCAAGTCAGTGGCCCTGTGGGCTTGTTCTTTATGAATAGGTTTCATTTACTGAATAATAATAATAATAATAATAATAATAATAATAATAATAATAATAATAATAATAATAATAAGAAAAAATTCATGAAAAGGTGAATTGTCCATGTATCATATGGAGTTAGTGCCACAGAAAAATTCGCAAATAGCTGAATCCGCGAATAGTCTCGGGTTGACTGTAGTTAATTCTACTGAATGTAGTTTTGCTTTCACTCTTAGACTGTTGCTATGGCATCCACATTGCCACTCTTTTGCGTCTCTCTGTAGTTGCCATAAGCTGGGTTTTGCTAACATTAATAATTAGTGTTATCTTGTCAAGGTCATCTGCTTGTAGCAGGTCTTAGGCGCCTTTCTTTTTGCACTCCTTCGTAGTGGTAAACAAAAATGGCTCAGAGTCATGTAAATCCCTTTATTGTTTGCATTGTAACCTTGCCCATTTATAATTACATACGGTAATTGTGACAGAAATAAAAAAAAAAGAAGGGCAGTAACTCTAGGACATGTAGAATCTGTATTTATCAATGAAACCTTGAAATTTTCATAACTTCATTTCAAGTTATATTGGAAAAGAAAAGGTGGCTATAGATTGAATTGTTTATGTAGCATATTTTGCAAAAGAAGAATGGAAAGAGGGAGAAATGTGGACTTAGTTAGGATTTGTATAAGGGTAAGCACAGGTGAAAAGACAGATCAGTTTATTTATTGTTTGGTCATGTGGAAAGAGTGGAAATGATTGGAGGGAAATAAGAGAATGTAATTGGGAAGTGTTAGGAGTAAGGGTGGTAGGAAGACTTAGAAAGACCTGGAGAGGTGGTGTGAAAGAGGTATTGAAAAGGTTGAGCTTCAGCAGTGTCTTTTGGTTTGATCTGTTGCTGATGAGCCTTCTGTGTCAGTAGCCAACCTCATTATGGAAAATGGTTTAATGTTGAACAAAAGAAAAGTTCAACTCCTCTTTGGCATCTTTGTATTATCATTTGTAAATTGTATTGACTGCCATGTAGCGAATGGTTTATGGTTAGTTTTTCAAAGCTTTTGTTTGAAATATTTTCTGTTCTATTTCAACATCGTTGATATACTGTAATTAGTGAAAATGTTTAATTTCTTCATTTTCAGGTTTGCCATCATCTGTTATGAGGAAGCTTGCAAGGCCGGGCCCTTTGGGTGATTTATTTCATAAGGGCTTTGTATTTGGTTGTGTTGGTCTGACGCTTTATGGAATGCTCATTGTTGGCACTAGAGCACATGCCTACTTCACTCAGATAAAGCCCCAGCGCTTAGAGGAGCGAAGACTTTTGGCTGAACAAGAGCAGGCTGTAGCAGAGGCATCTACCAGTAATCAGGAAGATGCTGAAACTTTGAAATTTTAGAAAGGAAACAAGTGCCGTACTTAATCGTGAAAAGTGCTATTTGTGAAAGACTGCAGTTCAGTGCTATAGAATGTAATGAAAATTATTGTGCAGTATTTTAAAACACTGTGAACCAAGAAAAGTATGAACTTTGGTAAAGTTAAGGTCATCAGCTGCTGCCAAGTAAGGTTGATATTTTATTAACATTTTGAGTATCTTGGTCTATCTTGTGTATGCAGGATCTTAAGATTAATTTGCTATTGACTGACTAAATTAGTACAGGTGTTAACAATGCAGACCTCACGCCTCCTTATCCAAGCAAAACCATGCCTTGCTCAACTCAGAGCAGGTGTTCGTTTTGTAAGCTCTAGCAGTTGCTTACTCCAAGAACCTTCAAAAGTTCCACCTGCACTCTGGAAACTGGGAAACCTTAATCATGTAGCCATTGCAACACCTGACTTAGAAAAGAGTACAGCTCTGTACAGGTAATTATTATCTGTTCACAAAGCATTTTCTGGTCTCTTCCATCCTCACTGCTATCCCTATGCTCTTCTCCAAAGCCTACTTCCCTTTACAGTATCATGCTATCTAACCTTTTGCATCCCTCTTGACCTTTCACCTCTGTAACAGGTTCCACTCAAGCCCCCTTCACTCCCTCCTCCTCACTCTTCCTAACCACGTGCTCATACCATCTCAACCGTGACTTACAGATTATACGAAGATGGTGAAAATATGTTGGATTCCTGTCCGTGTATGCATTAAAGGAAACAGAGGCTGATAAAGCAGCCAAGATCAGAAATTGATATTCATATTAAGCGAATATATAACATCTCTAAAACCCATTATAGTCAAGAAATGTCAGAATATATGGAGAGATGAAAATGATAGTAACAAAATAAAACAAATCAAGCCTGATGTTGGAATATGGAATTCGTCATATTAAAAGGACAGACGCAATTAATTTTGACATGTCTTAGACTTGGTCACTCCTGTTTGACCTAAAGATGATTGATGAATAGTTCACATGATCCAGTCCCTATATGTACAGAATGTAGAGTAACATTAACAGTTGAGCATCATTTGTGTGAGTCTAAAATGTAACAATGAATGACAAGCTTTGGGAACAAATTAGTTAAAGAAATTTTGTCAATCTCCATATTCAGTTAACTCAGTTATAAAATATCAAAAGAGGGTTTATTTTCTAGCCTCTCACACACTGAGATCCCCAAAATCCACTCAACATCCTCATTTGTTTCAGCTTCTGTTTCTCCCTCCCTTTTAATTCTGAACCAAGCATCAGCACTGGTCTGATTACAGTACAATAGACCTTAATTGTCAGTTCATTGGCCATTCTTTTGGCAAACTGTCTCTGCCACCTCCCTCCATTTCTCCCTAGCTGCTTTTATCTTACTTTCAACCTTGGCTTCAGATCCTTCTTGGGTTAAAGAAGTCCTGAGTATTTGAAATTCTCTACCTGTTTTAAATCTGGGCCTCATCTGTCTTGTACAAATTGACCTATCCCTTCCCTGCTTGCTGGCACCACCTCAGTTTGATCTACATTTACTTCAGTACCACAAAATTCAAGGGGTTCCTACCACCCTTACCCTTTGCAGTTCTTCTTCAGTCACTGCTATAGTTAAGTTCATCTGCATATAACATTGTTCCAACACGTATACAAACCTACGCTTTCTTGTATTTGTGTGCTTGTCACTCTTGGGCTGTCTGATTCATCTCTGAAAAAATGAAATCCTATTGCTAGGCCTATGGTCATGTGTCATTGTGTTCGCATGCTTCTGGTTTTGTCTTGTGTTCGTTCGTAATGTTTCTTCATTCTTTGTGGTGTGGCTGTTTGTGCCCCTACGTGCATCATTATTGTCAAACTGTTCTTCCCTGATAACTAGACGTAAGATTACAACTTCTCTGCCCACGTAGAAATTGTCTTTTCTGTGCTAAAGTGTATTTTTCTGGTCTCTGTGCAAGACAAGAAAGTGGCATCCCTTAAGCATTCTTTGTGTTTCACAGGGTGTTTTCCTCTCGGACCGTACAGGTTAATTCAATTCAGTAACAAAGTTTGTTGTTAAGGGATTACTCTCCCTACTTGCATAAAGTGTTTTGTGAGTTTTTCCCAAGGATTTAATGTGAGACATATAACAATATCTATAGATTTTCATTCCCAACCCCTTCACTCAATACATCCATAACCAGTACAAACAGAAAAGGTCTGTGTGCTGGCCCTTAATGTAAACTAACTCCAATCTCAAACATTTCTGTTTTTCCTCAGGTTGCCCATGTTCTTTTATACATCATTTCAATCAACCTAACTAACTTTTCCGGCACTTTCCCCTTAAATACCAATGCACTACATCCCTTGGTATTTTATCAAATGCCTTCTCTAGATTTATAAATGTTTAGTAGAGTTTCTGATTACCTTGCAGCCTTTTTTCCTGTATCTGTCTTGTTATGAAGTCAATGTTGACTGTGCTGCTCCTTAAAGGGAATTGTACTAATGTTCACTGTACCAGTCTCTCATCCAGTATTCTTTCTTAGATATTTAACACGAGTTCTTTTAATGTTATTCCTCTATAATTACCACACACCTTCATATCTTCCTTTTGTTTAAACACATTCATCATCAGACATTCTAACCAGTCATTTGGTATTACCTCTCTTCCCAGATTGCCTCAAACAGTTACAGTATTTATTCTTGCCTCTCTATGCCAAATACTACTTACCTTCAACATTCCAATTTGTACCTTTGAAGGACCTGGTTCTCTGCCATTCATTATTTCACTTATAGCCTTTGTACTTCTGCAGATTGTATCTCCACCACTGGATTTTCCAGTCACCACCTCTCCCAAAATCCTCTTTTTAATTTTTTATTTTTAAAAGGTCTTCATCATGATCAAATTGTCTTGGTTTTACATCTTTATCCTTAAACAAGATATTTCTTTCTTTATCTTCTATGACACCTGTCTGACCCAGATAACGTCTTGCTTTTTTCTGTGTTAGAAATTCTGTAAGTATCATTTTCAAACTTCCTTTGTTCCAAACCTTCTGTTCACCTTTGTTGCTCTCTCTCTCTCTCTCTCTCTCTCTCTCTCTCTCTCTCTCTCTCTCTCTCTCTCTCTCTCTCTCTCTCTCTCTCTCTCTCTCTCCTTGGCACCTTTCAATCTTTGAAAATCTGAGACTTTTGCCTAACTGAATCTTGTATCTCTTTATTCCACTACCCGTTTTCTCCCTCTTTTTTGACACCCTGTAGTCACTTGTTCACCCAACTGCTTTCCTTGCAGCTTTTATACATGCTGTTTTCATATCATCCCCAATATTTTTTACTCTACTATCAACTCCCTCCTCTCTGAAATTTATTCCTAACTGATGACTTTTTCTAACATACTTGTTATTTTTGCTCACACTGTTCTCTTTTAAGAATCCATATTTTAATTCTAGACCCCTTCAGCTTTGTGGTTTTTTGGCATGTCATCCTAATATCCTGCACTGTCAACTGTGTTTCTCCCTCTCTCTTTTTTTCACATTCTTTTACCACGCTGCTTCCCGTCTAACCATAGATGAATCTTTCTGGCACTGTATTACACCACCTCACATGTTACTGAATGACAGTCTGCCTTCACAAGTGAGTTGTTTATACAGTATAGGCTAATTTGAAACTCATTTCCAGTACATACTCTCTAACTTCGTTCCTTATTCCAAATCCATGGCCTCCATGAATCTCATGTTAAAGTCTACTCTTTCCAACTCTGCTATTCATATCTGCTCCTATGATTATTTTCTCTCCATCCTCTACCATCTTAATTGCTGTTTCCAGTTTGCAAATACAAACCAATATTTTGTGTTTATGTCTGGTAGTGCTGGAGCAAGACAACTTTTGGGTTTGACACTTATTTACAGGTACCAGATTAGTTGGCTAATAGCAGTAGTTAATTGTGTGAGGCTTAATGAGCTATCCATGAGAGGACAGTTAGCAGCTGCTTGTTTTGTTACATTTTGTTCTCATGTCTGATTACTTAGTAATATAGAGCATCTTACATCATTTTTGTGATGGCATACAGTAATTGACAGAGTTTGTTTTCCATTCGGTGAAGTCATGTACAGTACTTATGATATATGTATGTATTAAAGGTATCCTGTCTTTAATACAAAACATATCAGTATATGCATGCCTAAACCATGGTCCAGCAGCTCAAGACACACCACAAAATCAGAACAAAAATACTCGCACTTTGGCTAGGCACGCATTTGGGAACCACAGCACACCTTGTGCACAATTCATTTTGTGTGTGTGTGTGTGTGTGTGTGTATGGTGGATGTAATTAGGTAATCACAGCATCTTCAACCACTATATGGTATCCAGCATGGTGTTGAACAGGAAGGGACACAGCGCTGATCCTTGATGCAGTCCTATCGTGACCTGGCAGCTGCTAGTCATCCATTCAGCACTTCCCAAGATGGTTGTTGCGTTTCTGTGCATGTCGCCAATTACTGGTAGTCTCATATTTTTTTGATGTTTCCCACTTCTCAAGTTTTTCCACTCTTACTGTCTAGGTACTCCATGACAAGCTATTTCTGATTGATAAAGACCATATGAAGAACCTATGTTTTTTCAGTTGTTCTCTGTCACCTGGCATAAGGAAACTTCCATCAACTGTACCAGTCCCTAGTTACTGTCTTAGGTCTTAACCTATGAAATCTTTTGTTTATAATTCTTTTGAATATTTACATGGTATGGGCCCTTAATTTGATTTCTCCATAGTTCTTTCAACTGTGCATGTCTCCTCTCTATAAATCTTAACGAGTGTACACTACTCTTTTTCCATTTTTCTGGTATAACTCCCTTTTCCATAATTTTCTTCAGTAGCTCCCACAGTACAGTATATTTATTCCTTCTCAACCAGAGTCTTCCATGCCTGAACAGGTATGTCATTTGACCTTGCAGCTTTACCAGTGTTCATGTTTCTCAGAGCTTCCTTTACCTCTTCTAGTTATCTCACAAACCATTTTGTAATTTGGACTTCCTTCTCCTGCCATGAATTTGTTTCTTCACTCAGTTGTTTTTCAGTATAACGTCCTCTTTCATTAGCACTTTTCCATCTGCTCCCTGATTTGTTTTATGTGGATTATGTTCTTTTGTACTTCTTGCTTTGGCTAGCCTGCAAATCTTGCTGCAACAGATCATAATTATGCTTTCCTTGGCTTTTGCTACCGCCTTCTTTGCTTCCTCGTTCATTTACTTGTAGATCATCCTATCCTCTTCTAACTGACTCTCTTCCCATTTCTTCTTCTTTTTTTTTTTTTTTTTTTTTGCATACTGCACTTCCTTATTAAACTACCAGGTTTCCTTATTTTCTCATTACTTTCTCCTGAGATGTTTTACCATGTTTTACTGTGATTTCCACAGTCTGGTTCCACCATTTATTTTCATGGTATATTTTTCGAATGATTTCTTCCAATACCTATTCTTTAAACTGCCATTGTAGGCTTTGTCAGTCCTGTGTCACTTTAACCACTTGATTGCATTGGGCCCATGCAGTATCCTCTTTCATTCTCAGATACAAGTCCGTAACTACTAGCTAAAGTCGTGCATCTTCCTAGTCCCCAGGGATGACTGGCAGTTCTTCAGTCCCACCTAGTTTTTTCTTCTATACAAGATGCAGTTGACTTGACTAGATTTTGCAGCACTTGTACATGATCAGGTGTCCTGGCAACTTAGAAAAAGGTGTTCACATCAATGTGTCAAATGATACTGTAAAGTTGATTATCCTTTTGTCCTCTGTTTCAATTATCATAGCCAGGGCTTTTGTGGATGTGATTTTTAGCATCCTTGCTTCATATGATGGGTCCATTTAGATCCCCTCCAATAATGATTCTTTTGTCTGCTTCAGTTGATTCCATTTCCTCATTTAGGTCTAGCTAAAATCTTGAAGCTTCTCTTCAGTGTGTCCACACACTTGTAATATCAGGTTTGCATTCCTCTGTACATAGCCTTATCTTCATGATACTTTGTCATACTATGTGTCTCAGTAAGAGCATTTTTGAGGTCTCCAGACAGAACAGTACCAATGTGTTCCTTCCTTCCCTATTTTGAGCGTAAATAGAGGTTTCTAACCATCTCCCTGTTCCTTTACTTTATTACCCCTCCCAGGGAGTCTCCTGCATTTACAACATGTCTGCTTTTCTGACTTAATTAGGCTTGCAGTTATACACCCCCTCCCTGTCTATCTGCCTATGTTTTAAGTTCCAGATCACAAGGGTTGATCTTGCTGCTTTAGCTACACCTGCCTTGATGCTGTAGCACTAACATGGCCAAAAAGTCAGGGTGATTTATTTGTTGGTTGCGTGTGTTAGGGATGCATACAAAATAATTATTATTAATTTGTTGGTTGATGAAAGTGTTGAACTGTATTGTGTATACTTTCACAGGGATGTTTTAGGAGCCGAAGTGAGTGGTGTTGAGGCTTTACCAGAACATGGCGTGTATACGGTGTTTGTTAAACTTGACAATACAAAGCTTGAGCTTTTACATCCCCTTGGAGAAAATAGTCCAATTCAGGTATGTAACTTACTCTATATATGATGTACTTGAGTTAATATGGCCTAAAATGTATGAAAAATACCCAGTATTTGGATAATGGAAAATGTGGCTTTATTAAAGTGGCCATTTCACAATGGATGAAAGTATACACAAGCTAAAAGATGTTAGTGTAGTATGAGCAGAAGTCATCTTATATTCGTTCCTTTATGAATACATCGGCAATTGAAACTTATAACAAGGTAGTTAACTGGTGGTAGATGAATGAGTGTGGACAACCCCCCACTCACCTGCTGTCATGAAGCACTTTTTCTTCAGATGTTGTTAAGTTGAGGATATCTTCCTACACTGTAAATGACATCAGGTTGAAACCTCTTTCACCTATTTTATTGTATGTATGGTTTTTGTGTTTTTTTCAACATAGATTTCAACAAGATAAGTGAACAATTAAAAGTGTGTAGGGTATAAGCAGGCTTTGGCTGCTTTATGTCCTTGGTGTTAGTTTAAGCAGTTTTACTGTTCTGCATAGATGCCAGAAGTACTGTATGCTAGTTGGTCTTCTTTACAGTGGAGAGGTTGAGCAATAGTGAAGGAAGACAAAAAGGTGAAGTCAGTTTCTTTGAAGAGGATTACTACACCTTCAGTACCACCAAATCTTTTTGAC
Source organism: Macrobrachium rosenbergii (assembly GCF_040412425.1). Lineage (NCBI taxonomy): Eukaryota > Metazoa > Arthropoda > Malacostraca > Decapoda > Palaemonidae > Macrobrachium > Macrobrachium rosenbergii. The sequence goes on along the minus strand of NC_089759.1, from coordinate 11,452,931 downwards.
CCCTTCTTTGACTCTTTCGTTCTGGACTGGACCCGCCCCCCCTTTCTCTCTCTCTCTCTATGGCTTTCTTCCACAGAGGAGTACTCATCACTGTTTAGCTGAACTCTACTCCCGATTGTCCCCCAACAGTGTAGTTGCCTTCCTTGACCTCAAAAGTGCTTTTGATATAGCCAACAGGGATATAATTCTTGATCAGCTTGTCGAATTTGGTGTCAGAGGAAACCTTCTGAAGTGGATAAACGGTTATCTCAGTAACAGAAAATCACGTGTTTTCTTTAAGGGTGCGTGTAGCTCCTATGAAAATTTTGAGCTTGACACACCTCAGGGCGGTGTATTGAGTCCATTTCTTTTTAATATTCTTATGCACCGTGTACTCTCTCCTCCCTGCTATCCCTGGAACCACTGTAACCTGCTATGCTGATGATGTCTGCATCCACTCCACTACCCCTCAGGACCTTCAGCGTGTCCTTCAAGAATTCTACAGGTCCTGTACCTCCTGTGGCCTCATACTCTCCCCAGAAAAAAGCAGAATCTTCTCTGCCCGGAATCTCCGAGACCTGCCAGTGTTCATTATGGGTGGGAATATTATACTCACTGCACACAGTATACATGTCTAGGTGCACCAGTCAGGATCACCCCTGCTATACCTGCACGCCAAACAGAATCCACCCCATGGTGAAAAACCTTCTTGATCGACTGGAGCCTCGCTTCACTCCCATCAAGTGGCTTGCCACCAGGGCCACAGGTATATCTATCCCCGTGGCTAGAACCCTCTATATCCTCTTCCTAAGGTCAGTTGTTGACTATTTATCTCCTGCTTTAATTCAATTACCCAGACAGGCGTTACAACCTCTGGAACCGTTCCAAAATAGAGTAATGAGGTTTATCCTAGGATGTCCTCCTTCCTCTCGGATAGTCAACATGCAGACCGAACTCATGTTACCTCCATTAATAGAGAGAATTTATGCCAATGTAACTTTGTTTTCTGTTAAATGTCTACACTCTCCACAATTTACTCCAAACTTCTCTGCTGTACTCAGAGCATCACTTGTGAAGATGCACCAAGACCTCAACTCCGGCCAGGGGCATAACCTAGTTAGGGCAGTATCTGAAAATCTTCGACACCTTGATATCGGTGTACCTGAGCAAGCAGTCATCCAAGATTTGCCACCATGGCGGGTTCCTATTCCTGCTGTCACTTTCACACCAACCTCTAAAGATGCCCATACCAGTCTACAGAAGCAGTTGGTTTTGGAAACAATAGCCAAAGTGTCAATTTCAGTTCCTGCAGGACACCACATCTACGTGGACGGCTCAGTACAGGCAGATGGAAGTGCAGCATGTGCTATGTTCTCCCCCACTTTAGAATCTCCTGAGGGTGGGTGGCATGGTCGCAGGTTGCCAAACTCATCCAGTTCCACTTATTTGAACTTCAAGGTATATGGGATGCAGTAACCCTACTTGTTAGAAGAAATATGAATGGATTGGTGATCTGTGACTCAAATCTGCACTCCAGGCACTGACATCTTCTAGGCCCAGCTGTGGCCGTGTTGTGCGAGACATATTGTGTCAACTCGCTGCTGCTTACAATGCCTCGCTTGTCTTGTCCTTCATGTGGATGCCTTCCCATATTGGGCTTGCTGGGAATGACATTGTGGACAGTCTTCCTAAAGCTGCCTGCACGCTTGAACCTGATGACAGAAATGTTGAGCCCTCACTTCGCTGCCTTAAACATAGAATATATTCAGCAGCTTTTGCCTGTACAGTACAGCGTAGGGATGCAGAGAGGGGCACTAGTGTTTCCATACAACATCATGATAACTTTCTGCAGAGCCGTCCACAAGTACCGGCGACGTGGACTCATGGTGCGTAGGCATAATGTCGTAAGTGCCAGGATAAGGTTGGGATATCGTCCTGTGTGGCAGGTTGGACAGACACTAGGTATACCACACTACACCTCATGTAAACTGTGTAACCTTGCTAATGCCAATAACCTTGAACACTACTGCCTTCATTGCCCCACTGTCAGGAATCTGTTACCTCAAGGACAAAATTTACTTCAAACCTGCCAATATTTACTCAAAGATGACCACGTAGACTTAATTTTGACTCGTCATCCACACTTTAGTGGCTGCTAAACTGTCTGTTGCAGTTGTTGTGATAATGGAATACGATCTCATATATGTTATTTTTGTAACTGATATACTGATAATTCAATGCTGTAATTTTTTTCTGTTGATTTCTGATGTACTGTAAGTAACTGCTAATATGTAACTTTGTTTGACGTCTTTGGGCGTAATAAATTTATTAAATAATCTCTCTCTCTCTCGCTGGTTTGCCACCTCCTACAATACTCCATTGGCAACTTTGCTAGAGCACTGACATACGTATCCATTCAATATTCCAAATGATCTGTATTGCGCTGCTGTTTATGCTAAGGAACTCAATGCTGTTGAGCCTGCCGTAGCTATTGTCCTAATTTTCTTAATCTGCAGTAGTAATTACAGCCTTAGTTCTCCCATGCTACTTCCTGAGGAAAAGGATATTTGTGGATGGAGTAAGGTGATGAAATGCAGTAGCATAACTACTACTTCCTCCTCCTCCTCTTCCTCTGCCTCTTCTTCTTTCTGGGGGGAAGAAGAAGAGGGCTCAGAAACTCCCCAACAGGAAGTTTCCTTGGGAACTGAATGAGTGCCATCCTGTTTCTGGAAATTGGTCTTAGCGTTTACTCAGTTTCTTTGAGCATGCTCATGAGCCAGTCACTCTATTTACTTTTGAAATGCAAGGACTTTACAGTCTTCCCTTGTTTTTACTTCTGGTATAGCCAAGGAGTGTAAGACTAAAGGATGGAGTGAGGTGAAGAAACACAAGAGAGTTTCTTCTCCTTACCCTTGTTATTTAGCTTCAACCCCTCTTCCTCCTCATCTTTTGCCTCTTCCTCCTTCCATGAGGAGAAGGAGAAAAGGTCTTGGAAGTCCTCTCATAAGAAGTTTCTTTGGACATTTAGCGAATGCCATCCTTCTTTAAGGATGGCTGACTGTATTTGCTCACCTTCAGGTGGGATGTCTGCTATTTACTTCTGAAACATAAGGACTGTATTGTAATCTTCCCATGTTCTTAATTTTGTTGAGGAACACATAAAGAGTTGGCGCTTATGTGTGTGTGTGTGTGTGTGTGTGTGTGTACAGAAGGTTCATGTGCAACAGGTTGCTGCTTTATGACACTGCTGGTTAGTGTGTTGATCTTTATGCACATGATCATGCAAACCCACGGTGTCTGATTCATCCAGAACTCCGTGGATTGTGCTTATGCAGTAGAGGGGTCATGCATGGAAGTTTGCCATATGACAATGCTGCTTAGTAACAGGCATGCCACATGCACATGATCATGCAGACACTCAAGAGTGTTCCTGGGTCATCCAACACTTCTGATGAGTGTATGCACTACAGCGCACATAACTTCACAGCTGTAACTTCGAGGATCCACTCTTGCTTTGGGAAATCTGTTAGGATCTTAGTTTCTTTTTCTTCAGAACTCCTTCAGGCAGAGTTAGAACAGAGATTGTCTAGCTGGTTTTGAACTTAATGATCTCAGGGAAGCAACCGCTGCCTCTTTTTTGAGCTCATTTCATTGATAGTGCATACTCTTATATGTAATTCAGGAAGTGCAGCAGTCATTCTGATTGCTGTGATAGCTGCTTGGTTGTGTTATTGTGGATCAGGTCATTGGTCTGATCAGTGGAGCAGAAAGTTCCCTGCTGTCAAGCAGATCAAGCAAGCTACTTGCCCTCTTTTGACATGCCAGATGAAGTTCTACATGCCAGAAGATGCATAGACTACTTAGGTATGCATTCCTCTCCTGATAAGTTCAACTGGTAGTAATGTCTCTCAGTGAATGAGTTGGTCTTTGGTTCCTCTTTTTGTTCTGAAGAGTAAAGATGAAGGAATGGTGGAGAAGAGGAATTCCTATAGCCAGGACACTTTGATCCACTGTGTGGTCTCCATCAAGTAGCCTGGGGCGATGAAGGGAACTGTAACCATGTGTTCTGTGTCAAGTGTTAAGAGGGGCCTTCCTATCCACAAAACCGAGACAAGGTAACCTAGACTCCTTCCTCTTAGAAGTACCAGGAGCCTTCCCAGCCCTTTCAACCTCACCCTTAGTTCTGGCTGGGAAGAGAGGTAAAGGAAAGAAGAGAGGAGGATCCTGAAGTTGGCAGTCTCCCCTCCCCTCCAGCTGCAATGGATAGGGGGATGCCTGTCACACCACTGGGCAAGATGGCAGAGATGGTGTGGAGCACTAGGTAGTTTGTGTCCACTGGGACAGTTACCGATTACCTTTCAAGGACTGATGCTTTCCCTTGTCTTACTGTTCAGACCTACCCTCCAGGATCTCTGAAAGCCCTGGCCCTGTTGGTGGGACGCTGGAGATTATTAAGCTGGAAGTCATCTCTTCCAGGTGGAGAACGAGACTGGTGGCTGAAGACCAGCCACCACACTCTACTTTGAACTAGTGTTTCCTGCAGACTTGGTTTAAGGTGGAAACAACATGTTCCATATTGGATTTCATCAGAGAGGGCAAGTGTGGTTTTGGCGGATCTGGAAGACGCATACTTCCAGGCATCCATCCATCAGTCCTCCTGGAGGAAGTATCTTTGCCTTGTGTGGAACAAGAGTGTGTACCATTTCAGAGCCATGTGTTTTTGATGAGTGACAGACCCCTGAGATGTTCACATGAGAGTTAACCCTTGCAGTTAGTTGAAGTAGATTGGTCCCTACTCTCTTGCATGAGGAAAGGCTTTTTGAGTTTTAGTGAATTCTTGAGTGATCTGCTTGCTTATCATATGGGTACAGGAAGCTCTTGGACTTCTGCTTTTACATTCCACACCATGGACTACCTTGAAAAATGCCTTCCAACAGCCCCTGGGACATCTGGATATCTTTGTATATCTTCATGTCAGCGTGGTTTGTTGAGTGATCAGTGTTTGTCATTCTGGGCATACCTTTGTTGGCTCCATAGCAGGTGGTATCCTGACCCTCCAGCTTTTCTTGTTAAGGTGCCCAGAGATTCCATTTGGCCCACTCTCAGTTAGCCATGCATGTTGAGAGCCTCAACCAATTTCTCTGTATGGTGTCTTGGAATTGGGTTTGGATCTCTCTGAAGAGAGATTTTTGCAGTAGGTCATGGGCTTGCTCATCCACCTTCATTGGGACAAGTCCTAATCATTCCCTGCAATGAACCTATTGCTTTGCTGGAGCCAGTCTTTCAACTGAATTCTTATCCTCAATAGAATTGTCCATGGTCATAGGAACCTTGGACAAGCCTTTTGGCTTATTCCATAACAGTGTATTGTTAGTATGTTGTAGTACACTAATAGTATCTTTGGTACCTGTCAGTCATTCCTCGGGTGTCATTGAGACAATGGTCATGGTCAGTGAGAATAAGGAAACCACAGTGATCTGATTGTTCTGTAAGAGCAGTTTGTAGTTTTTAATACATTTTTGTGATTTCTTTTAAAAAGGGATTTTGACAAAGGAAAAATCTATTTCTGGAGAGGGGACCGTGTCACCCGGTGAAAAAGTCCATTCAGCACTTATTTCTAGGTAATTCCGTTGCTAGATACCAGAGAAAGCTAAATGAAACGCTGGAGTTACTACCCCCAGAGCGAGCTCCATTAGATGGAGTCGTGTATGGAAAAGGGTGAACTATATAAACACGGAACCTTATCCTATAGAGATCCCAAAGTCAAAAGTCCCACTGAGAGGTGCCGTTACAAACCCATGCACCACTCGCGGACTGTACACAAATCACCGCTAGCTGCATTCCATGAAAGCACCACCCCACTAGAATGATGTTTACTATGGGGGGGAGACAACATATGACAGGGGTGGGTCACCGGGTGACACGGTCCCCTCTCCAGAAATAGATTTTTCCTTTGTCAAAATCCCTTTTCTGGATCGGGTCCCATGTCAGCCGGTGAAAAATTAACAGAGAAATAAATATCATTCTTATACTGTAAGAGATAACAAAATGTAAGGGGAACAGAAGACCAAAGATCCACCAAACAATTTAATTGCTAGCAATAATAACAAGTAATGTACAAATGGAACTGGTGGGAGCTTAATATTAACATGACAATGTAAAAAATATACTTAAACAAAATAATTATACAAAACTGTAAACATTATAACAAAAGTGTCACTTGGACAAAAATACAGATAACACGGTCAGGGGATATGGTCAAGGCACGCCTGACTGAAATGACTGTAAGGGGATAACTGAGGCAGTGGAGGAAGAATTGACTAGGAATCAGAAAGGGTTCTAGAGGGAGGGACAACGTTCCCTGCCGCGACTGTTGAGAATTTAAGAGCTTCTAAGGATTTCAAATAGTGACGTTTGAAAACTAAAGGTGACTTCCAACCAGTGTACTTGGTAAGATCCGTGAAATTCATGTAATGGAAGTAGTTAATGGAGGTGGCCACAGCCCTAATATCATGAACTCTTGGGACTGAGTCAGGATTAGCCTGTTTGATGAAGTAAAGGATTTGTTGTCTAATAGCAGGCATAGAGATATTACCCCCCCCTTCTCTGATAAAGAGAGGCCCAGATGAGATGTGAGAGGACCTGTCTAAATAAGCCCTCAATGTATGAACTGAACATAGGGACAGGTCTTGAGGAAGGGGGAGAATTTTCCAAGGCGACCACCTATTTTGCGGATCTTCATTTTTGGCTAGGAATTTAGGGTGAGGAATCAGCAAAACCTCCCCTGATGGAAGGAAGTCAACATGGTTGGTCTCCCTAGAGAGTGCAGACAGCTCTGAAATTCTAGCACCCGAAGCTAGGCTAACTAAGAACAACGTTTTTCTCAACAAGGAAAGGTAGGGACAAGACTGATTGTCGATATCTGAAGCTAATTTCAACACGTCATTCAAAAACCAGGAAACCGTATGTGGACGGATTACTGGTCTCAGCCGTGCACAGGCCTTAGGGATGGAAGAAAAGTAAGGATCTGTGAGGTCAATTTTGAAACCATACAAAAATACTTTCCGTAAAGCCGACTTGACTGTAGTAACAGTACTGGAGGCTAAACCCTTCTCAAACAGTGACCTAAAAAAGGAATTTTGACAAAGGAAAAATCTATTTCTGGAGAGGGGACCGTGTCACCCGGTGAAAAAGTCCATTCAGCACTTATTTCTAGGTAATTCCGTTGCTAGATACCAGAGATAGCTAAATGAAATGCTGGAGTTACTACCCCCCAGAGCGAGCTCCATTAGATGGAGTCGTGTATGGAAAAGGGTGAACTATAAAAACACGGAACCTTATTCTATAGAGATCCCAAAGTCAAAAGTCCCACAGAGAGGTGCCGTTACAAACCCATGCACCACTCACGGACAGTACACAAATCACCGCTAGAATGTCCGCATTCCATGAAAGCATCACCCCACCAGAATGATGTTTACTATGGGGACACGACACATGACAGAGGTGGGTCATCGGGTGACAAGTGGCAGTCCTCTCCAGAAATAGATTTTTCCTTTGTCAAAATCCCTTTTCTGGATCGGGTCCCGTGTCAGCGGTGAAAAATTAACAGAGAAATAAATATCATTCTAAAACTGCAAGAGATAACAAAATGTAAAGGGGAACAGAAGACCAAAGGTCCACAAAAAATTTTTAATTGCTAGCAATAATAACAATAATGTACAAATGAAACTGATGGGAGCTTAAAATTAACACGACAATATAAAAAAATATACTTAAACAAAATAACTATACAAAATTGAAAACATAATAACATAAATGTGTCAATTAGACTAATATACAGATAACACGGTCAGGTGAGAAAGTCAAGGCACGCCTGACTGAAATGACTGTAGGGGATAACTGAGGCAGTGGAGGAAGAATTGACTAGGAATCAGAAAGGGTACCAGAGGGAGGGACAACGTTCCTTCGCGACTGCTGAGAATTTAAGAGCTTCTAAGGATTTCAAATAGTGACGTTTGAAAACCAAGGGTGACTTCAACCAGTGTATTTGGTAAGATCCGTGAAATTCATGTAATGGAAGTAGTTAATGGAGGTGGCCACAGCTCTAATATCATGAACTCTTGGAACCGAGTCAGGATTAGCCTGCTTGATAAAGTAAAGGATTTGTTGTCTAATAGCAGACATAGAGATATTACCCCCCCTATTCCCTGAGAAAGAGAGGCCCAGATGATATTTATTTCTCTGTTAATTTTTCACCGGCTGACACGGGACCCGATCCAGAAAAGGAATTTTGACAAAGGAAAAATCTATTTCTGGAGAGGGACCGTGTCACCCTGTGACCCACCTCTGTCATGTGTCATGTCCCCCCATAGTAAACATCATTCTGGTGGGGTGATGCTTTCATGGAATGCGGCTAAGCGGTGATTTGTGTACTGTCCATGAAAGTGGTGCATGGGTTTGTAACAGCACCTCTCTGTGGGACTTTTGACTTTGGGATCTCTATAGGATAAGGTTCCGTGTTTTTATAGTTCACCCTTTTCCATACACGACTCCATCTAATGGAGCTCGCTCTGGACATGTAGTAACTCCAGCATTTCATTTAGCTTTCTCTGGTATCTAGCAACGGAATTACCTAGAAATAAGTGCTGAATGGACTTTTCAACCTGTGTAGGGGATGTCAGGTCCGGAGGATAGAACTCCAACTCTTCCACTCTCCTTGTGCCCAAACCCTCTATGGTGAGAGTACCTTCCACTGGAGCATAAAGGGCCAGGCGCCAAGGATTCCCCAGATCGAAGGGAGGGAGAGTGGAAGGGTCAGGAACAGAATGAGACCTAGAACGAGATCCACCGTCGGGCAGTCTTTGGATGAATTCCTGTTGTGATTCCACCTTCTCCGAAAGAGACTGAAAAGAATTAGGAAGACCAGACAGCTTGCTGTCTACCCTGTGTCGATCCTCTCAAATCTCGTGTCGATTCTCTCAAGGAAATGCTCGATGAAAGGAATCGTATCCAAAGCAGGAGGAGGGGGAACCACTTGACGCGACTGAGACTCCGGCTTGTGACCCGGAGGGGAGGCTGTACTCCGACGGAACGGGGCTCGCCGCCCGTGCGCCGCAGGAGGAACCTCAGATCGACCTGCCGGAGGAGGTAAGGTTTTCTTCCTGACAGACTTCACCTTCGGGACAATAGATCCAGACAAGCCCGTAAGGTATGAAGATTTAGGGAAACCTTTAAAAGAAGAAACGGAGGAAGAAGGAGAGCTAAACAGTGAAGAACCTGCCTCACTTACCCCCTTACCTGCTTGATGCTCCGGGACAATGCTCGGAGATTCAAGGCCGAGGTCAAGATCCGCCACGCCTTCGAAACGCCACCGCTCAGGGCGAACCGTCTGGAGAGGGCTGGGTCAACTCGAATCCGGCAATCAACGGAGCAGCAACATCGTCGGTGACTGAAGCTGTGATCCAGCGCTGGGAAAAAGGACATTGCAAATGTCTGTCGAGAGTATATATGGATTGCCAGCTCCTACGTTGCGTCCAAAGCCGCTAACCCAGACTTTAAGGGCCTGAAGCGAAGCATCACGAGACTTGCGGTCAGCCTGCCAGAAGAGAAACATTATTGCGGTTTACGGCGGGGAAATCGGTATCGTATAAAATACAGTTTGGCTAAAAAAGGAAAGATGCATGACAACCTACCGAATCATCGATAGCTTGCTCGTAAAGAGCGTAGCAAACATCACATCCGTCAGGGTGCCAAACAATGAGATCCCCTACGTGGACTGCACATCCGGAGTGGGACCGACAAACTTCGTGGCCGCTGGCCTGATGGAGGGCTGCGGAGCACCCTGTTCTTGGCAGCGTACCACCTGTAAAAGTATGAGATTATGAGTACACCGTGTAAGGTGCGGAGTAGTGTGCGGAGCAACACATTGGTATATAAAGCCGTGAAACCAGCGGAAGGATCCGGGAGGTAACAGTTAAAATAAAATCTCATACAAAATAAACATAATATAATAAATATACCGGAACTAGCCGGAGTAACATGCCTTAAAAGTAAGTGACGGATACAAAATTAGATGGGAAGGTTAAAACTGTCCGGAGTAAGCGCATTCCCGGCAACTAAGAATGAAATAAAACTAGCCATAACGGAAGACCAGTAAACACTAGACCCGCCGGAGCGGGAAGCAAGGAATGCGCCTCGATAACAGACAGTGGTTAGCTAAAGTCAGGGAACGTCAAAGGTCCGGACATGAAGACAGTCAGGTGGAAAACACTAACTGGCCACGAGAATAGGACTAAACCGGAGTGTCGCCAAATTAAACGACATGCCGGAGATGACGTACGGAGGGGAGGGATGAAAAGACCAGGAGGAAGAACTGCAAAGAAGCGACCAGAGAGTGGGAATGCACAATCCGGGCGCTCCGGGTCCTCACGTCCACTCGCTGACTGAGACGCTACCCAGCAAGCGCGAGAGAAGCAGGAGAGGGAGAGGAACAACCTCCATGGTCAGAAGGGGGGGTGATGGGGAAGGAGGCAAAGAAGGCCAAAGATGGTGGACGGGAGAGGGGGAAGCTCTCCCGGCCACCAGCAGACCCAGGAGGGGGTATAGGCTGGTAAAGTCAGAGACCGTACCAAGGAAAGGCCAAACAATGCAGAGGAAGGGGACACAGGCTATAGGCTAAAAGGAAAGGAATGCTCCCAAGCCTTGATAAGTTAACAAGACTGAAAACGAATCAAGGGGGGAGAGAGAGCACTCGGGAGGGGAAGGGGAAAGGGTGTGTCGACAAAACCAATAACTGGAAACTAACCTTAAGAAATGACCAAATTAGGGTAGGCTACGTGATGTCCCTCGCTATCCCAGCTTAACCAAGAGGCTTATTAGCCTAATAAAAGCCTGAAACAGGGAGAGGGAAGTTACACGAGATCCTCGCTATTTCAGCTTAAACAAGAGGCTTATTAGCCTACGCGAAAAGCCAAAACAGGGGAAGGAAAACATAAGATGAAAAGACCCTAGTCAAAACTTAAGGAGAGCGCTGCATTGGAAAAACGTACTCAAAACACAATGAAGGGCATGTGAACGAAACGAATGATCGACCACCCCCCCCCCCTTTTTCATGGAAAAAAGGGGGGCAATAGCCTAACGCCCCAAAAAAGGTAATATTAAAGCTAACAACCAACCCATGATAAATGGATAAAATAATCAACAAAACAAATATAAGAGGAGGACCATACCCAACCCGATGTGGACGTGAAGGGAAATGGCCGCCCTCTAACAAAAGAAAAATCCATAATAATCAACAAATATCAAATGTATCCGAACGCAAGGGCAAAGATTAAACAAAAAATCTTAACAGTACCAACGTAAATAAAATTCCCAGAAGCTAAGAGAAGTGAAGGGCAAATATAAGGCATGTTAAGGAAGTGATAGGAGGCGAATAGGCCCGAGGGGGTAGCCCGAAGCCTAAACACCAGCCTTCACTCTCGAAGCAAAGGGATACGAAAGTCAATCAATCAAAATCACTAATTAGACTTCACGAATAGGAAAAATACCCTAAACATGAAGAGGAACAGTGAGAAAGATCGAAAAACAAGGCGACCAAAGTTCACGAACCACGCATGGAGGTCATGTGAGGCCGCAAGAGGAGATCGAGACGGGCGTTATAAATCCCCTTAATTACTAAACTAAAGGGAAATAAGGAGCCTCAATCGCCTCAAATAAAAAACGAAACACTGGTACTCAACTTAGATGAAGAAAGACCTTGTGAGGATGCCATAATGATGCAAATAAGCACAAGATAAAAAGCACAACGAAAACACGTGTGACCGTAGGTGCTTGCTGCTTGCTGAAATGGAATGCGGCTAGCGGTGATTTGTGTACTGTCCACGAGTGGTGCATGGGTTTGTAACGGCACCTCTCTGTGGGACTTTTGACTTTGGGATCTCTATAGGATAAGGTTCTGTGTTTTTATAGTTCACCCTTTTCCATACATGACTCCATCTAATGGAGCTCGCTCTGGGGGTAGTAACTCCAGCATTTCATTTAGCTTTCTCTGGTATCTAGCAACGGAATTACCTAGAAATAAGTGCTGAATGGACTTTTTCACCGGCTGACACGGGACCCGATCCAGAAAAGGAGATTGCCAAATTTATGGTCATTACTGTAGCATCAGATTCTTTCAAAAAGAGTGCTAGCTTCTTAACTGCTGAGTCGTACTGCCGAAGAGTAGAGACCCGCTTATCTGATTCCAAGAACATGGTATTAACAGGGTCAACATTAGCATCCCTCTGAGCTGCAAATTTCATAAAGTCCACAAAGCCAGGGCATTTTGAATTCTTGAGGAAGCTGACACAGTCTGAGTTTGTACTACCTGTGTCAGTTTTGGACTGGGGATTTGGATGTGGTGAAGTTTCAGTTCCAGCAGAAGTGGAAACCAGTTGCTCTTTGGCCAGTAGGGAGCCACTAGAGCTACTTGACCCTTGAATGTCCTGAGTTTGTGAAGGACCTTTAACAACAAGTTTACTGGAGGGAACAGATAAATCTTCTTCCACCTGTTCCAATCCAATGACATTGCGTCCGTGGAGAGAGCTTGAGGGTCCAGGTTGGGAGCCACATAATGAGGGAGTTTGTTGTTGAGCTTGGTTGCGAACAAATCTACCTCTAGGCCCGGAACTTGGTCGCAGATCCAATTGAACGAGTCCCTGTCTAGTGACCACTCCGACTCGAGGGGAGTCGTCCTCGATAGAGAATCCGCCACGACATTCCGGACCCCTGCAAGATGAGTGGCAGACAGATGCCACTTGTTCTTGCACGCCAAGGAGAAAAGTGCAATCATTACCTGGTTGATCCGGCTGGATTTTGAACCTCCCCTGTTTATACAGTGGACTATTGTGGCGCTGTCCAGAACCAGCCTTATATGAATCTTCTTGGGAGGAAGGAGCTTCTTTAAGGTAAGGAAGACCGCCATGGCCTCCAGAACGTTTTTATGGAACTGGCGGAACATGGGGGACCAAGTCCCCTGCACTTCTTGGTGTTGAGAATACCCTCCCCACCCGCTTAGGGAGGCGTCTGTGTGGATAACCAACGCCGGAGGAGGAAACTGAAGGGGAACTGACTTGGACAGGCTCTTGACAGTTGACCAAGGCCGGAGTCTCTTCTTCAAGATGGGAGGAATCAGAGACACCTTGTCTCTGAGCCTGACATTTGCTCGACTCCGCCATACTCTGTTTATATCTTTCAGTTTTGTCTTCAGCAACAGATCTGTCACTGAAGCGAACTGAAGGGAGCCCAAGACTCTTTCTTGGGCCCGTCGAGAGGCTCGTTTGGACTTGAGAAACTGCCTGGTTGCTCTGGCTATCTCTTTCCTCTTGGAAGGTGGAAGAGAGAGCCTGTGAGAATTCAGATCCCACTGGATTCCTAGCCATTGAAAACAACTGCTCGGAACCAGGCGGGACTTCTCCCTGTTTACTCGGAAGCCCAGAGATTCCAGAAAGCTGACCACAACGGTTGTAACCCTCCGGCATTCCTCGACGCTGGATGCCCAGATGATCCAGTCGTCTAGATACGCGGCCAGCGCTATCCCTTGAGACCGGAGTTGTTGCACGACCGTGTCTGTCAACTTGGTGAAAATCCTTGGGGCTACGGTGAGGCCGAAAGGCATCACCTTGAAAGAATAAGCCTGCCTTCCGAGCCTGAACCCCAGAAAGGGGGAGAACCTTCTTGCAACCGGGACGTGATAATAGGCGTCGGAAAGATCTAAAGAGGTGGTTACGGCTCCATGGGGCAGTAGGGTCCGAACTTGGGAGACTGTAAGCATCCGAAACTTGTCGCAACGAATGTAGGAATTCAGACGGGACAAGTCCAGAATTACTCTCCGCTTGTCGGAACCCTTCTTGGGAACACTGAAGAGCCTGCCTTGGAACTTCAGTGTCCTCACTTTCCTTATGGCCTGTTTCTGTAAAAGATCTTTCACAAAGTCCTCGAGATCCTTGGTCGGTGTCTGATAAAACCTGACTGGTGGAGGGGGACCGTCGATCCAACTCCACCCTAGGCCCTTGGAAACTATACTCTGAGCCCAGGGACAGAAGGTCCACCGGGCCCGAAAATGGTACAGCCTCCTGCCCACTGGATGTATGTCATCGGTCCTGTGTTTGCTTCCTTCCTCTGGAGCCTCGACTTCCTCTGTTCCTGGGAGAGGAGCGGGGGGCTCCTCTTCCCCTAACATAGCCTCGGGGCCTGTTGCCTCTGGTTGACTGCCCAGAGCGAAATTTCCCCTGGCTTTCATATGAAGCATTGAAAGCCGGGGAGGAGACGTAGGAGGGGGCAGCAAGAGACTGATGTGCCGGGTGCACCAGAACATACTGAGGCGGAGGCTGGGAGGAAGAGGTTGATGGTTGATCGTGTAAGGGAACTTGGACAGCATGGACAAAAGACTGAGCCGGGAGGCGTTTGAATTGCTTAAATTTCTTGCTGGACTTTGGGGAGGGCCCGGCAAGATCTGACTGCTTCCGTTTATAGGGCAGCCCCCAACGAGAACGGAGACTCTGATTGACCCTAGCCGCCTCAGATAAGACTGCGTCAACTTCTTCTTGGGGGAAAAGATTAGCTCCCCAGATAGAACTCTTCAGAAGCTTATTTGGTTCATGCCGGACTGTGGCTGCCGAAAAGATATGCTTCCGGCAGGCCAGTCGGGCAGTCATAAAGTCAAACAGGTCTTGTTGAAAACTCGCCAAGAGAGATTTCGTCAAGACCTGGAACAAAGAATCTTCCCTATAAACCAAAGAAGTTGCTTCTGCCAAAGTCAGGGAGTTCAAGGACCTGGCGAGCCTATCCTTACTTTCAGCTTCCGCTTTCAGGAGCGACTCCGGGATCTTAGGGAGCTGCTCACTGAACAGGTCAGAAGCGCAGTCTGGGTCAAGACGAGACACCGTAAACGTATTTGGGGCTCCCTTCCAGAACTCGGTGCCTCCGGGAAAGACGAGAGATGTTGGGTCCGTCTCCCGGAGATGAGGGAGGGGTTTACCTTCTAAGCAAGCCTGACTAGTCAGAGAGGCCACTTTCGAAGTACAAGGAGGAAGGAGAATATCACCTAAAGTGAACATAGTGAACACTCCCTTGGCTGGTGTGAGCCTAGTGTTCTCCGCTTGCCACTCCGTAAGTGTCCTCATCAAAGACGACTGGGCTTGGTCCCTAGGATAGATAACGGTCTCCTTAGGGACTTTATCAGACCTGTTCCAAACCTCCTCCCTCAGCCTGGCAAAACCTGTGAAGGGAGATGTCAGGTCCGGAGGATGGAATTCTAGTTCCTCCAGTCTCCTTGTGCCCAAACCCTCTATGCTAAGAGTACCTTCGTGCTCGGGAGCATAAAGGGCCAGACGCCAAGGGTTCCCCAGGTCGAAGGGAGGGAGAGTGGAGGGGTCAGGAACAGAATGGGATTTAGAACGAGGTTCGCTATCGGCAAGTCCTTGGATCAATTCCTGCTGTGACTCTACCTTTTCTGAAAGGGATTGAAACGAATTGGAAAGACCAGAAAGCTTGTTGTCGACTCTCGCGTTGATTCTCTCAAGGAGAAGCTCGACGAAAGAGTCCTCATCGAAGGCAGGAGGAGGGGGAACCGCTTGCCGCGACTGTGACCCTGCTTGCATCCCGGAGGGGGAGGCTGTACTCGTTGACGGAACGGGGCTTGCCGCCCGTGCCGCCGCCGAAGGAGCCTCAGATCGACCTGCTAGAGTTGTTAAAGTCTTCTTCCTTACAGACTTTACCTTAGGGACAATAGATCCAGAACCGTCCGTAAGGTATGAGGATTTAGTGAAACCTTTAAAGGAGGAAACGGTGGAAGAAGGAGAGCTAAACAGGGAAGAACCTGCCTCACTTACCCCCTTACCTGCTTGATGCTCTGGGACAATGTTCGGAGATTCAAGGCTGAGGTCAAGATCCACCGCGTCTTCAGAAGCACCTCCGCTCAAGGCCGAATCGTCTGGAGAGGGCTGGGTCAACTCCCGAATCCCGGCAATCAACGGAGCAGCAACATCGTCGGTGACCGATGCTGTGATCCAGGCGCCGGGAAAAAGGACATTACAGATGTCCTTCGAGAGTATGTAGGGATTGCCAGCTCCTACGTTGCGTCCGAAGCCACTGACCCAGACTTTAAGGGCCTGGAGCGAAGCATCGCGAGACTTGCGGTCAGCCTGTCGGAAGAATAACATTATTGCGGTTTACCGAAGGGGAGAAAATCGGTAATTCATATAAAATACAGTTTGGCTAGAAAGGAAAGATGCATGACAAACCTACCGAATCATCGATAGATTGCTCGTAAAGAGCGTAGCAAACATCACATCCGTCAGGGTGCCAAACTATGAGATCCCCTACGTGGACCGCACACCCGGAGTGGGATCTACAAACTTCGTGGCCGCTGGCCTGATGCTGGGCTGCGGAGCACCCCTGTTCTTGGCAGCGCACCACCTGTAAAAGTATGAGATTATGAGTACACCGTGTAAGGTGCCAGAGTAGTGTGCCAGAGCAACACGTTAGTATAATAAAACCGTGAAACCTACCGGAATGACCTGGAAGGAAACTGGACTAAAATAAAATCTCATACATAAATTACAAAATAAAACATAATAAACACACCGGAACTAGCCGGAGTAACATGCCTTAAAAGTATGTGACGGATACAAAACATAATGGGAAGGTTAAAACTGTCCGAAGTAGGCACATTCCCGGCAACGAGAGAATGAAATTCTGAGACTAGCGATAACGGTGATATGTGATCGGTAAACACTAGAACCGCCGGAGCGGGAAGCAAGGAATGCGCCCCGAATAACAGTATAGCGGACAGTAGTTAGCTAAAAGAAGGGTAACGTCAAAGGCCCGGACACGAAGACAGTCAGGTGGAAAACACTAACTGGCCACGAGAGTATATCCAAACCGGAGTGCCGCCTAATAAGAAGACATGCCGGAGGAAAAAAGGCCTGACGCAAGGATGGGAGGGATGAACAGACCAGGAGGAAGAACCGTAAAGAAGCGACCAGAGAGTGGGATCGCACAATCCGGGCGCTCCGGGCCCTCACGTCCACTCGCTGGCTGAGATAGCTACCCAGCAAGCGCGAGAGAAGCAGGAGAGGGGGAGGAACAACCTCCATTGTCAGAAGGAGGGGTGGGGGGGGGCAAAGAAGGCCAAAAGATGGTGGACGGGAGTGGGGGAAGCACCCCCGGCCACCAGCAGCCCCTAGAGGGGTATAGCCTGGTAAGGTCAGAGACCGTACCATGGCAGGCCAAACAATGCAGAGGAAGGGGACATAGGCTATAGGCTAAAGGAAAGAAATGCTCCCAAGCCTTGAAAAGTTAACTAGATTGAAAACGAATCAAGGGGAGAGGGGGCATTCGGGAGGGGGGAGGGGTAAGGGTGAGTCGACATAACCAGTAGCTGGAAACTAACCTTAAGAAATGACAGAACTAGGGTAGGCTACGTGACATCCCTCGCTATCCCAGCTTAACCAAGAGGCTTATTAGCCTACACGAAAAGCCGAAACAGGGGGAGGGAAAACGTAAGATGAAAAGACCCCAGCCAAAACTTGAGGAGAGCGCCATACTGGAAAAAACGCACACAAAACACAATGATGGTCATGCGTACGAATACGAATGATCGACCACCCCCCCCCCTTTTTTCATAGAAAAAAGGGGGGGGGGGCTATAGCCTAACGTCCCTGAAAAAGTAAGATGGGGGAAAACTAAAGCTAACAACCAACCCATGATAAATGGATAAATAACTAAAAAGAAACGTATATAAGAGGAGGACCAGACCCAACCCGATGTGGACGTGAAGGGAAATGGCCGCCCTCTGACAAAAGAAATATCCAAAATAATCAACATATATCAAATGCATCCGAACACAAGGGTAAAAATAAAACAAATAATCTTAACAGTACCAATGAAAATAAAATTCCCAGAAGCTAAGAGAAGTGAAGGGCAAAAATAAGGCATGTTATGGAATTGATAAGATGCGAATAGGCCCGAGGGGGTAGCCCGAAGCCTAAACGACAGCCCTCACTCCCGAAGCAAAGGGACACAGAATAAAATTAAACAATCAAAATCACTTAATTAGTCGTCACGAATAGGAAATACATCCTAAACATGAAGAGGAACAGTGAAAAAGATTGAAAAACAAGGCGACCCAAGACCGTGAACCTCCCCATGGAGGTCACGTGAGGCCGCGAGAGGAGATCGATACGGGCATTATAAATCCCCTTAATTACTAGACTAAAGGGAAATACGGAGCCTCAATCGCCTCAAATAATAACCAAACACTGGTACTCAACTTGATGGAGAAAGACCTTGCGAGGATGCCATAATGATGAAAATTAGCACAAAATAAAGAGCACAACGAAATCACGTGTGACCACAGGTGCTTGCTGAAATGGAATGCGGCTAGCGGTGATTTATGTACAGTCCCTTGAGTGGTGCATGGGTTTTGTAACGGCACCTCTCAGTGGGACTTTTGACTTTGGGATCTCTATAGGATAAGGTTCCGTGTTTATATAGTTCACCCTTTTCCATACACGACTCCATCTAATGGAGCTCGCTCTGGGGGTAGTAACTCCAGCGTTTCATTTAGCTTTCTCTGGTATCTAGCAACGGAATTACCTAGTAGTAAGTGCTGAATGGACTTTTTCACTGGCTGACACGGGACCCGATCCAGAAATAACTGTGGTACCAAATACCAATATTAGGTCTGAAGGATCCAGCACTGTATTGAAGCTTATTACTATTCAACATAAGTAGAGATTGTTTACAAGTGTAGTTTATAACAAATAAAGGTTTATGCATTGTATCTGCAATAAAAAATTTAGATGTAAATTGTGAAGTAAAATTAACATACTTTGAAAATAAACAGTTAAAAGAATGAAAATTTATACATTGTGTTCAAAGAAAAAGTTTTGTTTTTTAAAATGTATAGGTGAAATCAACTTTTCCTATCTATGTTAACTATAATTGCATTGGTAAGTAAATAGGTTTCCATCTCTGGAACAGTTTAAGGAAAGTTATGTAAGGAAATATGTTTCTATCCATGAAACAGTTAAAAAATAAATCATGTTCATACTCTTTCAAAATATTTTGTACCAAATTGGAAGCAGCATAAGGGTAGGTTTTCACCATTCTATGTTCTTAGTAATGCAGTTCACATTTCTGTTATAAAGTAAACCAAGTATATATATTTCTATTTTCAGAATTTCTTGGACAAAAACAAGAATGGAGGTATGCACCATATTTGCATAGAGGTTAATGATATAAAAGCTGCCATGGAGGACCTCAAAGCTCAGAACATCCGCTGTTTGAGTAAAGAACCCAGGATAGGTGCTCATGGAAAACCTGTTGTATTTTTGCACCCTAAAGATTGTGCAGGAGTTTTAGTAGAATTAGAGGAGGCTTGAGTTATTCTGTAATAATTGATTTTTTAGTTTTGCATAGATCTTTTGTGGGGTTGGAGACTATTTTAGTTGGTTTGGAATGTATTTTAGTTCAGAATTATTAGGAGGTTTAGAGCTGGACACAGCAAATTGTCATACACCAGTGCAAATAGTAGTTGTAAAGAAATTTGAAAAATTTTTTGTATAAAGATAATTTGATGGTTCAGTGTAAACACAGTATAGCAAGAAAATGTGTATGTATGCAAATCCATATGTAAAAAAATATGTCAGTTCAGTATTTTATTTGAAATGAGTTGGTAATAACTTGGAACTTTTGAACATCATTGCTGTTAATAGATGACTTGGAATCCTTTAGCTCTTGGAATCTTTCAGTAGTTACTGGTAGAAATATTTTGCTAAAAAGAATGCAAGTAAAGGTATAACTGAATTATTCTACGGGTAGTTTGATATTTAAATATAGATAGGATTTTGAATTATATAAAGTATTTACTGTATGTATACAGTATATATTTTAGCTGTTATTCAGGATGTGTATATAAACACTGCATAGGACAACCCAGAAAAGGTTTTAATTACCTTCCACTGAAATGAAAATGAAAGCCCATGTTTGAAATAAGAGGACACAAATGCAATTTAAGGTGTATGAAAATAAATAGCAGCTAAGAGTAAAATTGTTACATCACGGTCACAAAGTTGAACAGAACTGTGGTATTGGGAAGGGCAACATTTTTGGCACCTCGGCATTATATGGGTCATATGTTCTACAAGTTGAACATCACTTGGAGCCAGACTTGGGCACTATTGGCTCTGAATGGCCTCCTTGGCCAATTGCCAGGCTTTGTCCCCCTAATGCCATACATACACCCAATCTGGGTAGTATTTTTTATGTAAATTTTTTTTATAGACATTGCTAAGGAAAGCTGGACAGAATAAATCTGCTTCAAATTTATTGAAGCTTGTCTCCTCACTCAAGGTGGTCATGGAACAACTTGTATTATCTGAAATGTTCAACATAAATAGCTGTCAGAATTGGAATGCTTGCTTGTGGTACATATATAAATGAACATTCCAGAAATTTTTTGAGGCCTGGAAGTATGGAGATTGGCATGTAAGTAGTGGAAGGGGCACATCACCAACTTTCCCCCCTATGAAAACTGTATGAAAGAGAAAAAAATCTGGTAAAATATCCAAATTTTTGTTCAAGAGAGGACCTGCAAAATGTAATTTCAGATAGTTTTTACATTAATAAATTAGTTTCTTTGAAGCTATATTTTCTATTTGTTTCACAATAAACCCAATGCCTGAAGGGCCCATTTCAAATGTCATGAAGTGTTCCTGAGTGAAATTTCAAAAGGTAAGAAGAGATACAACAGGTATTCGAGTACTTGCATGACCATGGTAAATACGGAAGTTCCTAGCTTTATTCTTAGTTTATCTGAGTACGAGAGAAAATCACTGGAAAGACTGGAGAACTTCTGGAAGATTATTTTGATTTGCATATTTTTTTATTTTTTTTTTTTTTACATTTTGGTTCATTACATTTTATATCATTTAGTAATCTGTTTACTTGAGTTTAGTGCATTTTTGTAGGATTTTGCTTGTGTAGGTAGTACAAAGGAATTACTTTCCTTCTTCCAAAAAGAACTGAGGGTGACTAGCAAGTCAGGATTTACTTGTTCTTATAAACCCATTAATCATAAATCTTCCAGCTGTGTGTGAACAGGTCCCTGCTGCAGCAGCTTGGTAGAATTAGAAAGGAAGGTCCCACTGCACATTTCCTACTCTTGCTCCTCTGGCCTGGCCTGGAAGGCAAGATGTTATTCCTTCATGCATCTTCAGTGAAAGTGACTTTGCTGCATGCTTCTCAGGGTTGCCACCTCATTTTGTCATTGTATTGTGATATGCCATTCCTGTGTTTTCATTAATACATTTTCTCATTTAACTTGCTTCTTGATTAGTATTATGTGATTTTTAGTGCTTATAGCTTTAGTTACCTTCTAGTTTATAGCATTTTTGCCACTGCTTAGTTACTGTAAGTGCTCATTTGCTTTCAATGTAATAAAGGCTTGGTTTATAATTTTTCAGTTTTTATAATGCAGTAATTTTTACCAGTATTCAGCATATAAACTTTGTTGTTTTGCACTCCGTAGTCTTTATTGTTTATTAGTAAATTTATGCCACTTAGTTTACCAGTCCACCTTAAGATTTACTGAAATTCTGTTCTGTGCTTCAGTCTCAGGTGTTCATTGTAATTTTTTTGTACTTAATATTAAGATAAATATTTGTTCCTGTGGAAATATAAATCATGGCCTTTAATCTGGGAGTATTCCACAGCGCCAGATAGAAATGAGCATGAATTGGTATTTAATTGTTGGTAGGTGCATTTTGGAGGAGTCCCCCACTCAATTGCTGTAAGCTAGCACATTTTCAGTGGCTGCTGTAGAGTGAAGGCATGTTGCTATGCTCTTGTTGATGGCCAACTTAAAATTTCCCTTGATTTGTGTATCTGTGGTGGTAGTTTATGTCAAGGATGTGAACAAAAAGCAGCCAAGGAGATATGAAGGAAGTGAGTGGGTGTTTGTGAACCCCTAGTGTTTTTTTTCCAGTCTTTGGAGGGGAAAGTTCTACCCCTGACACCACCATATCTTTTGGCCTCCTTCCTGACTGCTGCACTCTTGTCTCTGCCTTTGTTACTTGTTCTCCTCTGGGTGGGTCCAAGAGGATTGTGCATATGAAGGTGTATAGTTGGCTGCTCAGGTATGTCTGGTTTGTTGGAGTACTTGCAGATGATGTGGCTGCCTGTGATATTCTGGGAGACCCATCGTACGACATTCTGGAACACTTAGCTAAGGGCTCACCTGCTCCTGCTGTTGACATGCCTATGAAGGAGCCCAACTTGGTTGAAACCCCTCTATAGCATTCATCCTACTTGTGGGAGATACCATTGCAGTATCAAACACAGGCTGTGGTTGGTCTGATGTCTTCTATACTTGCTGCAACCTGTTCTATGCTGTGGCGAAGAATAAGACCCAGTGACCGAGTAAGGTGAAGATATGTAGATGTATATTTTCTGTCCATCTCTTCCTCCTTCCCTCATAAGCCCTCTTGTAAGTTTTGTCAGACTTTGTGTAAGCACCTTACCCCTCCCAGGATTGGCAGCAACATTTGCTTACCTAGAGGTGGGATATCTGCTGTAAGTAGTGGAAAATGGGTTTTCTGAGCATGCTTAAAACTCGGTGTCTTCATATTCCTTCCAGACTCAAGGACTGCTACAAATTCTTTTTCTATTTGTAATTCAGCATACATAAGAGGGGAGTTGCCACTACCTTCTATCTTGGTACATGCAGTCCAAGGATCAAGTGTGTGCAGATGGGGCTCACACATGGTGTGCAGGGGCATCATTTGGCTTTGGCCAACCATAGGGTGTTCTACAGGAGGGATGCTACAATAGTTAAGGAGCTTAAGGCTCAGCTGTCTCAACTCCCATCTTAATAGTGATCTCCAGTGTAAGACTCAGCAGTAACAACACCCTAACAGTAATCTCCAGTTAGATGATGATATGACAGCTAAGATGCATAAGATACAACTACTTCATCTAAATGCCTCTTCAGTGCAAAAAAAGTATGTATTTAGTATAAACAAAAATTGTTTTATCAGATGTTGACCAGTGCCACAGACTGACCTTACGTTCCTTCTTATTAGTAAACATGTCTTGGGTACAGACACTATTAAAGAATGTTATCACATGACATTTGAAAAGGGAATTGTCCCTTTAACCCGTGCTTGCTCAAGTTTAGCATCAGCTGTATTAATCATAAATATTTACATCTTAAGTAACATGGCATTCCTTTGAGTTAAGTCTAATTTGGGGCTTTATTGATAGTAGTGTTAAATTGCACATACATTTTTATTTAACATAGTTTCATAATTGTAATGAGTGACCGTGTACCCCAAAGCATGGCTTTTAGGCAAAAGTTGCAGATAAAGATATGCATAATCTGACCAACATTTTATTAAATAAAACCAGACCAGTACATCACCTTGTACATTCTGAGAAAATAAAAGTTCAATGAATATAGTGAAGATACTTTATACTTCCAGTGGATTGTACTCTCATACACTTCAAGTCATATATTCACTAAATGTTAATAACTCTGCTGAGCTTCTGGACTCTGTTTAGAAGAATATCACCATGCTTGATTACTGCTTGGTACTGCCAGTTCTTGGAATCTGGTCTGTTAGTTTCAACAATACCACCAACTTTGTCAATCTTGCAGTGAAGACGACCAGCAGCAATATAACGAGACAGTTCCCTGAAAGTAAATTCTGGTTAGTACTAACTCTTGAACACACAAAATTCATAATCAAACCTGGCTATGCAAAAGGGTTAAAAAGTTATGTTTCAAGTGATTTTCATCCTCTTGTGTCTTACAAAATATGAATCGGCAAAAATGTAGGTTGGGAAAAACCAAATGGCAAATTTATACTGTAGAATGTGGCATTGCTATTCATCAGATAACAAAAGAAGAGGACTGTGGGTGGAGAGTAGGGAAAAGGTAGATCTCGAGGGTGACTGAATGAGGAGACTCCCTGCACCAATGTTGGAAGAGGAAGAGTGCAGTGGGCAAAATGACAAATTTTCACATACAAACCTGAGGTCTTTACAAAGGGTATTTACTTTCAGCGCAAGCTGGAGCCAGCCATTTATCTAAAAACAAAGTGGGCACGAGTAGTTGGCTACCGATGGAAGGGGAGGAATCCCCTCCATCCAGTTGGTTTGCATTCACTTTACCTTTTGGCCCAGGAAGCAGAATGAGGGGTGGCTAGAGGTATGGGCCATTTATGTAAAGACCACTGGTTTGTACGTCAGGAAAAATGCAAATTATTTACAAATTTGTCATTTGTTTTTACGTGTATACAAACCCTTGGTCTTTACACAGGGGAGACTTACTTCTTGGTGGAAGGATTCTGAGCAAATCTCTGAGCTGACTGGTAATTTGCCTCAAATTGGAGGCTCTTTCCTGGTCATGTAAGAGCAAAGGAAGGAGACCCATACCTCTGATCTGTTGAACATGAGTGATGTTCAACTGCCGGACTTCTGAGCCACTCAAATAAATGGTATGTAACGTCACTGATTGAAGACAGGCTTGGATGAACCCATAGTGTCAGTGACAATAAAGCTGAAGATAACCAACGGGTCTGTTCATTGTTAGTCCCTCTCTCCCCTTGCTAGAGAGGGTAAGATTTGCATCTATTAATCCAAAAAGAGCTAGATTATAGACAAGATGCAGAGTCATCTAGAACACCTGCATGCACACCCGTCCAGCAAGATAGCTTTCTAATTGTCCCTTAGAAGGGTATATAAGAGAAGGTAGGAGGCCAGTCCCATGCACACCCCGCCTCTTTTGCACCCATACACCTTAGGCGACATGCCTAAGGTGGGAGAGCTATGTGACTGTTGAGCAGTCATAACAGACCCAAGGAAAAAGAATCTGAGGATCTATGGGCATGTCCCGAAGGTAAAAAGGGGGTGAATGTGGTCTGTCGTGACCGCATTCCCACCCTTAGTGCCTATCTGACAGGTTCTTCCTCAATGCAAGGGCAGACCAATGCCCCTGACCTTATGAAAACTCTCCTGGAATGTACTGATGTCCACCAAGTCAGCTGTGGAGTTGGTCTGTTTGATCATTACATAAAGTCATGTGAAATGGTGCTTAAAGTCAAATGAAATGGTGCTCTTGGACACCACTTCTTGGCTTTGCCAGAACTAATAACAAGTCAGTACCTAGTTTGGAGGTGAATTCCTTAAGTGGATGGAGGTGAAGTCCTTAAGTGGTAACACAAAAGGCCTTCAGCCACTAGGTAGCCTTTAGGGCCCTTAGAAATGGAATGCTCATACACTGTTGATCACCCAGCGAGTCAGGCAGAACAATGGGAAGTCGTACGCTCAAGACTTGAATCATGGATTCGAAAGACCTCTCCTAGACGCCAACAGCATCCGGAGTTCCCAGGAGGTCACCTATCTCAGTACTGACTAGCCCCACCGTTGCTAACCATGGATGTGAAAGATGTCTCCTAGATGCCAACAGCATCTGGTGTCTCAGGAGGTCACCTATCCAAGTATTGACCAGACTTAATTGTTACTAAACGTCCGAAGGACTAACCTGACCATCTTCCTAAACCAAACAATCCCTCAGAATGTCGAGGTGTCAGGACCAATTGTTGCTAACGACGACCCTTGTGACCAAACGTGTCTGTCATACATCCATCATCCCTGGAATGGGTCTGGTTGACTGCTGTGCTGAGTGTGCATTATCGACTGAGGAGATGAAAGGACACTGGCCCCCACCCCTTCTTGTCTATAGAGCTAATGTGGTACCATTCCTTAACATCACCATGGAATGCCTACCCTTGGATCCTGAGGCTTGAACAACTAAGATTCAGGATATTGAGGTGCAAACAGGTCAGGTTAAACTAGGTTTGGTTTAGGCTAGGCTAGGTTGGGTTACCTAACCTAATCCAACCTAGCCCTTTGAAGTGCAGTTGACTGCCTTCTGGTTGATGCCATGAGGCATGAAGTTCCAGGATAATGTTAGGTCAGGACAGGCTAGGATTAATTAGGCTAGGCTAGTTTAGGTTAAGTACCCAACCTAAACTCTTGAAGTGCAAGTGACTGCCTTCTGGTTGATGCCTTGAGGTATGAAGTATCTCTGGAGGGGAGTCATGTAACAACACTCCAAGGAGATACTTGTCATCTAACCATTGGGCTAAATCCTGTCTCATTTATCTGAGAGAGGAAGGGAAGGAATGGGGAGACCTCTGTCAAAAACCAGGACCCCTTCAATCTATCTGCACAGTGTGAATGGAGGAGAAACTGCCCATGAAGAACTGGCCTCCCCGGTGACAACAGGTGACCAAGCAGGCATTGCAACTGCTGAGCTGGTTGCCCTGCCGAGACAAGGACAACCTTGCTGCTGTATCTGTTAGCCTTGCAGATACTTATTCTTGCTTGGGTGAGAAATCGGACTTCTCTGGTACATGCAACTCTCAGGCTGTGACGAAATCCGAGAAGTTTGTCATGTCCTAAGAGATGCTTAAACATCAGGAGACGTACCCTGAATGAATGCGTCCTAGTCGAAGCCAGGATGAAGAGTAAAATGAAAACTTGGGGAGAGGTCGGAAGCATACAACAGACATAGGCATGGAGCCGTATGCTCTGAAGAGGTACGAAGTATCCCCAGAAATGAAGCAGAGGAACTTGCGGAAGGTCTGACGCTTTGATGGTTGCAAATATGGAGTATGTCGTTTCTGTCCTGAACCAAGGCTGTTAAGACGGGTCGGGGACTGAGTTCTAGGCCTAATTACCCTTCACCTTCTCTATGAGAGAGGGACGCTTGTAGAAATTGGGAACTGGATTGTACAATTTACACAACGTATTCATATAACCTTTAACCTCCTCGCAGAGGAAACTTCAACAAGCTGGAATGAACTTGTGGACATGGACTGGATGGTTAATTAGGAGTGATAGGAACCTAAAGGGAAGTTGATATCCTACTGAAGGACATCTACCCAGACTTCAGTCACTGAAAATGATCCTAAGTCTAATTGCACTCCCTACTGGCAGCCACACATGGGGAGGAAAACAAGTCTTAACATCTTATTCCACTTCTTCCCTTTCAGGAAAGGGAAGGAGTTTGAAAGGGACGACTTCCACGTTTCTGTGATCCCAAGGGACCAAAGAAAGGACCTCTCGAATCTATTGCAAAACTTGGTTGTATAATGGCCAGGGCTTTCAAGTGCCCTCTTGTAATCTGGTCCTTCAATTCTAATCTTGTGAACAAAGCCTGCACCCAAGTGGATGTAGGCTGCTTCACTCATATACTGGACCCATATCCATATCAAGCATTTTGATGATTGTCTAAGTTACAAGAGTCTGACCTATAAAAGGAGTATTCTTCAGAGTCTGACCTATAAAAGGAGTATCCTTCAGAATGACCATAAATAGTGACTTGGAAATTACCAAGGCCTTGGCATTATCATCAACACCATGTCGTATACACAGACTGGCTAAGCCCACACCAACTTCCACTACAGTTTGAGACATGTTCACAACACCTCAAAAGCTCATGCTAGCACATAATTACACTTATTCACTTAAAAATTATAGAAGCAATTATTAATTCACAGCACATTCAACCAGTAAATTTCTTGGAAATGGCTCAACATGATACTGAAAAGATTAGCATACCGCATAGTTCTTACAGTAAGATTCCACAAATCGATGTTCTTCAAAGCAAGGAGATTATCATCATGACTTTCCAATCTTTTTTAAAAAGTACTGTAATTTGATTTTAATGATGAACTATCATATTGTATATCAACTGTACATCACACTGCTGTATAGGCAGGTTTGACTGTAAAATAAAAAAAAAAGCTACAATTAAATAAGTTACATTTTACAATAAAAATAATGGTTTCATCAAGTTTTTGTAAGCCTTTGCTAATCACTACAAAATCACAACTAATAAAAAGCTATAACACGATCCTCCTACTGAAATACAAGTTTGGGATCTAACCTGTCAATAAACTCTGTTGAAACTCCAAAAGCTGTTGCCATATACTGTAGAGTGAGAGAGCGGTAAGACTCTAACAACTGCGTGTATGCAAGGATTCGCATTTCTCTGACATAGTATCTATAATGTGGTGCTAGCAGACGGTCATGACGAAGCTCCCCTTCTACCCATGCTGTAAAAATAATAAGTGAAAATTAACACTGGTATTAAAGTATATCCACAATTAGGACTGAAATCTCTATTGTTCTCCTCACAACATTCTTCTCCACTTACACAACTGCATAAAAAAGGTGACAAACAGAAAATGCCACATCAACAAACTAGGCAAATTTATCTTTAAAAAATAATTCTAATGGTATTTTCTGAGTGAAGGCACAATAGGGTATATAAATTTCTTATCAGCTTCCATAAAAATTACCAAAGAAGAATTACCAAAACTGTCACAACAAAAACAAGCAGAGATAACTCATACTTTTAGATACTAAAAAGGCATCTGATCAGAGTATACCCCCTAGGCATTACTAAAGGTTCTTTGCAGCGTCCCTTCAGCTACTAGCTGCAACCCCTTTCATTCCTTTTACTGTACCTCCATTCATATCTTTCTTCCATCTTGCTATCCACCTTCTTCTAACAAGTATTTCATAGTGCAACTGCAAGGTCTTCTTCCTGTTACACCTTTCAGATCTTTTTGCCATCAATTTCTGTTTCAGCTCTGAATGACCTCATAGGTTCCAGTGCTTGACCTTTGGCCTAAACTCTTATATGCCACTTAAGAGTAACAAAGCAAATAATTATATCGGTTGCAAAGGTAGAAGGTTCACTAGCTAGTGCTGTTACTCTACCATAACAATTTGCTGAGTGAAGAAAGTGGCAGGAGCATAAGAAAAACAGGAAATAAATATTGGTGTCCATTATGGATCAGTGCTGGGTCACTGATGTTTATCAACAGAAATGGAAGAGGATAAAACAGTGTGCAGGAGCTGTTTCAAGCAGGTGACCTAATGTTGAAACTTTAGGAAGAGATTAACAATGTTTGAAAGGTGGAAGAGTGGAATGGAGAAGAGAACTGAAAACTGATGTATAGTAAGCAAAAAGGTTATAGTGACTGGAAAGTAAGAAAAGGAAAAAGCTGCCATATGACTGATGTGGAAAAGGTGTGAGGAATTCTCTAATAAGCAACAGTCACAAGGTAGTCAGGATTAAGGGACGTACAGGGGGCCAATTTTGAAATTCTAAAGTTTTACTGCTCAAAAATACTTTCCAGAGGTTAAAGACAATTGTTCATCAATTTTATGGCCCAGTGAGCAACAAACTATCTCAAAATTTTTTTTATTTAATTCAGTTTAATTGTAAATTGTCTTCATTGAACTTTGGTTTTCTAACATTCGAATTTTACATGTTAGTTGAAAAATGGCAAGTGAAAATTTAAAGCAAATTCCTTTCACTTTAGGTCAGAGTACTAACACATGAGATTTTGTATGCCAGAAATGTACTACATGAGAAAATTGGGAAGAGAGAGTTAAGAACCCTCTTGTGGTATACTGGAAAATCTGAAGAGGGGTAGAACATTTCTATTACCATGGGGACACAGTGGACAGTGAAGCAGATGGTAAGAAAGAAAACTTTCTCTGACAACATATCTCTATTTGCATTTTTATTCTCAGATTCATCTGCTTTTTACCCTTCCTCTGCATTTACTGTCTTGTATAATTTCTTCTCCCCCAAGGATTTAAATACCGCTGAATGTCGCATGGGTAGAGACAGCAAGGATTTATGGTGGGTGCATATGTCTGTACTAATGTATACAGCAGAGACATGGACACAACAAAGAAAACGGATGTTCATATTCATGGAAGGACTATGGTGGGAAGACTGTATTACAAATAAGGAGCTGGCTGCGAGCTGTACATTATTTCTGGTGTATCTAAGAACACCTTTATTTTTTTTTTTTTTTTTTACATTTTCACTTAATGGAAATCAATTATAATATGAAAAGTATATCATACTAAAAAATTTTTGTCCCTTAATATCAATGTAAAGTATTTTTTATGATGCAAAACTAAAAAAGCAAAATACAGCATGAAAAGTAAGATGGATGCTAAAAATATTTCACTTACCAAGTTTCTGGAAGAAGGTATGGTACTGACATTCATACAGCGATAGAAGGTAAGTCCTAAGGTCTTCTGAAGAATGGAGAACTTCCTGGATCTCAGAGCCTTTCACAACTTTCGTTCGTAGATCATTACGAGGTAGTGCAATCATGCAAACCAAAACAGTGTATCCCACAAATCTGCAAAATATTTTGAAGATGGAATACCCACAACTGGCAAGTCTAAAAACATGGAAACATCTGAAAATCTGTTTCAATATTTCATAATAAACAAGACGATTGTTTTTATAATAGCCCCCAATGGAGACAAGCAGCGAGAATGCTCATTCAGTCACAAGCCTTTTGTTTTCTGTCTACTACTTCCTCATTCAGTCACAAGCCTTTTGTTTTCTGTCTACTACTTACATCATGGAATATCCGACTAACTTGCAGCTATGCCTAGCATTCACTTTGGATAAACTGGAATATATAGTGTCAATGTGAGGGTCTCACAACAGAGTGTTTTGTAAAATATTTAGTTTAGCAACACTAGAATGTTGATTAATTATAAACAAATCTTAATGTGAGGGGATACCAAAGGAGACAATGTGATAATTACATCATAATGTAGGGTAGTTTTAATGAAACAACTTCTAGAATTTCCTATGAATCACCCTTTTATGAAAGGCGAAAGTGCTTCTTTGGAGGAGTGGTAGAGCTTTCGACTGGCACGCTGTTGGCCCAGCATTCGACTCTCCGAGCCGCCAAAGAAGAATTAGAGGAATTTATTTCTGGTGATAGAAATTCATTTCTCGTCATAATGTGGTTCGGATTCCACAATAAGCTGTAGGTCCCGTTGCTAAGTAACCAGTAGGTTCTTAGCCACGTAAAAATAAGTCTAATCCTTCGGGCCAAACTTTATGAAAGGTGAAAACTGTATTAAAATACAGTGGGTGAAATGGGTGAAAAGTCAAACAAAAAGAAACGAAGCTGGGGACCAAAAGGACATTAATATGTGCTGCACAGGGTATATTACTATTAGAAAACTCCTTCAAAAATGACAAAAAAGTTTTTGATATCCACAGCCAACACAGTAGGCAAATAGTCTCGACTAGCGAATGAAGAGAAATCAATAGAAATAAGTGATCATTACAATAATTACAAAATAATTTGATGTAAATAAAGCTTTTTCCTTTCACTGAAGCCTTAATACCTTGTTAGACAGGAAACCTACAGCAGAATATTGAATTTGATTAAAGCAAAGCAGATCTGTCATTAGATGGAAGTATAAACAAAGGAATCCTTATGTCAAAGCAATATATTTCTTGAAACAAAATCAAGAAATTTTTTTTTATATCAAGGAAATCTGCTACCTTTTACTAAAGCTAAACGGCGACAAAGGTGACAAATTTTTACTCAGTTATCTTCTTGGTAAATGGTAAAAGATACTGAAGAATGACTGATAATAACAAATTAAAACAGATCAAGCCAAATGTTGAAACATGGAAGTCGTCACATCAAAAAGAATGCTTTTCACTTGTCTTAGAATTGGTCACTCATTTGACCCATGGATATCTGATGAACAATCCACATGATTACATTTCTAAATGTACAAAATACAGTAACACTAAACAATTAAAGATTTTTTTTATGTAAATGTCCAAAATATAACTGACAATGAATGTCAATTTTAGAAATATATCATTTAAAGAAATTTTGTCAGATCTCCATTACTTTTAATTAACCTAATTAAAATAATTTTAAAGAGCTACAATTTAAGACAAAATCTAAACTTTATAATAAATAAACAAAAACCTTGGGTCCAGCCATGTGAGAGCTACATTAATGACCTAAGTAGTCTCATTAAATACTTAACAATAAAAATTACCAACAAGCTACTGTAAATGTTGACTGTCCTAATGGATAGGGTGAAATGAGATTATGATGGCAGCCAGCAGAATCAGCACTTATTGGTCCAATTATGAATGCCTCTGTGCATCTGTGTCATCACATCCCTCAGATAAAATGAAGTAATGTTTTCCTTTTGCTATAATTACATACTTATCTTTGGTGCATCCACTGGCCATCAATGAAAACTTTCCCAAAAGCTAGTCATATCCGTCACTAACTGCTCGATATTCATACCTGATGATTAAAATAAAAGGACTAAAATGAATGGAACTATATTTCCATTATAACACAATACTGTACCACAATCCTTACCTGGTATAATCCATCAGTTCGTATGATGTGAATGTGCTTATAGTATCTAAGAATAAACTGGCTGCTTTCTTGAAATCTCTCACTGCCATGGAGTAAACTCCCTCGTAAACTTTCAAGCGATTTCGACGATCCCAGTCTCCTCCTTCTTCTATAAGACTGTTTCAAAATAGTTTGAAAATAAATGTGTTAAAAAATATAAAAATAATGAGACTAAATCAATACACCACTACATACATATGCTCTAATATGTTAACAGTTTCAAACTTACCTTTTAGCTTTTTCCAAGTTACGAGTGATTAGAGAGTGGTCCAAGTAAAACAACCCCAGCCGAATATTGTGAAAAACAAGATCTAAACGCTGGCCAAGGGAAACAGTTTTGTCATATGTTTTTGCAAAAGCTTTGACGGCTTCCTCCTGTAATTAAAATTAACAAATTCATTTACTACATGCCTTTCACATGTATGCACAGCTTATTCAAAATTATTATTAGTTAACCATACTTCCATTTAAGTTGTTAAAATGCACAGGGCTGGCTTGAATGGTTCAGTCTTAGAAACCCTAAGGAATCTTAAATAATTTAAGATCTAACTGAGAAATGGCTCTCAAAGACAGTAAAAGAATAGTAATTTTATTAACTAAGAGAGAACCATCTGTACATAATTTGGTGCACACAGGTCTGGAGATCAATGATGAAAAAATGGGTAGGGCAGAGATCAAGTTACTGTGGGACAACAATCAGTAAAGGGAAGGGAAATGAATGGTTGTGTAAGCTATATCAGAAATAAAGCAGCTAGATACTAAACTTAGTTTGCAAAGAAGAGTGACATTGTAATCAGCAAGTCTTGGTAACAAGGTCTTATCAAACTCACAGATTTCATTCACCAAACAATGATGAACTATTCTTTTGATATATGCAAAGATATGCATTTTTCTCATTACAATAACATTATTAATCATATGAACAGCAATATACAAAACTTAAGAGAAATATAATACACAAAAAAGAAAATTCCGTTCAAAAAGAACTTAAAACTTGAAAAATTAACTCTTCACAAGTAGAGTCAAGGATGATAAATTTTTAATGTAAAAATTCAACATAAATACTTACCCAAAATTTGCACTTGAAATTACAAGAAATATAAATTTCTAAAAGTAATTTGTATTTTTCCTAAGTATACAAACTAAAACCTTTTATGTAGGAGTATTTCTCACAGCAAGCAGGAAAATGCCATTGAAACTTGGTAACAATGTACAGTAGTTAACTGGTGGTCGGGGCGGTTAGTGGGGGGAATCCCCACTCACTTGCCATCACCAAACACCTTCTTCTTTGGCATCTGGGATGAAGTGAGGTTGTTGTGGTGGAATTAAGAGGCTCTGGTATGTATATTTATGAAAAATACAAATTACTAAAAAAAATTAATTTTTTCCTCAAGAAATACAAACCATCATCTTTCATCACCTTTTATAAATAAGACACTCCTTACAAGGAAGGTTGCCTCTCAACTTACTGGGAAGCTGAATCTCCACCTAGAAGTCCTGTAACCTCCTATTTGGTCTGGCATAGGGATGACAGAACAATATGCCCTAAACTGAGTGACATGTTTCTGAGATCTTGCACGAAAAGGAAACCATAAACAGATTAAAGAGCGACTCTATGAAGGACCCTATGCGGGGTGATAAGTTAGTAGGCAGCTAAAATGATATTTTAATGATAAAATAAGGTTTGTTCATACTTACCTGGCAGATATATATATAGCTGTATTTCTCCGAAATCCGACAGAATTTCAAAACTCGCGGCACACGCAGTGTGGCCAGGTGGTTAGTACTCATTCCCGCCGCTGGGAGGCGGGAATCGGGAACCATTCCCATTTTCTATTCAGATTTTCTAGTGCCACTGTCTCAAGAGGGGAGGCGGGAGGGCACTAAAGTATATATATCTGCCAGGTAAGTATGAACAAACCTTATTTTATCATTAAAATATCATTTTGTTCATGACACTTACCTGCCAGATATATATATAGCTGAATCCCACCGTAGGAGGTGGGAAGAGACAGAATAGGATTTAGGAAACAAATAAATGTAGGCGAATGACGCCTTGGTTCCTTACCTGTTAGCATAGCTGACTTCGAGGTTATCTGTTACCCAAGCCTGCTTCTGCTTATCCAGAGTCTCCAGCAAGGTAGGGACCTATAAAGCTGAGAGATCCAGATGACCTGTCCAAGGGGGCGTGACCACAATAGGACTAGATCATGTTACCATACAGAGAGGGAGAAGGAGCAACGACCAACCACCTGACCGCCCCTATCTAAGGTAAAAAACCTAGCATAGGCTAAAAAATTGGGACGTCCACCTCAATGGCCACCCAACAACCAGAAATAAACAACAACAAGATTAAAAAATACTACCTAACCCCTAAAGGATAGGATGAGTATTGCCTTCTTCTCCCAACATTGTGTCTGCGGAAACGTACGGTCCCAGCGAAGAGCAGTCTTCAAATGTCGTCTTCACATCCCCGCAAGTAATCGGCTTAACACTGAATTACTTCTCCAGAAGGTAGCACCAAGAATATCATTCAGAGACATATTCTTTTGGAAAGCCATCGAAGTCGCGATAGCTCTAACTTCATGAGCTTTTACTTTCAGAAGTCTCATGTCACCTTCTAGGCAGGAGGAATGAGCCTCTCGAATAGTACTTCTTAAAAAGAATGCTAAGGCATTCTTGGACATGGGAAGATCAGGTCTCTTCACCGAACACCACAGATTGTCCGATGAGCCTCTAGTTTTCTTGGTCTTGGCTAAGTAGAACTTAAGAGCCCTGACAGGACACAAGACTCTTTCTGACTCTTGCCCAAGTATTTCCGTCAAACCTTTGATTTCAAAAGATTTGGGCCAAGGGTTTGAAGGATTTTCGTTCTTGGCTAAGAACAAAGGATTTAGGGAGCATACAGCATTAGGACCCCTAAAGCCAATATGTTTGCTAATAGCCTGCACTTCACTAATCCTCTTAGCTGTCGCCAGAGCCGTTAGGAAGACAGCTTTCCTCATCACGTTCTTGAGGGAAGCCGAAGACAGAGGTTCAAAAGTACTAGACATAAGAAACTTCAGGACAACATCCAGATTCCAAGAAGGTGTCCTGAGTTGAGGAATTTTGACAGTCTCGAAGGATCTCAGTAGATCGTGAAGATCCTTGTTATCGCACAAGTTCAGGCCTCTGTGCCTAAAAACTGCCGATAACATACTTCTATAACCCTTAATAGTCGAGACTGCCAGTTTATTCTTATGCCTAAGATAAAAAAGGAAGTCAGCTATTTGTGGTACAGAGGTCGTGGTCGAGGAAACTCCTTTACTCCTGCACCATCTTCTAAAAACAGACCACTTGTACTGGTAGACCGCATTCGAAGAAGGTCTCCTGGCATTGGCGATGGCCTTTGCCACAGCTCTCGAAAAGCCTCTTGCTCTGGCCAACTTTGAGATAGTCTGAACGCAGTCAGACTCAGAGCGGAGAGGTTTTGGTGGAACCTTTCGAAATGCGGCTGCTTGAGAAGGTCCACCCTCAATGGAAGCGTTCTTGGAAAGTCCACTAGGAAGGACAGGGTCTCTGGGAACCAATCCGCTGCTGGCCAGAAGGGGGCTATTAGAGTCATCCTTGCTCCTTCTGACGTTGCAAACTTCCTTATCACTTCTCCCAGGATCTTGAAGGGAGGGAAAGCGTAAAGGTCGAGGCCTTTCCAGTCCCAGAGGAGGGCGTCTATGGCTAACGCTCCTGGGTCTAGGACAGGAGAGCAATAAAGGGGGAGTCTTGCCGTCCTGGACGTGGCAAAGAGGTCCACTAGAGGACGTCCCCAAATTCTCCACAACTCTAAACATACCTCCTTGTGAAGAGTCCACTCGGTCGGTAGCAGCTGATTTTGCCGACTGAGAAGGTCTGCTCGGATATTCTCCACTCCCGCAATGAACCTCGTGAGAATAGTGACCCTTCGAGCATGAGTCCAGAGCAGGATCTCCCTCGCAAGGATGAACAGGGAACGAGATCGAGTACCCCCCTGTTTTTTGAGGTACGCTAGAGCTGTGGTATTGTCCGAATTGACTTGGACAATTCTGCCTGCAACTTGGGCTTCGAAGAATTGAAGAGCCAGAAAGATAGTGCCCAATTCCTTGAGATTTATGTGCCAGGACACCTGTTCCCCTCTCCAGGTGCCTGACACTTCCTCCCCTCCTAGTGTTGCTCCCCATCCTTCCCTGGACGCGTCGGAAAACAACACTAGGTCGGGGCTCTGAAGGCGAAGAGAAACCCCTTCTGCAAGCTTCAAGGGGTCGAACCACCACTTCAGATGATCCTTGACAAAAGGAGATATCGTCAAAATCTCTTCCAGATTCTCCTTTTCCCTCCAGTTCTCCGCCAAGAAAAACTGGAGTGGTCTGAGATGGAGCCTCCCAGGAAACAAACTTCTCCAGCGAGGAAATGGTCCCCAGCAAACTCATCCATTCCCTCACCGAGCATGTTTCTTTCCCTAGAAAGGACGAAACTTTGCTTAAGCAAAGCCGTTGCCGTTCGGGATGGAAAAGCTCGAAAAGCCACTGAATCCATCTGAATCCCCAGATAGACGATGGACTGCGTCGGGATCAGATGGGACTTTTCTTGGTTCACAAGAAGTCCCAGGGACTTCGTCAAATTCAGCGTGAAAGTCAGGTCCTCCAGACACTTCTCCCGAGAAGAGGCTCGTATGAGCCAGTCGTCTAGGTAGAATGACACCCGAACACCCGCCAGGTGAAGCCACCTCGCAACGTTTTTCATGATCACCGTGAAGATCATGGGAGCGGTGCACAAACCGAAGCAGAGAGCTCTGAACTGGAAGACTCGTCCCCCCAGCACAAATCTCAGGTACTTCCTTGATTGAGGATGAATGGGAACATGGAAGTACGCATCCTGTAAGTCCAGAGAGACCATCCAGTCCCCTGGTCTTAAAGCCCCTAGAACCGACTGGGGCGTTTCCATCTTGAATCTGTCCTTCGAAATAAAACGATTCAAGACGCTTACATCTAGGACCGGTCTCCACTCTCCCGACTGTTTCGGGACTAAGAAAAGCCTGTTGTAGAACCCCGGAGAATCCAACTTCAGAACTTGTTCCACGGCTCTCTTCTCTAACAACTGCTCCAGGAGGTCCAAAAGAATCTGTTGCTTCTCTCGGTGGTAAGACGGCGACAGATCCCTGGGCGACATGCAAAGGGGTGGAAACATGAGAAAGGGGATCTTGTAACCTTTCTCTATGACAGTTAGTGACCATCGTCCGCCCCTTTTGTTCTCCAGGCTCCCCATAAAATAAAAAAGCCTGGCTCCTACAGGTGTCTGGAGGTGAAAGAAGTCACTTTTTCCCCTAGGTTTTAGGGGCCGCTCCTCTGGTGAAACCTCTTCCTCGTGGAGACGATCTAGAGGAAGAAGTTCCTCCATTGAAAGGGCTTCTTCTTCCTGGAGGACAAAACTGAAGCAGAAGAAGAAGAAGAAGGAGCTGGAGGACGTCTAGAAGAATGAGCCAACAGATCTTGCGTGGCCTTCTCCTTAAGACTTTGGAAATGTCCCGAATCAAGGACTGGGGGAACAGATGGTTGGACAAAGGAGCGAACAATAATTCTGCCCTTTGCGAAGGAGAGACAGACTTAGCAGTGAAGTCACAAAACAAGGCCCTCTTCTTTAAGAGGCCCGTACCAAAGTGAGACGCCAGTTCTTCAGATCCATCCCTAACTGCCTTGTCCATACAGTTAAGGACACTAGAGAGCTCCCCCAAGGTAATAGAGTCCGAGCTTCGTAGCTTAAGATCTAAGGCTCCCAAGCACCAGTCCAAAAAATTAAACACCTCCATGGTGCGGAAGAGACCTTTGAGATGATGGTCAGTCTCTGACAAGGTCCAAGAAACCTTAGCAGTAGGCAGATGAGACCTTCTGGAAGCGTCGACAAGACTGGTAAAATCCCCTTGAGAAGAGGAAGGAACTCTAGGGCTGAGATCTTCTCCCGTCTCATACCACATACCAGCCTTGCCTGAAAGCTTAGACGGAGGCACAGCGAAAGAGGTCTTGCCATGGGACTTCCGTTCCTCCATCCACACGTTGACTTTCTTGAAAGCCCTCTTGGTCGCCAACGAAGAAGTCATCTTCAAAAACCCCGGCGCTCTCCTAGCTTTGGAAGAAGCTAGCTGAGAAGGAGGAGAGAGAGGAGCCGAAGGTTTAAACTTGTCCCCGAACAAGTCTTTAAGCAAGCCGGTTAAAACTTGATAATCAGAAGAAGAGGAAGCAGACGAGAGCTCGACTTCAGCAGGATCCGAATCGGCAGACACCTCTCCCGCCACAGCCGGAGAAGCAACCGAGTCACCCAACACTTTAGGGGAACGAAGGCCTTGAGGTCCAATACGAAGAAGGGATCTTCTTTTCTCAGATGAAACGGAATGCTCCGTAACGTCCTGAAGAGCAACCGAAGGAACGCCCTGAGGAGCGCCCTGGAGAGCGTCCTGAAGAGCGTCGTCACAGGCGCCACGCCAAAAAAACCGGAAGAGCGCCCTGTCGGCGCCCAGTACAGAAGGCGTCCTGAAGAGCGGCTACCGGCGTCACGGGAAGAAGCTCGCGGCGTCCTGTTGACGAAGCGTCACGACGAGGAGCAAGAGAGCTAACAGGGCGACAAAGCGCGGCGACACAGGAGAAGGAGACGACGAAAGCGGAGCAGGAGAAGGAGACTTCCTTGATCTCTTGACAGGCAAAGTCAAGTCCTTGCGACGACGAGGAGCAGAGTCCTTCTCTGCAATAAGAGGAGACAACTGTCGCTGCATCTCCAACAAAATCTTCTTAGAAGGAGAAGAATCATGTCTGGGAGGAGAGACAATCCTATGGGAAGACGATGGGCGAGGGGACGCCTTCTTCTTCCTCACAGGAGCAAGAAAAGTTCTCTCCTTAGAGCGGCTGGGGCGCTCCGAAACATCATCAGACGAAATCCTAGACTTCTTCTGCGGTGGAAAAGCTTCAAAATAACTAGCCGGCGAAGAAGACTGGACGAGAAGTGTCCTCTTGAACACAGCTCCTCTTGAGAGGACGAGTCCTTACGAGAATTCCACCCCTTGCGCGGGAGGGCGCCTCGGAGGGCGAAAAGCAGTCCTGAGAATGCGGCGCGGCACGATCTCTGGCAGCCTGGGAAGCGACAACAGGACCTGCCGAAGGGACGTCAGATCGGTGGGAAGCCCCCGTAACCTTCTTGCGGCTTTCGACATGCCTTCTCCCTGAGTCCTGGGAGTCTGACAGCGGTCCAGGCCTAGAAGCATTATGGGGCCGATCTGACGCCCCCTCCACAACACTGGGGAGCACTACACTTCACAGCACTTTGGAGAGATGTCACTTTGTCCTCGAGCGCACGGATAGAACTCATGATCTGCGCCAGGGCCAACCCTCCACAGACACAATATCAGGGCCCGAAGGCAAAACCACAGGGACAGGTGCAACATCAACTACGTTAGGATTATCAGGAGAGGAAATAACCTGACTCTTGCACACACTCCTGGAGGAAGACCTCCTAACCCTGTCACGCTCCAACTTGCGAACATACGAATCGTAAGACTTCCAGCTCGCATCCGATAAAGGTTCACACTCCTTACATCGATCATCTATAAGACAAACATGCCCCCTACACCTCAAACAAACCGAGTGAGGGTCTACGAAGCTTTGGTAGCCTCACCTTACAATCACTCATACAACATACACGGAAACTAGCAGAACTAGAACCAGACATAGTTAAAAAGAGAGGTCATAAGCAAAATCCACAACAGTCCAGAAAAAGCGTGTGCCAATCCACAGTCCAAGAATCAAAACCAAAAGTCAAGAGAATACTTAAGTGGGAATAAGCAAGTTAACGAAATCCAGAGGCGGAGGTACTGTAACAGATG
Source organism: Macrobrachium rosenbergii (assembly GCF_040412425.1). NCBI lineage: Eukaryota > Metazoa > Arthropoda > Malacostraca > Decapoda > Palaemonidae > Macrobrachium > Macrobrachium rosenbergii. The sequence goes on along the minus strand of NC_089759.1, from coordinate 11,412,728 downwards.
TTAACAGTACCGGCGACAGAAAAATCTGAATAGAAAATGGGAATGGTTCCCGATTCCCGCCTCCCAGCGGCGGAATGAGTACTAACCACCTGGCCACACTGCGTGTGCATGAGTTTTGAAATTCTGTCGGATTTCGGAGAAATACAGCTATATATATATCTGGCAGGTAAGTGTCATGAACAAATCTAGCCAATACTAATAAGGGATGCACATTAAATAGCCACCTGCATCTGCATCCTGTCCAGCAAGTACTCAATAAGAGCTGATGCCCCACAGAGGGAGGAAGAGAAACCAAGTCACTCTACAATTCAACCCTAGCCTCATGCCCTCTAATAATCTTAAGAAAGATAGTTTTCTGTTGAAAAGGCTTGACTGACCACATAATCCTGCTTAGCAGCCAGTAAAGTTGTCCAGGGACTTAAGGGCAAAATCCCTCAAATACAATGAGATGATGCCTATGACACCTGCCCTAATTGCCTGTGCTACTGAAAAGTTACTCCAAATGCCAGAAAACAATCCACATCCCTGATTTCATGAGAGCTTGCCCAAACAATATGACAGTTTAATTCTTGTTTGAATATGTCATGAAGCCAGAAAGAATGAATGTTCTTGGACACTTTCTCCTTGTGCCTATGGTACTAATACTAACAGAGGAAGCAACCGTCTGGCCTGAGACGTCAGGTCCTTCTTATGTAGCAACTATGGCTCACACCTGCCACAGAGGCCTCTTGTCAGAACCACCAAAAAAAGGTCCCAAATGGAGGAAATCAAAAGCTCTCACACCTGTCAAGCAACGACTGGTTCTGGGTTTTTGCCACAAACCAAGAAAATGAAGAGAGAGAGATTCCCAACCCTCTAAGTGCTGGACAATAAGACAGGCCAAGTAGCCGACTTATGGTGGGGGTTCTGTTCCAGTGGTGCACAGTATGTCGATTTCCACTATGGCGCTATAACTAGATACCCATTCTTGTTATAAGCGCCATTAACGGCGCTGTAACTTGGACACCTATTCTTGATAAATGTATTTGAAAAAGAGCCACAAGATCAGAATGCCTTAAGTTGGTGCCGCCGTAACTCGGGGGTGCCTGTACAGGCAGTCCCCGGTTAATGGCAGGTTCGGTTAACAGCAATCCGGTTTTATGGCGCTTGTCTAGCGACGAAAATCGGCAATTTTCGGCGCTGAAAATCACCAATTTCCGCTTATCGGTGCCGATACATACCTAACAGAGGTGCCGATAACTGAAAATCGCCAATTTTTGGTTAGCGGCGATTTTCAGTTATCATCACCCTCGGAAACGGAACCCCGCCGATAACCGGGGACTGCCTGTACATGGAATATGTTTCATCAAACCTAAGGCTATCAGGAGGATGGCACTGACTGTGAGATCTCAGCCTAAGGCATTCCTCAAGGGCTCAAAAGGCAATTGAGTTTGGCTGCAGAGTAAAAAAGCCATATCCTGTTCTAAAGGCTGAAACACCCCTTGGGAGGGGGCAAGACTGCTTGAAACTCCTAACAAGCATTGACATCTCAACCAAATCTGAGAGGAATATAACCTTCAATCTGAAGGGCTGGATCTAAGCTGAGGGATAGCCTTTCACCCAAAGAAGAATGAGAGCAGCTTGTCTCAACGAAGAAAGACGACAAAGTCCAATGGACAGAAATTCTGACCAGAGAGAGACCTGTTCTTTGACATAACTCACAAAAGATGGCCTACTTTCCCTGGTTGGGAGAAAGAGACAGGGAATCTCCATGAAAGCCTACCAAAAGAGGCAGCAGGACAGGAAACCAGAAGCTACTATGATCATTCTGACTACCAAGATGATCAACGCATGGCTGATCACTTGGTGAAACAGACTGAATGCAGGAAAGGAGTAAACATCCAACTACCAAGTACTGGAAGGAAACCTGGGTGACTGGACAAGGATCTGGCACTAAAGAGCAGAACACTGAGAGCTTCCTGTTTAGTAAAATGACAAACAGGTCCACCACTAGCATTTCTCACAGCTCAAACAGCCTTTCCCCGGGCAAAGATATGAGGATCACTCTACCCATATTACCTGCCCTTAGTAGCTCAGATGGTCTGACAAAACACTACTTGGTCCTGAAATGTACCTGGCTGAAAGCTTGACGGCATCGCAAACAGCTCACTTGTGCATCCCCTTTGCCAACTGCCAGTGGTTAAAGGAAACAAGTCCACACCCCCTTTTGTTCATATTTTGACCTCAAGCTGAACTACTCCAGTCCCTTTGGTTTATTCCTATCTTGCAATGCAACTTCTTTTACTTCACTTTCTCCATTCTCCTTCCCTCATTTAAGAATAAATCATTTAGACCAACCCTTGAGGCTAGAAGTGAGATCCAATGGTCTGACTCCATATATTATGTGGAGTGTTCAACACACTTTGATGATCCCAGCCCCTAGTGCATAAAAAAAAAATTAAAAAACACTGAAAAATTATCTCTGCACAGATTAAAATGCTATTCTTAATGTGCTGCTAATCACCCTAACCTTCTAATCAGAACCTACAGGTAAACCCTACTGACCATAAGTACTGTATACCTTAGCTTAACCAGACCAATGAGCTGATTAACAACTATCCTAAGACTGGCCCGAAGGATTAGATTTTATTTTACGTGGCTTAGAACCAATTGGTTACCTAGCAACAGGACCTACAGCTTATTGTGGAATCCGAACCACATTACAATGAGAAATGAATTTCCATCACCAGAAATAAATTCCTCTAATTCTTCACTGGCTGGTCGGAGACTCCAACGTGGGTCAGCAAAGTGCTAGCCGAGAACGGTACCGACCCGTCCAACGAGGAACTCCTACTGACTATAGTTTCTACCAGCTACAATAATCTCAAACAAGAATAATTTGCATCAGTATAGAACAAGACGTATGCAAAAATAAACTGAATGGAAGTATCAGGAAGGAAATTTTCCCTAATCATGCTTAAAACATTAATAAGTAATACACATTACCTTGTCTCCAATACGAGAGAGGTATTCTGCCTTGTTAAGATTTGCTTCTCTAATCTCTGTTTCACCCATTGATGTCTCGGCTTCTTCAATGGCTTCATTCATCTTCTTGAGCTCAGCTTCATTTTCCTTCTTCATTTTGTCTAATAAGGCACTGTCTAACTGCCAGCCAAGGTCCCGACAGCACTCTTCATAAAAGGGTGCCATATCTGAAAAGTTGCAAAATGGGTTTTTGTGAAACTTGTATCACAAACAAAGCAAAATAGAATGACCACAAATATATACTAAAAAATTGTATAGTTTATAATTATAAGTGATGTGGTGTATACTGACTGAGTAGGCCTATACAATTAAAATACAATCATGCACAAGTTGGCCTCTTCAATACACAGTAGAAAGAAACAAACCCACAAAATCATAAAAAATAAAAAGTCAGTAAATACAAACTCTTACGTGGCACAACACATGAAATTCAAACTTGGACCTCATGCTGCTTGAGGAAATAAGAGTACCTAGTATCAAAAAACTGTAAGAAGGCCTACTAAACCTGAGAGTAAGGTATTCCAAAGACAATAATCAGAATTTGGAAGTGTTCATGCATCAGGCAATACTTATTTGACGGTGAACTGCTACTTGGGTAGACCAGAGGTGAAAGTAGCTTTCAGTCCACTTATTAAAATGGAGATATTCAAAGTTTGTTAAATGCACTAAACACAGCCATATCTGTGGTGCCTCTAGGAGTATCTTCAAGTACCCTGACAAATATTTGTCTTTCCACTGGTTTTGCACTATATTTGTGCAGGAAGATATTTCACTCCTTATAACAAAATTAATGGTTCCAATGTAAAGAACATGCTACTTGGTAGCATCTGTGTGCTTACAGACTGGGAAACGGGCAAGGTGAGTGGCAAAGCAGCTGGCACTCCACCTGCAACTGCTGGTCCAGCCCAAAATTTACTAATAAAAACAATAAATGACAACCTCCAGAAGGAGCATAGCTCAGGTACTTTACATGCAGGGCAAACCTAATATCATGCACTATTCTACTAACTGATAAAATTAATTTTGAATTTGACAGATAATGACAGACTGCTTACATTACAGGAATGAATGAAGCATGAAATTTAGGCTAAATGCCAAGCAATAAGGCACTTCCAGCCATTCAGTATTTAGACAGTGAAAAAAAGGAGTTACAGTAATTAGACAGCAAAATAAAAGATAAAGAAAATAAATGTGACAAAGTACATGGATCTAAAGTTGAAATCGGAAGAAAACCCCACAGCTACACTAAGATAGAGGTTGGACACCAAGATAGAAATAAGGAAGTGGCAATAGAGATATAAGTAAAGGGCTAAAAAACAGGTGCAGCTAGAGGCTGCAATGATGCTACAAATACCGTTTTGTAGTGCAACCTGAGAGGTCCCTATCACCAAAAATTATGATCTTTAACGCCACAGTGCGAAAGACAATGTAGTAGTGGCATTAGCTGACATAACTGTTAGAGTGAAATCCTGATGTATAAAAAAGACAAGTCTGTCATACAAGAATCTAATACTTCAGGTGGAATTGTGAACACCATTCTAACAAGTGACCCTGAATTTCAAAAATCTATTCATGACAATGGTAATAAAGTATGAAGTTATGTTAAAATAAAGTATGCATGAAATGTACATTATGTGCTAACCCACTTTTACTGCCAGGGAAATGGTCATAATGAGAAGGAAAGTATGGTACTAAAAAAATGGAGTTTGTGGTAATAACAAGACTGTGCTTCAGATTTTGTCAATTGAGAGTGCAGACATGATGCTGAACATTTTTTTTGGATGCAGAAATAATATTTAGTGAAATCATCAATAAAGATCACGGATACAAATGTTAACGTCTCAAATACTGCCAATTTGGAACAGAACACTGAAAATTAAGGCTGATAGGCTAAATGAGAAGTCTTTTGATATTAATATTTTGTGTAATTACGGTAACTTAAGTTACGCAATATGGAACATGCAGCACTATTCTGTGATATATTACAAATGTGTGTATGTGAAAATAAAAGTGAGAAGTTCTGCAAAAAAACCTTTGGCAAAGATGTGATTTGATATACAAACCTAAACAAAAGAGTTGAGACAATAATTGTCTAGCAGATTGTGAGCAAATGATTAACAGTCCTAACTGAAATATTGGATATTTTACCTACAAAACCCTTTACTATATATATCAACAATTTTGGTAATTGCACCCTTTTCCATTTGTATCATACCAATGTTTATCAGACATAAAGTCTTGACAATGATACATGTCCAATAGCCTTGTAAATTTGTCCAATAGCCTAGTGAAAATTCACATCTTTTAAAATGTTCCTTTACTTTATTCCTATTTGCATCACAACTGCACATGTGCTATAGTGGTATAATACTTCTGGAAGTTTCTTTCCAGCTTTAAGAAGCAATCTATCTTTTGTTGAATGTAAATAGGTGTGAATCATTCTACTCAAAGCTGAAATGATGTATATATTGATCTTCCAGACAGTTTACATTATTTTGATAAACAGGCCTTGAAAAGGATCCATGAAAAACTATAGCTTTGGGATTATACTGGGTTGTAGGGGGAAGGGCGGGGAGGTTGGGTTGGAGTACTGATTTTTTCACCTCTCTCTCTCTCCCTCCCTCCCTCATTCACCACCAACCCCTCACCAGGCTACTGCCCGATTTTGCCTGCTATAAGCATAAGGGTGCCAAGCTATAGTCTATAGTTGTATTCTAAAAGGCTACTTGGCTAGTCTAATATAGACTAAAAACTTGCAAGAGAAAGACTGCATACAACAGAAACTCAAAAAAGGCTATACGAAAACTAATATGTTAAAACGGATAAAAAAAACCAGTTGTTAGCCTACAGGTCTACTAGCCTAGGTAGGATACTAGGTTAGACAAGGTGTGGTAACTTGACTTTTGACAAATGACAATAGAGGTTAACACGATACCAGCAAACCGAACACCGTAACTTCCTATGGAATAACCTAATTCATTTACATAATCCTGGTGTACATGCAAGAAGTAAAAAGCTCAAAATGACACCATGAAGAGACTAGCCCTAGGTTGAGGAAAGCCCATACATAAGTCATAGGCTAGCCAGCCTACTTACTGTCTTTCTCGATGGCCTGTAGAAGCTCTTCTTTCTTCTTGGTATCATTTTTGAAATCATTCAGTGTTAAACTGAATTTGAGTTGGGCTAGATGGAGATCGGGGTTTTTCTCCAAGCCCTGCTCTTCTAAATTTTCTGTCGGCATTTCCGTAACTTTCTTCTGTACACAAAAGGTTCACAATGACTTTACTCAATAACAGCTTTAGTGTCAAGCGTCGACTACTTCATTTCACGATGTCCACACATTGGAGTATTGCTTCTCATAATGAGTCTCTTGCAAGCCGGAATGACATTCATGTTGACCATCTGTACTACCGTGTTTATATATATACCTTATATATATACAGTATGTATATATATTTATATATATATATATATATCATAATCCTAGTGCAGCAAAAGGAGTCACAAGTGGCCTACCATTACATTTTCATGAAAATGGAAAATGGCGCTTTCCCAGCGACATACAAAATAATTCATTTGCTTCAGATTGTATTATGCATTTAGATGGTGGCAGCTCTATGTTACTTTTCATACAGCAAGTCACTACAGGACAGCAAGGAGATTTGATGCAATATATGAAGAAATTGTAAAATGTCATTTGCTGTATACAAATTACAAGGCATTTTTACATAGCTTGGCATAAAGGGAAGAAGCGTGAAGGTTACGTTTCTTGGACTTTCTTGAGTATTTCACTTGCATATCATGTCATATTTTTTTTACGAAAATGTAGCCAGAGACCAAGCATCAATTGCATGTTACATGTACTTCAATCAGTTTGACATGAAGCTTTGTAAACTCAAGGTTTTCACAATATTTTTGTTCACTGTTAAATTTTGGAAATTAAATTTCTATCCCCAAAACCATTTATACACATTATGATGATAAAGTCAATCTTCCGATTAAATCCATCAGCTGTATGGCAACACGGGCCCTTGTCTTACGACAGCCTGTGGGTAGCCTATAGTAAAAAGTGAAAAGGCCAGGGAGATCAGGTGCGGATCTCCACATTCTGACCAAGCAATAAGGGCTGCCAGCGAGCCAGGAAGCTTCTCAGGTAATCTGTGTCTTTGACATACTGGATCTGGAAAGAGTGTGGAGTTGGTAATCAGTTCCGAATGATTTTCCATGAGAGTCTGACGAGGGCATTTAAAGATGGAGCTACAAGCTTCCTTCAAGTCCTTTTGAGATACCTCAAGAGCATACCTCAAGTGCAAAAAGTAAACATAGAAAGCTTCCCCTTTGGATAGATTTTTATTAGAAAAAGCCTTGTGAAACTGAACAAACCTGTACGAAAAATTTATGTATAGATTATCTGATGTGAACAGGCTCGTCAATTAACGAAATAAATAAGTAAATGTAACTCTTTTGGTATGACTTATGTCTCTTGTCTCGTAAACACCGAAGTAAACGTGTTGATGTGGCAGTTAACTTACAGAGAATTGAAAGCCGCGAGGAAAAAACAAATGGTATGTACTAAGTAGAACTATTAGGTCCCGTGTTACGAATGGATAACCTCAAATGCATCACAAATGAACACAACTTTATTTCTGCTAATCTCTCGAAATGCAGATCAAAGATGCTATTCTTATCTTTTCTTCTATTTTAGAATTTCTTCAAACCAAAGAAGTTTTAGGAAAGAACTGAAAAAATGCATGCTGCTTAAGGGTGAATTTAAAGGAAAAGTACAGTAGTTACTTTCCACTGTTCAGCGCACGCCATAGCTTGTACTGAGAAACCCTACTGAATATTAAGTTTGAGCTGAATCATGCACTTTTGAGTGCTCGTTTGGCACTGAACATCTGGTAGATAATAACTACTTATCGAAGAGAGGTGGCAGAGAAAAACAAAAAAGAATGGCGTGGGGCACAAAAAGAGAAACTGCAAAGAGAGATAAATCAACTGCAAAGTAGAAAGAATTCCATTTAAATTTAAGTGCAGGGTCATAAGCCATGAAAATGATCTTTAAAAAAACTGCCGTGGTTATTAATTTAAAGAAAATAAAATACATATACAAGCAGTGTTGACTAAATGAAAGATGAAGAGGATAATTATATATATATATATATATATATATATATATATATATATATATATATATATATATATAATCTAATATATTATATATATATATATATATATATATATATATATATATATATATATATATATATATATATATATATATATATTGCTAAAAGGACCTCATTCAAACTGGATGGTATCTAATGGAGTTATGTGATAAAGTTATATATATATATATATATATATATATATATATATATATATATATATATATATAGCCTACATATATGTGTGTTTTAATTCAGGCAACTATACCATGTAGAGCTTCAGATACTGTGAAAGGGTGCGGAAGAAAGAGCAGGTAGTTTATTGAGGAAGCAGCCGTGCGGACGTCAGTACAAAGACATACAAGTGACCCGAGGTCAATCATTCATTACGCAAAAATAAAACAGGTACATACAGATAACGTGACAATAAAAAAATAGTAGATTAAATACATAGATACTCTGCCACATGCACAATATACAAGGACAAAAATGGATAGGTTATGAATGTATAATTACATAGCAAAAACAGGGCTGATTGTCCTGACCTTGGGTCAGGCGAAAAGGCACAGAAAACCCGTTTAGCAGGGACTTTACAATACTCCCCGACCCCAAGACGTAGGTAACGTCAGATCAAGGCAGTATGCAAGTATCTGCTGGGGTAGCGGAGAGGGCTGCGGCTCCTTGACGTTAGCTGGGGGATGCGTTCGACTCCCGTGTGTTGCGTGTGGGAGTGGTTGGTTGTTCCCCTGCCTGGGCCCGGGGTCTTCCGAGGGCGCCCATGCAACTTTCTTGTGGGCGGGGTGGGCTGAGGGGGCGACGTCTCCTGCGGGTGGCCCTGGGGAGTGCCACTAAGGTCCTGCTCCAGGATTGCGGGCTTGAGGCGGTCTATCGACACCCAGTCGTCCTTCCCGTGGATGGCCACCCAGAATGCCTTTTTGTTTCTCTGCAGCACGAGGAAAGGCCGCCTGTAGGGCCTGGTTAAGGGTGGGCGGATGGCGTTGTTCCTGACGAAGACATGGGTGGTGGAGGACAGACCGGGAGGCATGAAGGGGGGACGTCCTGTTGGTATGCATCCGCTGGCAGGGGGCGAACTTTCCGACCCTGTTGCGGAGCCTCTGTGCTGTTAGGTTGTCCCGGTCCTGCATGATGAGGGACTTCCGTAGACTTTTTCCGTTGCGGACGGGTCGCCGCTGGCTCTGGGTGCGGTCCTCAACCCGAGGAGGACCCAGGGCAGCTGGTATTTCCAATTGTCGGCAGTGCAACGAGCCATGAGGGACGCCTTCAGGCATACATACTGTATGCTTGTAAGGTCTCCCCTGAAACTCGTTCTCCTCCGCTCCGTTTTCTATAAAGGACCTTCCAGCCTTCACCTTGGAGGGCTCCGCGACCCGAGGTCGTCGGGTCGCGGTCATCGGAAGTGTTCTGCTGTTGAATTATGTAAAAAAAAGGCCAGTCGGCATTAATAACTTATTATTATTTATTGTAACATTTGTCTGGCAGGTCATATTCCATGCCTTAGATTTTGTTTCTCAAGGTTGTATATTTGTATCTGTATAATTGGTTGACCCAGGTCACACATATGCCCTTTATGCACCAGGCCTTCATTCAGATAAGGCTGCGGTCCTTTTAAGAAAGTTGTATATATTTTTTTGTTAATATATCAGTCTCATTGTTCCTGTCATCGTATTTTTGGACAATCTTATATGCTCACTTTGACAGTTTTTTTTTTTTAAGTACTTGCGTACAGGGAAATTTGGCGGAAGGTACTCAAGCCCATGCGAAAATCAAACCCCAGTACGAATCCATGTATTCTTTTTTTTTTTTTTTAAATATGCATGATCACTAAGAAATTAGAGACGCCAAGATGATGAGAGATACGTTACAGTAGAGATCATGGAAGTGCTATGGGGGCACGAGTGAGTGGAGAGACTGCATTCGAGAAGAAATGAAAGACAAAAGGAACGGACAAAACAAGGATACAAGGCAATGGTGACGGGTCATTAACACAGGACCCCCCATCTAGGAAGTTGAGGAGAAAAGGATCATTAAGTAATTAACGCATACTTATTGTTATAAAATATATATTTATTTGCACAAAGGAAGACCTAAACAGAGATCTTGAGAATACGCCAGTCTGATGATTTCGACGTCACAAGTATTTAGTATTTCTATACAAGAAAATTAAGCCACACGAGAAATTAATAATGCAGCCATTTTGCGCGTTTGTATTAAATTCTCATTTAATGCAACAAAGATTTTTAACGACGTTAAGCCTTGGATCGAATACTCATGAAAAGCACCGTTTTCTTATTGTTTTCTAACAAATATTTTACGTTCATGCATATGTACTGTTGAAAAATATTCTCACAAGGCAACATTATGGGGCTCGATCTGCGGATACGCTTCAGTACAGCATGCCAACTTTTCCGGCGAACAAGTTTATTAAAAAAAAAATCCATACCGTCTGTCACATACGTAGTATGCTTTGTACTGCATGTCTTTTTTTTTCTACCTCACGCTGTGTAAGCTAGATCTGTTAGCTTAGCCTAGACTGCACAGATTGTCAAAACTTACAAAGTAATAGATATGCCGTAGGAGAATATTAAAATCATCAACGGGGCAAAATGGCTTAGACTACTTACATTGTAGGTAGGCCTACACAACATGAAAATTTGTTCCATCGGCTCAAAATTTTGGCAGCTTACTATCTGGCGAAGAATGTCGCTAACAGGCTATCCCTAATCTTTAGGCTTCCATTCACTACGGGTTATGCGAAGTTCCAGCAAGAACCATTTTCACTTCCTGTGTGCACATGGGTTCTGTGAGTGACTTGATGTAACCATCCCACTGAAGGATGAGTCCACTGTTAGTTGTGCCTGACAGGTTCAACTATAAGTAGCCACTAGCAAGACCGCAGCAATCTTCGTCCGACTAGGCTGCCTGTGATTTGACCGATTGAAGCTGAACCTGTTGACACTCTTGGCTGTATGTCATGTTTCTTATTCCTTTTTGCAAAAAAGTTTCTATGTCTGTCCGTATCTGCCTCATAAACTCAAAGTTGCATACTAAATAGAACTGCACCTTGTAAACAGGATTTCCCTCTCATATTTAAGTTATGCTGGTTGCTTATTAAAGCTGGAATAGCGATTACAATACCACGAATGAACACATAAATTACCTACGAGACTTGTATTAATGCTATGAATGGTGCTGTTAGACTAGTACAAGCCAAACCGGTTTCAGGATGTCTGAACAACATATTTTTGTTGTTGAGCTTTTACAGTGACAAGATTGTTCAGTAAACACCCTCCTGATATCAGGACTGAAGACTTTCAGGAAGAAATTGGAGAACAGTGTTATGATATTGAGGATTTACCGGGCGAAATGGAATACGCAGTATTATTCTTTGAATGTTAGAATGTGACAAATAAATGTGCGGGCGAGATCAGTAAAGAAGCATACAGGTTAGGATTAAGACAAGTTAAGGATGCGCCAGATGTTTTAACGTAGGTCTGATAATGTCATAATTATACTTTGAAGAAATTTAAACTTTCATAGCTAAACTGAATTTAAGATAGAATTTTGGCCAAAGGCTAGGCACTGAGACCTGAGGTCATTCAGTGTTGAAAAGGAAATTGAGTAGGTAGGTCTGAAAGGTGTGACAGGATTAAATCCTCTCAGTTGCATTTTATGAAATAATTATTAGGAGAGGGTGGATAGCAAAATGGAAGATACATGGAGGTAGAGCAAAAGGAATGAAATAGGTTCCAGTTAGAGGGCGAAGGGAAGCTGCAAAGAAACTTCAGTAATGCATATGGTACTGACGGGACTAACCTCCTACGGGATTCTTGCTTAAGGACCATTTTTTGTCCGTTCTATCATTAACATTTTGTCAAAACTACTGTACACAATCCGTGGTTCCTAAGGAATGGGAAGGGTTAGGTTATTTAGTTGTACGGTATTGGTGGATTATTTTACGCAAGGCACGTTCTATACCTTAATATCAGCAACTACCATCATCACAAACGGACGACTTAAAATTTTAAACTTTTGGCGCAGGTCTGTAAGCCACCGAAATATTTCAAAACTTGTACTGCACACAGTTTACTCCAAAACCTGTATGCTTACTGAACATAGTCTTTAAGGAAACTACTGTAGTTCATTCACTGCACCATGGTATTTTAAATTGTTCCATAAAGAACTGGGGTTAGTATTTCTTATCCAAAGATGTAACTGTATACAACTGTATATGCATTTTCCCTAGCTTTATTTTCCAGGTACTAGTTGTCAATAGGGTTATGGTAACATATTGTGATGTTATGGGTATGGATCAAAATGTATAACGCACACCCCGTAGCTTTGCTATTGAACTTTTGACAAAGGAAACCAAGAAAACATACATTTTAGGTAATTTTATTTCGTGACAGCCAAATCCACCTGTCTTATATTCTGTCTTTTTCTTGAAATAAATAAATGGCAGTTTTTATCTTACCTCGAAACAAAACGAAAGTGTAGTACAGTACTACAGTATAGCATGACTACTACTGTAATCCATTCACAGCATACAAAATGTTTTAAGAATGTATAACCAAAATACTGCCCTCATGTACTATGCTTAATACCTCTTACGTTGCATTAAAAAGAAAATTAAAATTCAGATACAGCAATGCTGCAATATTTTACAATATCACACTTTAAAATACTGGAGTGGATTCAATTTACGACTGTCTGCAGGGGTAATACTTGGTATTGGTCCCGAGCAATCCACAGTCACTTTGACACGGTAATTCTTATAGTTGTGGTAAACCGCCAAACATAGGACGACGTCTAGCAGTTCTCTAGTAAGGTTTAATTACCTTAAAAACTTGGAACAAACTGCAATATAATGCCTTCTAGCGGCCCAACATGAATATTGTTCAAGTCTTGCTTTTCTGAATTTGCTCTGGAAATAAAAAGAATAACTTTAAATACACAAAACAGAAACAATTTTATATATAAATTCCACAGTAAAAATTCTACATGTGATATCTCAAAAGCTACATTACATACAAAAATATATGCAAGAAAAAAAAAAAAATTTAAATTCTTACCCATCAACTTCAGTCGCATTCTGTATGGAAGAAAGGTGGACTTCACCCTTTCCTTTCACACCCTCAATAGATGTGAAATCTACAATTGTGCCATTAGTATCATGCATGTTCACAGCAACGGCATAGCCAGGAGTACCCTTCAATACCCTGCAATTACAAATGTTTCATTAGAATATTAAATTTCAACAAACAAATGCAATAGCTAAAGGATTATAGAATGAAATCCGTATATTCATCAATTTTTAAACCAAAATCTAATTTCACTTTTAGCTATCATATAGTTAATTACCTCAAGAATTTAATAACTGTAAAGTGATCACTGCAATACCCTGCTTACATATAATAATAGTCGGAAAAGTCAGAATCAATGACCTGTAAAATTTAGGTTCAATACATATCAACAAGGTCAAAAGAATGCCATGGTAATGGTTTTAAAACTAAAAAAAAAAAAAAAAAAAAAAAAATTACAAAGACTACATTTACATACCATATAAGACATCAATGTCTGACCTTTCCCTCACAGTTTTGCCCTGCCTCAGAAACTATCACAAACTTAGGCATAATCAGTTTACCATTATGAGTCCTAAAAGACAAGCAGCCAGTGCCATTCACCTTAAATCTAGTTCAAATACCTAGCTTCATTATGGAGGTGTCTCAGAACTGACAATACTTGCCCTCCTGACATTCCATACATTCTTGCTTAAATGCAAGAAGCCTCTTTCAGTCCGATTTCAACTTATACCCATTAGAGTATTATAATTTTTTTTCAAATAATAATGCAAATTTGTACCTAAAAATATCACTAAAATTATCTTGACAAACTAAACACAGTACAAACTTCTACTGCTACTTTGCTCTTCTTGTACAATGAACATATGAAAATGAAACTATACCAAATGATCTTAACTTTACAAAATATATTAAGAACTTTAAAAATTAAATCATACTAAATGATCTAAACATTTAAAAATAAGACACGGTAATTACAATTTATGGTTACACTGTAAAAATGCCTGTGAAATGTATAAAACAAACCCTATCGAAAAGGGTACAGAAGCTTTTGTTTTCATACAAAGAAAAAATAGAGAAAAGTGACAATGTACTTACGGAAGTCTGTGAGCAAAGAAAGCAACAATTCTGATTACAAAGAGTAAGCAACATTATAGCACTGTACTTACAGTGGATGTAGTGCAACACAAGATTTGTAAAGTAATTTACGTGATATATCTGAACAGATTGGTATCTGATGAGATGCAGACATTTGACATGGTAAGTTGGTAACTCATTTAAGCAAGACCAGCACATTCCTTTAATACAAAATACTGTACTGTACTGTAACATACTATGTTGTGTATACAAGATATTAGCACCAGAAAGCTGTTATAGAGGAAATGGCAAACCTAAAAGGATCAATTTTTAAGCCACAAACTAATGCACTTTTGACAAGCTGAGAGAGAGAGAGAGAGAGAGAGAGAGAGAGAGAGAGAGAGAGAGAGAGAGAGAGAGAGAGAGAGAGAGAGAGAGAGTGTGTGTGTGTGTGTGTGTGTGTGTGTGTGTGTGTGTGTGTGTGTGTGTGTGTGTGTGTGTGTGTGTGTGTGTGTGTGTTAAGAAAAGGACTGCAAATGAATACATGACCTATGTTATATGACCAGTCACAGTTTCCCATAGAATAAACATCAATACTAAGTGCAAAAAGAGCAATCCTCACTTAACAAAGTTAAACCAGCCAATGCAATTCAAGATACATGTAGCTGCTACTCCTACCTTATGATTTATTACAAATTAAGTGAATATCATTACTGTAAAGGTGGTAAAATCACAAAACATACTGTGAATGGTGATATCTTTTTAGCAAATGTTTTTACTTCTGCAAAAAGTGCATGTTACTACCAGATATTAACCTATAGCTCTGTATCTTGCACATGGAAAAATAAAATACTTCTGAATCTTCTGATGACGAACAGCCAAGCTTTTAATTTCTAGAACAATGGATTGTAATTACATTATCTGATGACTCTGAATAGTAGTATATAATTGTAATAAAGTAGGTAATAACTAGTAATAAATGCGTCATACTGTTCCTGTAAACTCAAGACTCCCTAGTTGCTACAAATGTTAGTTCAATAACTTCACAAATTACTTTAAAACAAAAAATCACTCACCTAGCAAATGCAACAACATTATCACTTGTGGTGTTGACAAACACCATGCTGCCCACTTGAACAGACTCCTTCTGACGAAGCAATGACAGCTGGTGTATGGTATCTTTTTCTTTTTCTAGGTAAGACGAATCAAAGCCATCAAGGACTGGAGTACCACGAACCAAGAACAGTGTCATGGTTACTAAGTCAACTAACTCATTAATAGTGCCTTCTGCCACTTTAGGATTGTACTGAAAACAAAACCATAGTGTCTTAACAAAAATAAACAGGGAAAGAAATAACACAATAAAAAGATAAGTCCTTGCAGTAAAGGGCTCTCGACATTACAGTATGTAAAGAGATTTTGCATAATGCAGCAAGTTGGGTCCTGAAACACTTAAAGAAAAGTCAAAATTATAACTAACCTTGAAGTAAGACCAGTCATGCACATGTTCATCCAAGAACTGACGATATGAGGCAGCATTAAACCCTGAGACTAATTCCTTCTGCATGTCAATAACACCACTAACAACAGCTCTGAAAATTTGATGAATAAAAATTATGCAACATACCAACAAAAATAATTGTGTAAAAAGTAAACACTCAAATTGCAATGTCATTAAGTTACATCACTGTATATCCTAAGGAAACGGCATTACAAACTGTTCACGTATAAGAAATTCAAATCTAATTATCTCTACTACAACAACCTTTTAAAATAAAGTTTCTCTTAGAGTCATTAGTCTTCAGAATTAAGTGGAATGTCTTCATGCACTATTTTTCCCACAATTTATTTAAATAAATCTTGCACTGTCAATTCTTACAGTACAGAGTATACAATATTTCACCAAAACCATTGAGAGAGAGAGAGAGTCAAACTAATGATATTAATGACAGTTATTTTGGAAATGACAAACTCAAAATCATAACAAACTCACCCATCAACTTCTTCCTTCAGAGCCTCATCCAGGAAAGCTTTGGCCTTTTCTAATTCTGCGTTCATAGGGTCTGATATGATGAAGCCTTGCACTCCCTTTCCTACCCAACTGCGGAGAATTCCCTTGAATACAAAATTTTAAAAATTAATACCTATTAAAAGGTTGCAACACCTTTACAGTTCTGATACACAATGGACAGTCACATTTCAATACTTTCCTAACATCAATCTTTTGGATTTCAATATTTGCATATCATGATGATATACTTTCAAACGCAATGAATAAATCCATTTACACCATCTCATTTCTCTAAATCAGTATGACAAAACAATAATTCTATACTTTTTCAGTAACATATGGCAATTAAGGCACTCCAAGTAGAGGCACAAGATATGTTAACATTTTTACATTTATAACTGGCAAAAAATAGATTTATGTTAAACTGCCAAAGTAATCTATTAACCAGTCAAAATGAACAGCCAAGTGTACTATGAAAGGGACCACTTATATGAAAATATATAACTATTCTGGCAATTCACTGACTTGCTCAACTTATGCATACATTAACTCAATGGTTTTACTTCAGTCTCTGCATTCAGTCACTCCAAATAAAAGTGCTCTAACATTAAAATTTACTAAATAAAACCTGATAGTTGAAGAATGAATATCCATAATCAAAGTAAAATTACCTTGAGTTCTTCCAGTAGACTTGGATTTGTCAAGTTCAGTTTGTTTGAATTTGGTTCAAAGTACTCAGAGTGGTTTCCATCAGTGACCCAAACATTGTCAGGATCAACATCAATATCCACAAAGTCAGTGACAACATGCAGACCATCCTTCTTTGCTTGCTAAAATAGAAAAAAAAATCATATTCAAATAAAGCTGATGGACATGGAGCCAAGAATGTCAATAAAGTAAAACACAAGTAAGAAACGTTAACACTGCACAGTTAAAGTTTAAGTAGTACAGTACTGAAATATAATTCTGAACCAAAACTACTCTACAATACTATACGTAGTGTAATGAACTTATATTGTACAGGAATTTTTCAACCAACTAGCACTTACAATTTTCACAGGTTACTGTAAGTACTGTCATCACCTATACAATTATCCAAATTCTTTAGCAGCTGGACGATTTAGTTCCCTACAGTCAAGTGTTCTAAGGCAGTGGGTATCTCATAAATTCATTACTACCAGCACCTGTGCATATGAAAAAAATCTCAAATGTGAAGACAGTGGCTGGGATATCAGAAAAATAATTTCTGTGTCTGTTTACCACAATTTATTTTGTGTCTGTTTACCACAATATTGGGGTAAGCCACAAAGATCAGACACGAAGACCCCAGAAAACGCTGTATGTAAACATACTTTAACAGAAGAATATGAGTAAGAGGACAATGAAATATTCACAGTTTAGAAAAGGGCCATGCAGATGCTAGAGGTGTAAGGTACTCAAAGTCAAGTAGCAAATGTAACACATGCTGTCATCTGGAATGATCTGAAGTGAAGTGGTGGAATAATCAACACTACAATAGATCAAATATTTCCGATGCTTTTAGAATACAAAAATTATGATACTGAACTGATCACTCTGAAGGTGATGACAATACCAATGCCAACCATGTTTAAATTTGGACTGGTTGAAAAATTACAGCATAAGATTAAGAAAAAAAATAACCTGGATAAAATGGAAAAATTGCCATAATAATGGCAATAAATATCAAATTAGTGATAGACATTCATTACTACTAAGCTGCTGAGAGAGGTATGTTCAGTTATTCAAAAAGTTTAATCAGGCTATAGAAGTGGTAGTGTTCAAAGAATGGAAATTAGACATAATTTGGCCATGTAAAGAAAAAAGGAGAATTTCAGTTAATTATAGTAGGATATGGCAGTAGGAAGAGAAGATAAGAAAACCAGAGAAATAAGATGTAGACGACCTGGGTTAGATGGGAACTCAGGCAGATATATAATAAGCATGGTATTTATCACCATCCATTAATACTTTCTGCTTAAGTTACAGTATACCAATTCTTACACACACAATTACTTTTTCAAAACTTATCTTGAAAAAAAGAGGGCATGATGCAATATACATACTAGAGATCATGCTAAATTTCCACTTCCCTAAGAACAAAGGCACTGATTGGTTAAAAACATTGACAAAAGCTCAGTTTTAAAAACCTCAATAATGGTAGTATATTGAAGCAGCTAAGTAGCCTTGTATTCTAAAAGGGGGTCATTTGGAGAATGATCTAGTAATTTAACCATCCAACATTTCACTATCAAAATTACTGCATAAATTTTAAATGCCTAAATACTTACTTCAAGAATTTCCATGATCTTCACTTTGTTGTATCGCTTCACGTTCAACTCATTAAAATTCAGTGGACTTATCAGCTTCTCCAAATACACTGTTGTTACGCCAAGCCCATTAGCCAATTCTTTGACATCTGCAATAACATTATTTTATCACATATCAAAGTATCATACTTCTACACTTGAAAATTAAAATATCACATCCATAAAAAATTTAATTTCACAAGAATACTTATAAAAAAAAAAAAAAAATCTGCAAATGCGTAGGAGAGCTTTAACAAAGATAAAATGCATTCGTAGCCCCCCAAAAAAAAAAAAAACTAACGGGTACCAATAACCTCCAAACAATACAAGCTTATCAAGTCCCATGCATCAGGGATCAGGGATTTTGTTGGTGTTAGTGCTATCTAGTATGGAGATAGTATGCCATGAAACCATTAGCTTACAATACTAATACACAAAGTATTTAACAATACTTGTATATAATAACCACTACTATACAAGTACATAGGTGAAGGGACTTAGCGCACCAGCAGCAGTTGTTTCGCCATTGCCATCAATGTCAGCAGCTTTACTAGGATCATAGTTGACCATTGCCGATTCTTGTACCCACAACAAAGTTTCCTTAGGTGCACAACGGGGAGCCTGAACAATAATCACAATTGCTGCCACAAGCATAGCAACCCAGCCAGCCCTGAACAAATGGGTAAGGAGAATTAGAATAATTTTTCACATATACAATACCACCTACTGATGAAAAATTGCTTCTTATATTCAGCTCAATAACCATCAAAATACACAAAACACTAAATCATTAACTTTTATGATCATGCAAATCAAGCATTTAATTTTTACAATTATATTAAACTAACCAAAACAAGATGAACAAGAACCACCGAAGACGGATCCAAAATGGATCATCACTATATTTCATCAGATCTTCTTTGCTCAACCCACTGAATGTTGGGACAACACCCACATCAATTTTAGCTTCGCCATTTGGAGGATTGTCTGCTCCTGATGTAAACTTGACCTAAAAGAGAAACATAAAACATAATTTTCCTGCCTTTGAAAATTAATGAAACAAACTATGTTAGGCCATGGGCCATACTACTGTTATGCTAATTAGTCACTGAACATCATGAATAAGAAGTTGATCAATAGATAATTTTTTACATTCTTCAAATCATAACACATTTGTATTAGGACTGTAACTCATTAACCCTTAAAAATGTATTTACAATACCATGATGGGATGGCATAAAAATATATCTACAGCATTATGATCTGAATACAAAATTTATGAGGACCAAACTACACTTTCATGAACTTATGCATGAATGTCCACTAAAAATGCATGCATCTGGTGTCCCAAGTTCGGTTACATTGCTGTATAACTATGTTTTTGCTTGTTTTAGTTACCTCCTCCACACAAAATCTCATACCCCTTGTTGCTGGTCCAAACCACTAATTTTCATGTTTTCCCAGCACCCTTACATATAAAAATTATAAAAGGACTCTTAATAGGACAACAGAGGTTTTAGGGAAGAGAAGAGGAAGGAGAGAGAGAGAGAAAAAAGTGAAGTGATCTTAATGCATAAATCATATGATATGCAGTTGGTAAATTACATGGTTATGTCTATTATAAGTACAATCACAAAAGAATTATAAAGGGCAATGATGTCCAAGGCCAATTAAAAGGTTACACACTACCTTATCTGACCTAGGGCGCTGGTCAAGGAGTCTTCTGCTCTTTGGACTGTCCCCCCCCACAAAAAAAAAAAAAAATACTTCTCTAAATCATATGTAAAACAACAGAAATTCATCTCAACCTCTGCACACCAGTTCTTAGTACTGAACACAGCATATGTCCTGCATTAAGGTTGAGGCTGAAAGGTACAGCTAGAAGGATCACATTTGTTCTTGTCCTAACCCTGATAGTTAAATGGTAAAACTGCAGTTCAACTGAACAGTCCCTACAAAAGTAAATATTTATCTATATGCAAAACACCATTATATAAAGTTCTTTGTTACCTTAAAATCTGCAGAGCGAGCATATTTCAGTAACTTTGTCATAACTGTTATAAAGGGTATCATCTTCATGGCTACTGCACAAAGGTGGATTTCTTACATCTCATCCATGAGAACTGCCGTTCCCATTCACCAACCCTCTTGTTGGCAGTACAAGCGTGGGTTATTTCACACTGACCTACAGCATTTTCCTATTCAATTTCGAACCTATCCAGCAAATCATATGCCTCTAATCATGCACAATTCAGAAAAGGTATACTGACCTGCCTTGCAATTCCCTATTATGATTGTGACCATTAACAAAACTGGTATGATGTCTTACCGCTCCCATTATGAAATGAATGGTGTGTATGTTGTCACACTTTGATGAGCATGAATCTACAGTTAACTTTTTAAATTCACCCGGTTAACTACCAAATAAATGTGCCTTGTGCATGTGTGCTGTCAAGCTGAAAAAAAAAAATTCTGTTGTGAAACAATTGCTACCCTATAACCCCCATCGAAGTCAATAGTAAAGTCACCAAACAGCCTAGGAAAATTCTTTACGTATGGCATCAGTTTAAGGTAAGGTTAAGGGAAAGGGACAACTGTATCTATCAATGTTAAAATAAGGCTGGATGGGGGGAGTGGGAGTCTTCTGTCATGGCACATGGCTGTTGGTCAGGTTTGGTTAATGGGGTTAGGCTAGGATGTCTCCCTGTAGAAATAAGACTTTTCTGTGCTCCTATGCTGTCCGTAAATTTGCCAAACCGTCCGATTTTAGCCAATTTTCCGTTGGCGAATCACAGTAAATAGCCTAGCTCACAAAACTAAATTGCAGTTTAACAAATTGATTTAGTTTGGAGATAAATTGCCTAGCCCACAAAACTAAATTGCAGTTTCACAAATTGATTTAGTTTGGAGATATTGTTGGTAGAAGTAAGCATCAGCTGTGTCGGTATTACCTTGGGAAATTACTTTTTCTGCAGTATTCTGGATGCTCATAGAGAATTTACTGTTATTTTTTTGTCAGTCGACTGTAATTAACCTCAGAACTGATTACTTTTGCTCTCATACATGCGCAGTGTTGCAAGGGAACTTTTGGTAAAAAGTGAGTTTCCTCCACCGGGGGGTTCCGCCCCTGGGATAAATTACACGGTCTACTAGGTTTGATTAGGTGGGGTACATATGTTTGTATGGTTCGTTTTATAACAGATTTCCTTAGCCAACCCCTTCTTGAACATATGGCTCCCTAATGTCTCTCGTATTCTCGGAACCGTGCAGAGCAAATACTTGGAAAAATAACATATTGTTGTGGAAGGGATTATGGCACTTCCTGATCGGCAGAATTGTTTTCTGTTAATTTTTGCACTGCCTATAGAATCAAAGTTAGTGGCCATGCTAACTGCAATTCTTACATGTACGGTTGCCATTTTCTGTTAATTTTTGCACTGCCTATAGAATCAAAGTTAGTGGCCATGCTAACTGCAATTCTTACATGTACGGTTGCCGTATGTTACGCTGAATATAGGTATTGGGTATTAAAAACTGCGGCTGGTACTAAACACGGCGTCCATTTTGCAAGTACAGTGCGGTAATCTGGTAGTTTTCTGTCTTACCCACACGAAAACTGCACCTCACTTATCAAAAAAAGCATTTTTTCCGTTTCACTTCATGTCCTGGTCGCCCCATACTGTTTGGTATGTTAAGCTACCCACACTCATAACCTCCATAACCTATTGCAGGCTGAATTTCCGGCTACCACCATTTTGTGAACACAGGCCTACTAAGAACTACTCTAACCCTATCTTAATAAACATTATAAACCCCCAAAAAGCCCACAAATAATGGTTAACTTCAATCTACTCCTGCACATAATAGAAAGTGCCTGCGCAAGCCGAATCCTACCTCGGGGCCTGCATCATTCGTCAGGGGAACTTTGGTGCCGTCCTCTTGCGGTGCCATTTCGGTGGTGGCTTCACCGTTTTTGACGCCGTTCTTCTCCTCAGTCATGGTTTCCTCGCCGGGTAACCCTTGTCAAGCTAAAAATAATCTTGTTAAAAAGGATCAACTGTAAGGCTTCTTGCCAAAAGTTCTTGTCACGGTGCCACTTCGCTCGTCAATGGCGTGTGGGTCGGGTTGGTCGGCTGCCAGACAGTCAGCTGTATGGAGATTTGCAGCCCATCACGATTAGGTTGCCATTTTATATTGAATGCCAATTGCAAATTTTGTTAAAATTTAAAATGTAATTAGATTTTTCCATATTCACACCATTAGTGAAATAAACGTGTCTCTCAGTATAAAGATAAAAATAACTCTGCTCTACTTAAACTATAGTGCAGACAAATACAATTTTATGGGTCTACCAATTAAAATTCGTCAGCGAACGATACTGCAACGGGATCAATGGTACTGTGTAGACAATGTGTTTTCCCGGGATATCTTTATTATAAATCTGAAATATTACATCATATTTATGTACATATATTTACACATACACAACAAACAAAATATAAGCGTGTATGTGCGTGAGTGTGTAACCTTCTCTTGGTGGGCTGAAAGAAACAGATTATGTGAAGAGCCACGCCCGCAGTTCCTTTGACTGGACTGCCTCCCTAAATGTACTCTACTCTATGAGTAAT
The DNA here is from genome assembly GCF_040412425.1 of Macrobrachium rosenbergii. Taxonomy (NCBI): domain Eukaryota; kingdom Metazoa; phylum Arthropoda; class Malacostraca; order Decapoda; family Palaemonidae; genus Macrobrachium; species Macrobrachium rosenbergii. Next base: position 11,389,394 of record NC_089759.1, on the reverse strand, counting down.
TTGTAATTAAAAAATTTTATGTTATCTAATTACCTACCACAACAGCTTTTCGTAAAATTTGGATTTGTATTTTCAATAAATATGATCTTTTCAAAAATAATGATAAGAGTTTTGAGCAGTCATGGGGAGGTGGACGTAATAGCCTCTGCAATTCACAATGGAGCATTGAAGGGTACTCTTTGTGGTGAAACTTTAAAGTTTTAGGCCCACATTCGGTACGATTTCATTCAACCTTAAGCCCTCCTGCCCTAGCTTTGAATGAGACCAAGTTACAGTGCTGAGGAGTTTACTAACTTACTTAAATGTACCATGAAGTCAAGAAACATTATATTCTTTCCAACAAAGTGCAGTTGAGAAACAATCAACTATATTTCCTGCACCAATTCTTTTGGGTGATGCCACACGGGTTCACAAATACGCATTTAAAAAGTTTAACACATATAATTAATATTTAAAGGACACAACAATCATCCAAGTTACATTAAGAAGCAAGAAAACATTAACATATTACTGCAAAAATTGACAAAACGTTACGTTACTTCGATAGAGGAAAACATAAATGGCAAGAAAAAGGGGATTTCAGAATATTCTTATGAAGAAATTACTGCAATGACGACGACAGTTCACGAGGTGATGGGGCTGGATTTTACGAGAATTTCTTCTACAACTTGCCTTTCTGGAGTTTGCTGCGAAACAGGCCGAGCTTCATGTTCTCACCCTGGAAGAAAACTCGGGAGGAGTACATTGGATGGCACAGTTGTCACATCTACAAAACTACAGGGTTACGTAACAAAGCATCTACTAAAACACAAACATTAAGTAGTTTAATCGTAACCCAACATACAAAAAAAAAGGGGTTTCGTCCAGAAGGCAAGCTTAAACTACTGGCATGTGCCCTTACAACAAGAAAATAACATATACATTCTCCACAGGAAGAAGTTTGACAACACTGCAATCAGACGTCATTTAATTTTATAGAGATGGATAAAATTTGCGAAAAAGGTGTTTTACTACTTTAAATATCAATGTACTAATTTATACAAACTCACTGCTATAGTTAATATAATAAAAAGCTTCTTCTGTGGAGCAAAACAATCACATCAACGTATTTTTTCATAGAAACTGGGAAATACATCAAAATAAGTATTCAAGAAAACTAGGAAATTTTATTCAAGGGGAATAAATGGCAATTTTTTGACATTCTCCCCCAAGAAAGAATCATAATTAGAAGTAATCACAACTGCACCCAGGAGCGAATTCAATTGAATAACGCTATGCAGCTGTGACCATCTTAACACATCAAAAATTTAAATCAAATATACATTTTAGAGTACATCCATAGAAATTAAATCCTTTCTCTCTTGATCACAGCGGATTGCTGCTGCACGCCGAGGTCTAGTACCACTCAGAGGCACACTATCTGGCTCCTGAGTTACGACACTATCAAATTCCCTCTCGGGTAATTCCAGAAGTACGAGCTTTGTGATTGATCTCATGTATAGTTTATTATTCACTCTCACTTCCACAGACCTAATCACACCATCAGACGATGGAAACAGCTGGGTAACCTTACCCAATGAGAGGAGGGATCTATAGCCTTTCCCCAGATGATCATCTAAGTCTACCATCACTATGTCCCCAACTTTCACATTTGCAGAGAGATAATCACTAGAATTAAAATGTCTCTCTCTCAAGGACACTAAATAGTCTCTTTTCCAAGAGTTCTCAAATTTTCTTAGCACTGATGATAATCTAAAATATTGTTCTCTAAGATCACTTGAACTCATGAAATCTGGGTCATCAGTTGCTGAATTGTTAAGAGGAGGGGAAATACAAATATTTCGCCCATAAAGTAACATGGAGGAGTCAAAGCCTCACAATCTCGATCAGAGGAGAGATAAGTCAGTGGTCGAGAATTTATCACAGCTTGAAACTCAACAAGTAGAGTTCTCAACTCTTCAAAGGATACACGTTTGTGATATAAGGCTTTGGACAAACATCCCTTTAGAACACCAATAAGGCGTTCATAAAAGCCTCCAGACCAGGGGCTCGCGGTGTAATGAATTTCCAATTAACACAATTTCCTTCAAGGTATGACTTTACCTCTGGTTCATCCATAATTTCCTTCAGGAAATTATTAAATCAACAAAATTCCTACCATTGTCAGATATAATCAGACTCGGCAGAGAATGATATGCTACAAAGCGTCGAAAAGCCAGTAGGAAATCGGAAGCAGTCATGGAATGAGTCAATTCAAAATGAACTGCCCTGCTCGTAGTACAGGTAAATAGACATATAAAGACCTTCTCCTCCAAGCCAGTCTCATGATCAAAAACATTAATAGCACCAGTATAATCAACTCCTACTGATTGGAAAGATCTATCATATCTCACTCTTTCTGTGGGTAATGGTGGAGGAGGAGGCAAACACAACCGTTTCTTGGTTAACTTCTGACACAAAACACACTTTGACAGAATCGATTTGATAACTTGTCGTGCTTTCGGTACCCAAAAAGTTTCTCTCAACAATACCAGTACAGAATTGACACCAAAATGGTGATGATGTCTATGCAAATGTTCAACTATCAACACTGTTAAATAACTTCTGGAAGGCAATAACATTGGGCACTGAGTATCATAAGACATGGAAGCGTTTTTCATGCGACCCTGAGACCTAATTAGATTTTCCTCATCAACAAATAAGTTCAACTGATTACAGAAATTCTTAATATCCATGGACACTCCATGTGAATTCTTATCACAGAGGTACATTCTGGTAGTAGAAAAATGTTGCTTCTGTTCAAGGAGGACAAGTGCTTTCATTTCGTTAACAACAAACTTAGAACCTTTACTGCATTTATTAAGAAAAAGCAATATTGACCTCATGATACGTTTAAGCTTACTTAAATTACTGTAACGTGGGATGTCAATTAATGGGGTTGGAGGGTTAACAAACTTAGGTTCTGAAAGAATTTCATTAACATGCACAGTTTCTGTAGCTAAAGATTGGGGATAATCACCAGTTAAAAGCCATTTAGGGCCATTCCACCATAAAGGAATTTTGCGCTAAATCTTTACTAGTACTACCTCTGGATAGAATATCAGCTGGATTATCCTTAGAGGGGTATACCGTAGAGGAAACTTGAATTCATTAATTTCAGTGACTCTGTTTCGTACATAGGGAATTTTACTATTATTGTTCTTCACCCAACAAATAGAAACCATGGAGTCACTCCAGAGAGTGCAAGAACTCAATCTCAAATCATCATTCTGCATTAATCTTCCAGCAAGTTTCGCACCCAAGGACAAGGCTGTCAATTCCAAACGCGGAATAGTCTGTTTAGGGTTTGGTGCAACTTTACACTTACTGACCAGTAAATTGCTTACACTTCTCTTGAAATCAATCACATCGGCAGCAGCTCCATATGCCTTGTTAGAGGCATCACAAAATACATGCAAGTGGGAACATTCAGGATGTACAACAAACCTAGGAAACTTTAAACTTTCTACATTTCTAATACACTTGCAAATTTCATCAAACCTTGAACATAATGATTCTGGCAAAGGGTCATCCCACCCGTAGTTACTCCACAAACATTTAAGAAAATATTTACCTCTCACCTGTATTGGTGACAAAAATCCCTAGAGGATCAAACATTCGAGCTATTACTGATAAAACCTTTCGCTTGGTTAAAGGTCCTCTATACTCACAATTTACTTCCTTCAGTGACATCTCATCTTGTGTTAGATACCACTCTAAACCCAAAACGTTCACTCTTTCTTTGATAACATCTATGGTTCTGTTAAACTCTGAATCATTACTGACCCATTCTTGTAGAGGCATATTAGCATCTTCAAGAATCTCATTTATTACTGGATACTCATCCATCAAGACTGACACATCCTTGTAAGTTTTACTAAAATTATCTACATAGAAATTCTTCATCAGAGATGATGCAAGGGGATTATCATGTAAAGATAAATGATGCAAAAGGGTTTGCTGCAAGAGAAAGGGGGAGCATGTAGCTCCAGAACAAACTACACAAAACCGGTAAGTTGCAGTAGACTTCAAATCGGAGGGATCAGTTATCCATAGAAATCTGCAATAATCACGACAGTCAGGTGAAATGCCTATCCTTAAAAGGCTTTACTGATATCTGAAATCACAGCTACTGGGTTTGTACGGAAACTCAACAGGGCATCAAAAGTTTAGTAGTTAATGAGGACCAGTTAATAAACAATCATTTAAGGAAAGTTCTCCTTTAGCCTTGGAAGAAGCATTAAAAACTATTCGAATGGGAGTTGTTTCTGAATCCTTCAATACAGCATGGTGGGGTAAATAATGCCCTATAATAGGGAGCCTGAGGGAATTAATTCTATAAACCCAGACTGAACGTAATCTTGGATAATCTTATCATAATGAGCATACAAGGAGGGGTCAGATTCGAATCTATGTAGCGAGGAATTTAATTGACCAATGGCTATTCTATAGTTAACAGGCGGTCTACTTTCATCTTTAAATGGCAAGGACACTTCATACTTATTGTCAACCCTTTTTACTTTATCCTTAAAACACTTAACTGATTCTCTTTCTTCAGGACTAATTTCAGATTGACGGATACCAACACTTTCTAAATCCCATAATTTTCTAACTTCACAACAAGAATTAATAGGATTTCCTCTACTTCTATTCTTGAACAACATACATTTGATGTAGTAATCTCATTAGATTCTACATCGTCATAAGACCAACTAGGAAGAGGTCAAAAATTAGTGCACCGCCAGAACTATTCAATATCTGTATTCCAGAGCAAATTTGACGGTTGTGAATGAATTTTCCATAGTAATCGGCTCCAATGACTAATTCTATACCATTCACTTCATCTGAATTTAAATCATTATCTGCTAATTTTATGCCTTTACTCGCCAAGAACGCAGCTGACTTACTTAAACCTGGAGAATAAATTCTGAATTAACTCTATCGAATGCAATGGCATTAATGACAGTACGAATCTTACCTAGTCTCACCACAACTCTTACTATATTACAATTGACTTCCATGGCATCACTGCCAAATGGTTTTACCTTTAAGGCTACTGTTGCTATGGACGGTAGACTAAGCTTATGAGCTAATTCCTTTGCAATAAACGTTCTTTGTGCACCAGAATCAAAGAGTGCTCTCCCAAAGGAACGATGTCCATTCCTGACACAATTACATTAGCAGTAGGAAGAGAGCAGTCGAAACAGAACTCTTATTAGTCTGAGAATGATCAATACCCAAAGAAGCAGTCATAACTACTGGGGAATCACCTTTACTTACAGCACCTTTAGAATCATTATGAGATTTCCCAGAATTAACATTTGACTTACTAACATTAGTACTATTTACACTCAACTTTGGTGGAGCAGGATTAACAGGGTTTTCTGTTTTCTTACAAATCATCGGGTAATGAGGCCCATCACATATATTACACTTCGGTTTGTTTCTACATTCAGAGAATAAATGACCTCCTTTGAGGCAAGCAAAGCACAACCTTAAATATTTAACTCTGTCCCTTCTACTATCAATGGTTTTGAAAGTCTTACAATCGTGAGAGGCATGGTTCGATGAGCAAAAACACAATTATGGTAAGAACTACTATTACTAGGCTTAGTGTTACTTTGTTGTGCTCTCTGCACGTTTTGCACATTTGAGGGAATCACTTTAGAATAGTTACCCTGATCACGTTTTTCTCTTATTAGAATTCTCACCTTCGTAACAAAATTCCATTAATTCACAAACATATTTCAAACCTGAGGAAATTTGCTTTAAATCAAGAGACATACTATTATGTTTATTAGCTATAGCCTTACGTGTTTCAGGTGATAATTTCTCGCATATTATACTAGAGAAAATGGGGTTCATGGCCTCTACATCTAAATTCAATGTGTTCATTTGTAAGATAATCTTCTCATATTCCAATTTGAACGTGTTCAAATCCTCTATTGTATGACTGGGAGGGACTAAATGCGTTAATTTGGACATAAGTCTACGTTTCAATTTGTCCTTATTATCATACTTCTCCTTAAGGGTCTGAATAGCTACTGAATAATTGGCATTAGTGACAGGCAAACCTTCTATGGCTTTAAAGGCGTTATCCTTTAAACTAGCTCTGAGGGTAGAAAACTTAATCACATTGGAAATATCCATACGATCGTGAACTAAACTGTTAAATATATCCCAAAATGCAAGCCATTGTTCTTCCCCACCGCTAAATTCAGGTATCTTAATTGCTGGGAGTTTAGGGGAGGAGGAGAGGGTTAATGGGAGCCGAAGGAGGAGGCAAAGCGGGCTGTTGATTTATATCTCCGTGTCAATCTCTCTCATAGTTTTCTGTGCAGTAGCAATAGCTTTCCTTACACATCTAGTTATTGCTCTATAACTTCTACATAAACTATCATATTCACTATCCTGTGAAATAATCGTCACATTCTGTGACCAACTATCTTCAAAACGTCGTAGACCCTCAATAAGACAACGTTCATACATTACAAGGGTCGATTTTTGGTGTATCAGTATCACCAATGCAGTTATCTGTCTCATCAAGCAAATCTTGTAAGGAAATAATTTCCCTTTCAATAACTACCCTAATCTTGGAATCCATTTTCTTGTTAATGGATCAATAAGAAACTTGCTCAAATATCAAAAATGTATGGCAAATTATCTAAACCTGATTGAAAACATAACTAATCTTATTCATAGGTCGAATAACATTCACTGAATGATAGATAATTTGACCACGTGCTCTTCATCACTTCACAAAATAAATCTGGTCACGAAAACCTAAGTTCAAAAATGGCTACGAAATTCAACAAGAATTTCTTCACAGAGTGATCACTAAATACGAACAATAATGTTCCATAAACAATAGATTACTTGGCAAAACACTCCAAGTAATCATTACCTTACCCTGCTCACCAAATAACTTTGGACACGTGCCAGCTACACTAAAATGACTTTATAGCCATCCATCACCAACGTGAACTTTATCGTAAATTATCTTTAACATCCAAAAAAATCCTTTGTGAATCGTTATGGCATCCGGTTCGTTCGAAGGACCAAAGCAAAGTACTACTATAACTAGCAAAGAATGTGGTGAAACTTTAAAGTTTTAGGCCCACATTCGGTACGATTTCATTCAACCTTAAGCCCTCCTGCCCTAGCTTTGAATGAGACCAAGTTACAGTGCTGAGGAGTTTACTAACTTACTTAAATGTACCATGAAGTCAAGAAACATTATATTCTTTCCAACAAAGTGCAGTTGAGAAACAATCAACTATATTTCCTGCACCAATTCTTTTTGGGTGATGCCACACGGGTTCACAAATACGCATTTAAAAAGTTTAACACATATAATTAATATTTAAAGGACACAACAATCATCCAAGTTACATTAAGAAGCAAGAAAACATTAACATATTACTGCAAAATTGACAAAACGTTACGTTACTTCGATAGAGGAAAACATAAATGGCAAGAAAAAAGGGGATTTCAGAATATTCTTATGAAGAAATTACTGCAATGACGACGACAGTTCACGAGGTGATGGGGCTGGATTTTACGAGAATTTCTTCTACAACTTGCCTTTCTGGAGTTTGCTGCGAAACAGGCCGAGCTTCATGTTCTCACCCTGGAAGAAAACTCGGGAGGAGTACATTGGATGGCACAGTTGTCACATCTACAAAACTACAGGGTTACGTAACAAAGCATCTACTAAAACACAAACATTAAGTTGTTTAATCGTAACCCAACATACAAAAAAAAGGTTTCGTCCAGAAGGCAAGCTTAAACTACTGGCATGTGCCCTTACAACAAGAAAATAACATATACATTCTCCACAGGAAGAAGTTTGACAACACTGCAATCAGACGTCATTTAATTTTATAGAGATGGATAAAATTTGCGAAAAAGGTGTTTTACTACTTTAAATATCAATGTACTAATTTATACAAACTCACTGCTATAGTTAATATAATAAAAGCTTCTTCTGTGGAGCAAAACAATCACATCAACGTATTTTTTCATAGAAACTGGGAAATACATCAAAATAAGTATTCAAGAAAACTAGGAAATTTTATTCAAGGGGAATAAATGGCAATTTTTTTGACACTCTTTATTTTACATAATTTCATAATCATCATGTCAGTTATGGTTTCCATCATCTAGTGTGATTCTCATACACAGAGTCCATAAATGAGCCTACAATTTAATACAAACCAATTACATGATATAATCCCTTCACAGCTCTTGCAAGCCCGTCAATTTCATTTAACATTTATTGATTATACGCAAAATGCAAGACGTAACTAGTGTACAATGTGTATGGTAGTTACTTTTCCATGGTTCGGTCAGTATCTATCTGCACGTCATGCATTATTTAGAAATATGTTCTTGTATCTAACCAATCTTCTACTTTTCTCACTTTTAACTCTTAAAGAAGATATCAAAATGCGGTAGGCACGGCAACCTTCATTCTGGCCACGTGATTCTTGTGTTCGTTCTCAGTATAAAATTATGTAAAATAAACTGTAGTGTACAAGTGTATGGTTTAGGAATATATCATGAGAGAAAAATTGAAAACATGCGCATTTTAATTATTTCAAACATGGGAATCTGAGCCATACAATAGTCTAACTAAAATTTTATTCGTCCTATTCAGCAAAGAAAACGAACAATGGCCATTCCTTGCAAGGGTGGCCTTGGGTTGCGTCACCCTCGAGATACTGCAGTGATTCTTTTGTCTTTTCCTATTCTGTACTAACTGTGTGGGAAAGAAACTTTCTTCCCAATCAATAGTTAAAGTGGCTGAAGGCGAAAGAGGTTTCCTAAAATAAATTTCATCCTTTTTCAGGCAATGCCGAGTTCCTTATGTCATGAAAGGTGGATTTTGTGGCATTTAATCCTAGAAAAATTAAGTATACCTAAGTTTAACCAGACCACTGACCTGATTAACAGCTCTCCTAGGCCTGGCCCGAAGGATTAGATTTATTTTACGTGGCTAAGAACCAACTGGTTACCTAGCAACGGAACCTACAGCTTACTGTGGAATCCGAACCACATTATAGCGAGAAATGAATTTCTATCACCAGAAATAAATTCCTCTAGTTTTTCATTGGCCGGTCGGAATATCGAACGCGGGGCCAGCAGAGTGCTGGCTGAGAACGGTACCTACCCGTCCAATGAGGAACTTTTAATCCTAGATTCTGATGCAAATACCCATAGGGTATAAATGAACATTATTAGTAGGTTCTTGTTGAACGCTCAACATATGAGTATTCTGCCTCATTCAGTACTTCGAATAATCCTTATTATCGAATAAGGATGATGCAATCTTTGAAGATTTGACTGCTAACCTTACTAAGGTGTGGGAGAATTTAAACGAATCACACGAACACTATTGCATGATGTATTGTATCCATATTCTTGTTTCTGTTGAAAATTGTATCAGATATTTGTGAAGAACTACGTCCGAATGCTGATGATGTCAATTGGCAATTTTAAATCAGTTTTTTTTTTAAACCAGCTACTAGTAGTTTCTTGGATTTAGATGCAATAGAATATCTGTCATAAATGCGTCAGCTATTAGAACCGAAAATATTTATTCTTTTAAATAAGTTTGAACAAATTACCGATAAACGGAAAAATACAAAGGTCATCATCATGATTATGTGAAGTCATGGCGGGATGTTTCTCCATCTTCAATCTTCCGTGTTTAGGTTTTAGAGGCCATCGCTTGGTTCATCAAACGTGATCCGGTTTTATTAAGTCAATGCCCGAAATATATTGTTTGCCAGAACAATTCATTATTCATTAGGAAAACTCTAATAAATAACTCAGAAAACACAGAGGATTGGAAAAAAACCCAAAACGAAACAACAAACGTTAGCTTCATAAACTCAATGAAAAGATAAAAAGAAAGCCAATGAAAACATTTTTAGTAAAAGCTTAGACAGGACATGAATGATCAATGCCAGCAAATTGGAAGAGCTAAATTTTTAATACGAAAATAAAAATAAATTTTGCGCTGAGCGATTTTCTGACAAATTGCAATCGACCTAAAGCTGATATATGCAACGACTACACGAATATGCTTAAAATAACGGAATATAGGAGCCAACAGATTAAATAATTTCCCGTACATATTTCGAAATTAAAATAAACTTTGAATGTCTAGTTGAACCATGATTTTTCTTTATTTAACCGCAAGAACAGTAGCTGCAAGTTACAATAAAAGCGATGCTTCCACTTTACGGTTAAATATCCTAATTTAGGGTAATCAGACCTTACTTGAGGTAAAGTTAAGGGTAAGGACAGAATATGGGAAATCTAGGGTAATCCAGGGCCATTTTAGCAATTTTTCTTCCCTTCTTGCTGCTTTCACTTCCCAGTATTATTATTATTATTATTATTATTATTATTATTATTATTATTATTATTATTATTCACTTTGGTTTCATGTACAGCCCTCCACAGGGATAATTCCCTCTCTGGCGGGCCTTTGTACGTTTCCAAAATAATGTGCTTCTCACATTTTATAATCATTGTCTTTCAGTGTTTCCTCGTCAGTATCGTAGCTCCGGCAGAACAGGAGAGTCTTTAGTTCTTTTTTAAATTTGCTTCCTGCTTGTATGCTCTTCACTTCAGGCGGTATTTTGTTGTATAGCCTTGGTGCACAGCGTACACATTTATAAGAACCCTGCATCACACGTTTCACAGCAAGCTCCTTCATCATCAACTTCCCCTGAGTAATGTCCGCAGGTTGCTGACTCTCTCTCTCTCTCTCGATTTGGGTTGACTCATTCTTGTCCAGTATTTTCTTTAGTGTTCCATCTTTACGTGCTGTTTCGATAATTATGAGATAATGTTCGCACGATAGTTTGATCTTTCCTATACTTGATTTAATGTCTACAGTATTTGTTCTCTCTCTTTCCTTCCTCTTCTTCGTAATCACTTTGAACATCGCGCAAGTCAGGCACTTTTACACACAGCACTTCACAGACACGTCCTACCGGCACGAAAGCTTTAGAAAATATTATTATTATATATATATATATTAGCCTATTATTATTATTATTATTATTGTTTTCTTTCTATTTTTATTTTTACGTCATCACATCGCCTCCATGGACTCCACCTACGCTACACATTAGTGCCCCTAATGATGGCTTTAGACGATAGACGCCGACATGTCCGTTACCTTTTGAGAGGCACGGTCTCTGTACGGCGTCTTCTTCTCGTTCGGATATTAACTAGTGGTTACTTTCATGAAAAATAATCGATTAGTACAGAAGCCCGGATAAATACATATGCGAGCGGAGAGGAAAATAATAATGAAATACTAATGGGTAGGCCTATCAACTATAAAATAAAATCTTCACTTAGTAACTCTGCTATAAATGTCAGCAGCTGACCAGCCTTTACGAACATCCGCCGCCCCTGGCCTTGACACCTAACAGGAACGTACCGAGTGAATTGAGTTCGGAATTCAGTGACCACTTTTTAAACATATTTTAACCGTTTTCTGTCACAGGCGGCTTCTACTGATTCAGATGAAACACCATTAAAGTATCAAAGCAAATCCGACTCTAATATTGTAGAAAAATGTGCTTTTATTCTCTAATTAGTGATAAAAAAATGTAATGAGTAATTATTTACAAATTCGATGACTCGAAAGGAAATAGATTACTAGAATGTTTAGGAAGTGATAAAAGTAACCGAATCCAGTAACCGATTATGGCCACCACTAATATTAACACATGGTTACATCTATAGATGTTATGATAAGTGTGGCAGATGCGGCTGCATGTTGTAAAATGTGAGCAAAAGTGACGTAGTAGAGAATGTTAAGTATCCAGTCAGTAGTTCAGCAAGCATGGGCTTATTTCGTTCAATTTGTTTTCTTTTGCAGATTGATGAGTTATTTTTTTTTCCTTCCAGTGTTTCGCTTTTTCTGATAATCGTGAAAATATTTTTAGTAACACCCATGATACTTAAATTTCACAGTTTGTCTAATGGGCGTTCGTGTAATTTGTGAAGTTAGCATGGTATTTATAGTACCAACTTTTTCGAAGTATAAATTTACAATACTGTATTTCTTTGTTTTGTTTTAATGAGAATGATAAAAGAATTTCTATCTTTTCGTAATCTTTGTTCATATGTGCTGGGCAGGAAGGCGAATTAAAAGCATCTTTGCTACATAACTTGGTACCATTTTAGCCTATCACACTAGATGGTTATTAAGTACTTTGTTTACCATGTTAACATGGCTTCTATTAGTATATACATACATACACACACATATGTATGTGTATATAATACACAACGATTCTTTATAAAGTTTAGGGTAATCAACATGTAATTAAGGTAACTTTGATTCCGACGCAGGGTAAAGTAACCTTGCACTAGTGGAAGCCCTGACTGTATGTCATGTCTAGACAGAAGCATATGATCTACAGTATACAACTCCTGTTTCTCTAAGAGCATACTGAATATTTTCATTGCAACCTGAGTCGTGCGGCCAGTCAGGTCTCCTTTCATTGGTACCTTCGCTATGACTTCCAATTCCCAATCTTCAGGCTTGCCACAGTTCTTATTTTGCAAGAGTCTATAGGTGTCATTAAGTTCAGCTAAAATGATCTCTAGTCCTTATTACTGTTTCTGCCTTAAAAACTTTGCATTCATTCTTAAGTACATAATGGCCAAAATAAATTTTGATTCTTTGTCTGCTGTTCCCGCTGCTTTTGCTGCGTCACTTTTCCCTGCACAGAGAACACCAGAGAAACGCTTCTAGAACCATCGAACAACCGCCAAGGTCGATACCCAGCAATCAGCAAAATAAACAATCATTATGCCAAACGCCGCAGCAATGTCGGAGTGAATCCAGGAAAAAAAGTCACAGGTAAAAAATCAAAGAAAAAAAGTCAAGAAAAAAGTCACATAATTTATGGTGGGTGGTAATGAAGTGACAAAAAAGTCATAATTTTGGCTTGGAAATAAAAGTCAGGTAATTAAACAAAAACATTCAAGTCAGTCACAATTTATTTAAGCGTCATAAATAAAGTGATGAATCAGAAAATATTTTAAATCAGTCATTAACTGCCAATACATGACTTGTATATATTGACACTATTCATATATTATGGCATTACATGTGTGAATAAAAATAACGTTTTGCTCGATATCTTAAGCACAGCAAGGAAATCAAACAAAAACATAATATCATGGAATTACATGCATATTCAGTGTAAAATATTTTCTGTTTTATTTACGGTACTTAAATAAATTGCGACTGACTTGAATACTTTTTTTATTACCTTTCTTTTCTAGCTAAAATTGTGACTTTTTTTGTGACTTTTTCCTGTGACTTTATTACCGGTCACCATAAATTAATGTGACTTTTTTACCAGCCAAAAATTGACTTTTTTTTTCGGAGACTTTTATTCCGTGACCATATTACCAGCCACCGTCGGATTATTGTCAACAGACTAACGAGTGATGCTGTAGTTACACAAAACGAAAACAAGTTGTCCTGTCATTGTTTCTTTTTTTCCTCCTTTCTCGACAATGTTTGTTTATCAAGACTGAAGAGGCCAATTGCTACAGTTGGCAAAAGCTTTCTTTGACAGAGAAAAACAGAATATATTTGCACAAACACGCATTTATTTTCTTTACCCTTATTTATAGCAGCAATTGTCGGTTCAAAAGCCAGAAGGCGGAATCAGCTCCGATTAAACAAAGAAATACGATGAATCTATCAAAAGGACCATGGGACTCACATAAAATCTTCCTACAACCAGCGATTAAGAAGCCATCAACTGGAGTGACGTAGCGGGTGACCTCTGGATTTCTTGGTATAAATACTGCCTGTCTGTATTCCTTACTTCATTCATATACTGGCCAGTAGAAGGAGACAGTTTGGTCTCTGAAATATAGCAATAACTCTCTACCTTTTGGCGTTTTTATGGGCTCCTTCTAGTAGATATATATTATATATATATATATATATATATATATATATATATTATAAGTATAGTGTGCAGCTTATATATATGTATACACTAAAGCATACTTCAGCTTTGTCCCTTTCTATATGTGGTCGCTGTTTCCAGTCAGCCTTCCCCGCATTCCTCTGTCCAATGCATTCTGACTTCTTAAAATCTCTCCCGCATGACATTTGTTATTTTATCCAAAAGAGAGAAATCTCGACAGGACCAGGCATTGCATACACAGGATGAATAGGACGTTGCTGTAGTACACTAGCAAGTTATTTATCGCCTGCCACTCAAACCTTTACTTAAAATTGTAAATGTCAAAGTTTGTTCATACGAGCAATGAACCTCAACTTCAAATACCGGTACTTCCTGTTTAGCGAAAATAACATGCATTTAAATAGGCGTTGTCATTAAATTATAAAAAAAACCCAGCCATCACCCGCCAACCAACCCCACCTAACACACACGCACTCTACGCCCATGCAAAATCACTCGAGCAACTCACAGATATTACTTTATGATCATTGTTATATCTATCGTTAATGTTTTCTAATAATATCCTGAATATTATCTGTTGTACTAAAGGTTTGTCGACACTGAGGGCGAATGAGTGTTAAAGCTGTTAGGCCTAATGCTAACAGTACTCATACGTATACGGAGTAAAATTGTTTCTGTGTAACGAAATAAGTGCATGAATGCAATAATGGTTTTCTGGGAGATCTGAAACAGCACTTTACTACATGTTTCTGTTTACGGCAAAGTTAACCATTTTGAGGCCATGTACTCATGTAGCCTAACATTATAATCAGTCGAGTATGCAAGAAACAAAAATGAGGAAAAATCAAATCAAATGATTCACGCGCAAGATTTCATGTAAGTGCTGAAAGATGATTATCATATAAAGGAATCAGCTGTCATCAACTATTCATCAAAATTATGACAAAAACTAACCAAAAATAATAAAGCAAATAGTCCTATCCAAGGATATGCATAAACGTTCATCGAGCCCACACTAGGAGCTAGTCTCAACTTCTAAAGAGACTTGCTTGAGCAGGCTATAATATTCTAGAATTAAGGAAATGAACTATTATTCCATAAACGGTATTTCTAGAATAATCTAGTCTATATGTAGGAAAACTGGCAGCAGAGATAATTTCTTTTAAAATGGTTTAATGTTTGTTGCTTCTCAAACTATATCTGCTTGGCTTATACCTGGCGGTTTATTTTAAGCGATAGTGGCTTCGCTTTTTGAGTTGCTACACATTCCTTAGCGCATTCTCACTTCCATGGCCACGGCCCTGCCGTCTACAGTAACCAGCATTGGCTAATGTCCAACATTAGCATTCTCGTAATACCAGGCCGATCCGCGGCAAAAGTGGATCAAGTTCTCTATCAATTTGCCATGACAAAAAATTCAGTTTATTATCGTAGACCACACATGCGGATCGTATCAGATATTAAGCTGATTAGAAAAGGTACATGTAAAAGACGTATTGTGTGTGTGTGTGTGTAAATATGTAATATATATATATATATATATATATATATATATATATATATATATATATATATATATATATATATATATATATATATATATATATATATATATATATATATATATATATATATATATATATATATGCATATACGTTACAGTATGTGTAGGGGGCTGGGGTGCAAAATATAAAGGAACGATTCTTTTATATAAAAACACTTGCATGCTTTAGCGACCAAAAAATCTTCCTCAGAATTGTTATTCCTCGCTAATCTATCCGCCTTTCCTATAGGTCATTTACTTGGTTTCAGCACGCTGGAAAGCTTGAGTTCTTAAATTATTCTTTGTGTTGTTCCCTTTAAAGCTAACTCGAAATGAATTATTTTAAGTTTGTTTCATAAATGCATGATATTCAGTTTTTTTAAGGTTAATGCCCACGAGATATATTGCCACTTTTAAGGCTAGATTCCGTCTATTGAATAACTTTTTCTACTATACCAGGAGTAATCACTTTGGGATTAAAACAGCCTCACTATAATTGTATGAATGGCGATGTATTAAATGAGGTTAAAATTGTACGTATTTCCTTTAGATCGTACTGATTTTAGAAGAGTGCAAATTAATTTCATGAGAACACCGAGTTACATTTCTACTCTCACCGTGTCACCCCAGACACTTCGTTTTCAGCAGGATTAATAGAGTACTCTGTTAATCCGGGTTTTCAGAAGGGGTGAAATTCTAGCACGGCAGAATGAAATCTTAGGCAGTAGGGCGGATAAAAAAGCATCGTTGCTAAGGTACGCTGAGAAGAGCTTTTAATAGCTTTCAGTGTGCCAAGCAAGGCACACTGAAGACGGACCAGGGAGAGTCCCTAAAAAATTCGGGGGCTGACGGCCTCGACTGTAGCTCAGACGCTTCACGATTAAGTGAATGAAACGTTCTTGACTTGAGATCTGTATTATTTTCGGAGACTTTCTCATGACATCACTGAAAAAAATTGTAACTCGTCTGATGGGTGGAAAAAAAATTGTAACTTGTCCGGTGATTGGAAAATGAGGAAAAAAAAGTAATTTATCCGATGAGTGGAAAAGGAGGAAAAAATTACTACCTTTCCGATGAGCGGAAAAGAAAAAAAAATGCATGTCGTCTGATGAGTGAAAACGGAAAAATGTAACTTGTCCGATGAACGCATCTATTTTAGCGGCTTTTTGCGTGTTTTCTATTTGTTTAGCTCTTGGTTACCACCAAGCTCTTTGCTAAACCTTTCCCCTAAAAGTATTCCGACCATTTTACATTTTCAGAAGTTTTTTCATTTTGTAAGTACGTCTCTCAGTACAACACGTTACCTCCCTTTCTTGTACAAATCCTAACCTTGCCTGTACTTATTTCTCACATTTAAAGTTAGAACACTGTAATTTCTTCATTTACTGCAATGAGTATCTTATCGTTTTCTCAGTCTCTTTGACATGCCATCTTCGTGCAGATTACGATGATTATCGTGTACCAAGACTCGTCGAGTAACGATCTGTGATGGCGAAAACTATATTTCAGGTTAAACTTTTTCCACATAACTATACGATCAGCAAATCCTGTGCAATTTTATCATCCATTAACATGAATTGGCTATCACTTTTCCCAATGAATATTCTTGCAAAATATTGCTTCCAATTTGTGTACAAACGAACTGGCTACAAATACAAGCTCTTAATATAAGCTGCAAATTCTGTTGATACGTATGTTTGTTTACCTCATCATTCTCAAGCAAGATGGCGACGAATCTATAGCTCGAAGCAAAATTCAACTCCTTAGACGAGCTTAGCTCAGCAATTAAATAATGCGAAGAGGCAAATATTATGAAGCTGTCACTGTCACTGTCTCGCCCACATCACCGCAGAATTCTGGGCGGAGTCGTATGAAACACATTTTGCAATAATTCAGTTCTGTAAACCCTTGACGAATTTCTTCTAAATGGGGAGTAATGTGTTTTGAAAACCCTCAGCAACAACTGCAACGCATCTCCTCCATACTAGAAACACAAGAACAACTTCACATGACAGTTCAGCTAATTAAACCCCTCCCCCCATTCGGCCCCCCGCGTTAATGGAATGGTCAGGATCAGGTTACTGGAAATCCGTTTGAAAAATACCAGCGAGCTTGCACGGCTCACAGCATTTAATCTCCAGCCATATTGTAATCTTAAATATACAAGAAATAACGCTTCCCTGTTATTTAATTAGATACAGGTAAATTAAATGTAAAACTCATTATTCTTTATATTATTTACTATTTAAATCCATTTTTTAAAATTGGAAGCCCCAGTTACTGCGCTCGGATATTTTCCTAATAAACGCTCACATCGACTACTTTCCAAACTTTCAATTTACGTCATCGTGGCCATTGTTTATTTCCATGAGATTTAGGGGATTTTTTTTTTTGTATCTTAAAAATGTCCAAACGCGAAGTAGCCTGGTAGGTAACATTCTGATGCAATCAGCATAATTAAGTGACACTTGTATCGATATTCTCGTTTAAAATGTTCCAGAAGATTAAGATGCGTTGCTAATGATTACAAAATAGATTATAGGGAAAATCAGATATATATATATATATATATATATATATATATATATATATATATATATATATATATATATATATATATATACATACATACATACATACATACATATATATAGTGTGTGTGTGTGTAATGTATAGGGGTGAGAACGCAGAAGTGCGGTTAACCTGGGAATGTAACATACCCTTTAAAGAGATAAGGTTCTAAATGAATGGATGGGAGGAATACTGTAATCGTCGCCTGATATTATGACAAAATTGAGAAGAATGTAAGCATTCTCGGCAGATAACAATGTACGGGATGATTTTGACGTGTCAGAGGACTTGACAGTTTAGAATAAGCGGATCTAATGTCTACTACACGACAGTTTTCAGAGAATACTGAGAATATTGAGAGGAAAGGCAAAACTCTCCTTGTAATTCACTTATCTGGCCGGAATATTTGAGTTTCTATTTTTGTCTGCTGAGTCATTTCGGGTGCTGCTTTCAGTTGTCTTGCGCCTGGTGTGGCCCAAATAACCAGCGGTCTCACTGAGTTTTGCAATGGTTTTCGTTCAACGGCTTTCCGTAAATTGGGTTTGAGCTTCCCCGCTTTACGTACGCTCTCGGCCGGCCGCCTTACTTTATCAACCTCGTTGTTGCTATATATATATATATATATATATATATATATATATATATATATATATATATATATATATATATATATACATACATACATATATGTATGTGTGTGTATGTATATTTATATATATATATATATATATATATATATATATATATATATATATAAATTTATATATATATAAATATATATATATATATATATATATATATATATATATATATATATATATATATATATATATATATATATATATATTTAACTGTTTGTTTTATTTTGTTATAGCCTTCTCTTTCCCTTAATATTCAGGCTTTTATTTTTTTATTTTTGCATATAATCAGCATTATTCAGTGGAGGCTTGCCAAAAAAATTCACGGACTTCCGACCTGCTCTACTGCAAAGATTATTATGGAGAATAAAAATGATAAAATCTGACAGATACTTACGGCGTAGTAACGGCAGCATGTTAAGAGATATTAGAAGTTTTTATGATAAATACGAAGCTCTCTAAATAGTAGACAGGAAAAGTGTCGATTTGATATGAAAGTGGTTCTCTCCTTGATATCTATTTTGAGGGAATGATAACACCAGGAAATAATTAAACAGGGAGAAGGGGTCCACTTTTGGGTTAAGCCCGAGACCGCGCATGGAACAGGGAGCGGGAGATGCTCACGATAAACGACCTGAACAGTGAAAGTTAAAAGATGTTTCAAGACAAGTGAAAGAGGTGGAAAGTGTTTACAGATTCAAAACAAACAAAGACGAGAAAGAGGAATATGCTTTGCAGTCAACGAATAAAAGTTGTTGTATGAAAATCTAAAAACGAGTTTGCAGGAGCAGGAAGTTTGTGTCTAGTACATCCCCTGTACGAGAGAAAACAAAATCAAACAAGTCTCAATAAGGGAAGAGCCAAACGTCAAGAAGACGTGGAAGGACACCACCTCGTCTTCCGGAAGCCTTACTGGGGAGTCCGATTCAAGGCGTCTGAGTGAAAGGTGGATAAGGTTTCGACCACCAACCATCTGCTTAATAGTGTGCGGGGTGGAATATACGTCTCTCTCTCCCTCACTCTCTCTCTCCTATATACATACATACATACATATACATATCCATACATGTGTATGTGTACATGTAGAATCTACTTGTCACTTTTTACCAGATACATATGTAATTGTAATAGCCACATTGTCATCTCAACTTCTCGAATTCTTCGCGCTTTTTCTGGGTATGCTTGTCACTACCAAGACTTAAGATCCAAGTGCAATAAACTTGAAGCGGTTATGACAGCTATTACAATTACATATACATACATACATACATACATATATATATACATGTGTATATGTATATATATATATATATACATATATATATACACATATATATATATATATATATATATATATATATATATATATATATACTGAATGTATATGTAGCATCTATCAGTCTAAAACAACACTTTTATGGTTAAAAATTACTGTCTTAAAAGTGATAGATGCCTTATG